>NW_006399791.1:6891796-6938345 GCF_000299155.1 Elephantulus edwardii | reverse complement strand
AGCTTCTTATCACTAGGCCACCAGAGCTCTCGAGAAGTAATCATTACATGTCTCGAGTTGACTATGACTCATCCTGCACTGTAATCCTGAACCCTGTCCTGCGTCAATCTCACTGCCTCTGACATACCATCTCTCACTATCTCAGTTACTGTGTCAACCCATCTCATCAAGGGTCTCCCCCCCCCGCGCTGTCCCTTTACCCTTCAATGCATGATGTCTGTCTCCAAGGACTGGGCCCTCCTGGTAACATGTCCAAAATATGCGAGATAGGGCCTCAAAATCTTCACCTCCAAGGAACAGCTTGGTTTTACCCTCTACAGGACAGACCTGTTTATTCTCTTGGCAGTCCATAGGATGTTCAACACTGTTCTCTAGCACCACAACTCAAAGGCATCAATTCTTCCTCTGTCATCTTTGGTCGTTGTCTAGCTCTCTGATGCATAGCAAGTGATTGCTAAGACCATGGTCTTTATCATGTGCAACCTTAGTCTCTAGAGTGACATTATTGCTCTCCAGCACTCTGGAATGGTTCCTGACAGCAGTTTTTCCTAATGCAATTCATCTTTTGATTTCCTGACTGCTGGTGCCAAGAGTGTTGATTGTGGACCTGAACAAGCTGCAATTGTTAATAACTTTAATCTCTTCTCCATCTATCATGTTGGTGCAAATTGTCCCAGTGGTGAGAATCTTTGTTTTCTTGATGTTGAACTTCAAACCATATCCTTCAACCACAGTCCTTGACCTTCTGCAGCAAATGCGTCAGGCTATCCTCAGTTTCAGGAAGCAAGATTATATTATCTGCATAATGCAGGTGATTCCTGATGTGACAATCCTCCTCATAAAGTCCAGCCTCCCTAATGATCTGTTCCACATATAGACTGAAAATGTATGGAGAGAGGACACATCCCTGACACACTCTACTTGATTTTGATCCATGCAGTGTTTTCTTGCTCTGTTCTGATGGCTGTTTTTTATCCAACTATAGGTTTCACATGAGCACAGCCTTTGCATAGTCAATGAAACACAGATAGGTATTCTTTGGTGCTTACTACTTTCAGCCATTGGTAATTATGTCCCTAGTGCATGGCCTCTTCTAAATGCAGCCTGATTTCTGGCAGGTTTCTGTCGATGTATACTTGTGCGTGATATTAGGGTTGTTGCTCTATAATTTCCACACTCTGTCAAATCACCTTTTTTTTTTTAAATGGGAATAAATATGGATCTCTTCCAGTCAGTTGGCCAGGTAGTTGTCCTCCAGATTTCTTGGCACAACCTGGTGAGCACGCCCAGGGCTTCATCTTTTGTGGAAATATGTCAATTGGTATTTTTTTTCAACTCCTGGGACCTTGGTTTTTTTGCCACCTCCTTCAGAGCAGCTTGAACTTCCTCATTCATCACCATTGACTGTTGAATGTTAAGATGTTTCATGAAATCCTTCTAAATTATAAATGTAAAGAATGTTGAAATGGCAACATTTTAATACATATATATTTGCCACAATTTGGGAAAAAAAATCATGCATATATACCAAAACCAAACCCACTGCTGTCAGGTTGATTCCACCTCACACTAGAAGCTCAAGCAAGCTCAAAGAAGAGCAACATTTCATAGAGAAGGACGCTGTTTGACTGTAACCAAGTTGTCCAGACCCGAGACTGAGCACCAGAACGGATCTTCATGTGCAGTCCAGGTCCCAGCGGAGCGGCCGGCTGCTGGGGAGTGACTCAGTTCTCCCACTACTTTTCTGTACGTGAGCGACTGTGATGCTTTTGTTTGCTCAGAGGGCCGTGACATCATCCGGGCTTCACTTGGCTTCAGCGCATCATTTACGCATTAAATCCGCCTCTGTTCTGTTCTTGTTAGCCAGCAGCAATTAAAAAGGACAGCCCAGTGCCAACACAATCATAAACACGAATGCAAACTCGGGCAGTGAAACCCTGTGTCAACACTAGCTTGTAAGGTGGTCATGCCAGCAGTAACAGCTCCAAGGGGAAGAATTGGGTGGCCAGCTGAGGGCTCACTACGGGCAGGCTCTGGATGAGTGTGGCACAGCCTCTTCTTCTTCTTCTTCTTCTTCTTCTTCTTCTTCTTCTTCTTCTTCTTCTTCTTCTTCTTCTTCTTCTTCTTCTTCTTCTTCTTCTTCAATTCTAATTGTGTGTGTGTACGATCAAATCTGATCCCACTGGTACAGGAGGAGATTGCCCCTCCTTCTCCAGCACAGCATCTGGTGGATTTGAACTGCATGCCTCTGGTATTGCAGTACAGCTTCTTGCCACTAGGCCACCAGAGCTGCCTTGTATCTTATTTAATTCTCCATGCAAACCCATAAATAATTGATGGTCATGTTGTCTGTCTGACAGGTAAGAACATTACATTTTAAAGCAGTTAAACTGCTTTCTCAGAGTCATAGGTATAGAAAATAGTGGTGTTGGATTTTGATCCCGTGTCTATGACCCACAAGCTTACCACTGAGAGTGGAGTGTGTGTATATATGTGTATTTTGGAGGTACGGACCTTATTGTTTTCTTCATTGCCTGTTTGTGGTCATAACTGCCATTTTTTTATTGACTAGGTCTTGCTGGGTTAGAATGGGCTGGACCTTGAGACAAAAAGCAGCAGGGGGTGTGAGGGTCACTAACCTGCTTGAAGTCTGGATTCCCAAAGGACTCCTTCCCGGAGTCCTGGAGAAAACTGCCCAAGCCTGACCACGTGACACTGACACCTCTCTGTCTCTCTATCAAAGGGCATAAACACACACCTGTGCCAAAAATACCATTTAGGAAGATAATGATCTGATGTCCCTGACTGTAACAATGCCACTTTGTCAGGTCCTGGCCAAGGACCGAAGGCCCTCTATGTTCTGCAGAATCCCTGGCCCGCAGTGCTGGCGAGTGCTCAGGAGGAAAACATGAGCTTTGTGGCCACTACTTCCCTGTAGCCATCTACCCTCTGCCCCTCCTGTCCCGCCTCCCTATCTCTCCACTCCCAGCTTCTGTTCTGTTCCCCACCCTAACCAGCGGAGCCCTGACCTGACTCCCAGTTCAGGAGGGAGGCAGAGCTGTCAGATAGACCTGGAGCTTAGGCTGTATGTGGCCCATGGCTCGCTTGGCAAGCTTAATAGTCTTCTTTATGTGAACCAAGACCAAACCAACAAACCAACCCACTGCTGTCAGCCCTGACTCACGGGGCCCCTCTGCCAGCTTTCCAAGGCTCCAAACCTTTACCAGAGGAGACTGGCTCATCTTACTCCTTCACCTACTAACCCTTCGGTTAGCAGCCCAAAATGTAACTTATATGTCATCAGGGCTCCTTGTTCTGATGCAGGAGCTCCTACAACCTTTAGTTGGAAGATCACAACCCAGTGAGGTCCTATTAGGAGATGCTGAATGATGGTCCCAGAGGTCAAGGTTGGGACCTTAGGGATCAGGAAGAACACCAGAGCTGACTGGGTTCCTGGGGGCTGACATTATGACTTTACATGACAAGTACCTGGCTCCTCCACTGCTGGCCACAGATTCTCTCTTGGCCAGAGTTCAAGGAGGTAAAACAGAAGCCCAAAGGCACTGGGGCAGGCATCCTTCCACCGTAGCCCCTCCTTTCCTCAGTTACTTCATTGAGAACACTAGTTGTCCAGGTCCCAGCTGCCCAGACCTTAAGACTCTTGCTTCATGAAGCAGTGCAGTTTTAGTTTTCTAGATCAGTGCTATTGATTATAAAAATTAAGTTTCCCAACCCTTTTCATTACAGGTGCTGAAGTTGTTGTTGTGTGCTGTCAAGTTGACTATAACCCTCAGCAGCCCCATGAAGAACAGATCTGAACCTTGCTCTGTCCTGCACCATCCACACGTTCGACCCACATGTTCTGCTATGTTCGAGCCCATTATTGCAGTCCCTGTGTCAATCCATTTGTCAAGGGTCTTCCTCTCTCTTTTCCTGACCTTTTCTAGTATGAAGCCTTTTTCCCCCCAAACTAGCCCCTCCTGACAACATACGCCAAGTATGTGAGATGAAGTTTCAATAACCTTGCCTGTAAGGAGTCCTGTGGTTGCACTTCCTCTAAGGTAGACGTGTTGGTTCTTTTGGTTGTTCTTATGCACCGTGGTTTCAGAACCAACTCATAACCAGTTCTGCAGTGAGTTTTCAGAGGCAGTTAATCACACAGAAGGAGATTGCTCATCTTTATCCTCCGGAACAACGAGTGGATTCAAACCACATACCTTTGGGTTGGAAGTGCAACAACTCCTTACCACCCAGAGCTACCATAGCTGCCTGTTCTTTGGTAGTTCATGAGACACTCAATATTCTTTGCCAGTATCACATTTCAAGGACACTGAGTCTTCTTCTGTTGTCCAACATTCAGATAAATAGGAAACAATTGAAAAAATCATGGATCGGGAACATATTGGTCCTTAAACCCACATCCTTGGTCTTTAGCACTTTGATGATGAAGTCAGAGCTCCAGATTATGCAGTCCCATCCTGCAGCTTTCTGTGGTCTCAATTGACCCCACCACACCCAGATTTGGGTATCTCTAATCTTTTCATCTGCCTTTGAGCTTCTGCTAGAATTTAGCCCTTTCATGTTTGAATTGTTTGATTTCTTGCATTGCAAAAACCACATGCATGTGGGAGAGGTCTAGAAGGTTTTAGGGACAGTGTGTGCCCCACCCTGTACCTTCCTGGCCTTATTTCCCATAAGTCTCCTAATAATCTTTACAAAACACAGTGGAGGGTCAACTATGAGTCAATTTCTGCTCAAGGGTTCTGCTCCAACTATACTGGCCTCCCTGTTGTTTCTTTACTCCTGCAATCACTCTTTTATTATTATTATTATTAAATTTTATTAGTTTTAATGAACATTTACAGAGATTTTGGGTTTTCATTCATTCATTGTTGCACTGTTTTCTCCACCCTCCTCCCAAGTTTGTTCTTCTTTCCCCCCATGTCTGTTTTAATTGTCCAATTGCCACAGCGCTTGTCAAAGCCAGTTCTGATTAATCTCCTTTGTCAGTGTGTCCCTTGCCATTCCCTATCACTCCTCCCTGAGAGAGACTTCACCCTGATTCATAAGGAAAAGGGGATGGCGTATTCTCTTAGCTACTTCCTGCTGAAAAGGGACGCTGTGGGTTTCAGGGTGAATGTCTTCTCTCACTACTCTAAAGGGCCCCCTTGGCAGTAGGAAACACATAGACTATTATGGAGATTGATTTTGGAATTTAGATGCACTGTTATCAATTGTGCTTAGCTGTACATGTTGCAATCACTCTTCTACCTTAGGGCCTTTGCACTAACTGTCCCCTTTGCCCAGATCTTTTTTCCATTACCTCATATAACTTAGCTCCTTTATGTCTTGTAGGATTTTGCTCCAACTTCTACTGACTTTAAGTTTATTAAATGCAAACAACCTTCCTTAGCCCCTTTCCTTGCTTCATTTTTCGCCAGCATACTTTTCAGTGTTTGACACATTCTATATTCTCCTTGCTTATTTCTTTGTTGTTTTCCTTCTTTACTAGAACATTCAATCCATTCAGACAGGGAGAGCTTTTTATCTGCTTTGTTTCCTGTTGTTCTTCCAAGGACTAGAATAGTACCAGGAACATTGTAAGAGGATGAAAAAAACCAAACAAACAATAAAACCCATGTCCAAAATCTCTGCTGTTGAATCTTTCCAACTCACTGAGCATGGAGTACAGGGTGGAACGGCTCACAGGGCTTCAAGGCCATGATCTTTACAGAAGCAAACTGCCACATGTTTCTTCTGCAAAGTGGCTGATGGATTCAACCACTTTTTTAGAGTGTGGAGAGACTGAAACTCTCATATGCTATTGGTGGGAATGTGAAATGGTGCAACCATTATGGAAAGCAGTCTGATGCTTCCTTAGAAAATTGAGAATAGAAATACCATTTGTTCAAGCAATCCCACTACTTGCTATATAACCTAAAAAAATCCAAGAGTTATGACACAAACTCACATACAATACTCTCATGTGTATTGCAGCGTATATATAAGAGCAAAGAGTGGGAAACAACCCAACTGCCCATCAATGGACAGATGGCTAAAAAAAATCTCACATAATGGTAAATTCACCCCATGAAGTATTGTTGTTGGTATGATGTGCTGTTGAGTTGCCTGCAACTCATAGCAACCCTTTGTACAACAGCTCTGAAATCTGCCCTGTCCTGAGCCAGTCTCCCTGTCTCTGACACACCCTCCCCCATTACCCCAGTTACTGTATCAATCCATCTCATCTGGGGTGTTCCTCTCCTGTACTGTCCCTACACTCTTTTCAAGCATGTTGTCCTTCTCCAAGGACTGGTCCCTCCTAGCTACACGGAAAGTAGGGAGATGGAGCTTTTGCCTCCACAGAGCAACTTGGTCTCACCCTCTCAAGGGCAGGATCACACATCACTAAAAATGGAGTATTAGACATCACTAAAAATGACCAAGAATTCGTGCACGGTTCGAATCCACCAGATGCTCTGCCGGGGAAGGAGGGGCAATCTCCTCCTGTACCAGTCAGATCTGATTTGACAGTACACGCACACAAAAATAATAAAATAAAATAAATATTAAAAAAATGACCAAGAATTCATGAAATACTGCCCAACATAGCTGGATCCAGAATAAACTATGCAGAGTGACAGAAGTGAGCCACACAAGGTCAACTATGCTATAAAACCACCATTGGAAAAAGCTAAGGAAAGAGTTACATACAAAGAGAAACAATCTTATAAGTTTAACAGGGAAGGGAAGGAAGGGAGAGGAGTATAAAAGTCAATAAACAGTTAAGTTGAGTGAAGGGAAAGGCAATACACAATAAGGAGTTGATTAGCTATTGTAATTAATGAATGGCATGAATCAATGACAGTTAATGTGATTTTTTTGTAATTAATGTTATAAAACAAGGTGTCTATGAATGATGTATGAAAAACCAGTATGATTTGTAAACCTTCAAGTACATAAACACAAACTGCCACTTTTCGGTTAATAATCCAACACTTAATCCCCTGTGCTACCACATCCCCTTGGCCTGTAATGGGTTCTCCAAACACTTTTGATGGATGAATGATTTTATTGGAGAAAATGGAAATCTACATAAAAACCCCAAAAGAAAGAAAAGACACCTAGACGCTCCATGTCCTCCAGCTGAGCTTCCTTTTGGTGAGGGATTGTGGCGATGTTGACCTTGGCACTGAGTAGAGAGATGGGATCACAGGGCCTTCAACGTCTCTCTCGGAAATTTCTGCATCTCTGAGAGACGCTCTTCCCCTCCACCTCCAAGTGGTTTGCTGTGAACCTGTGAGGCCCAGGGCTTGTCCCTTGGCTCTGAGTGCTGGGTGGGGCATCTGACAACCCAGAAATCTTGGGAAACAGGGTGGAGTGGAATCGCCAGGCAGACCAAATAAAGCTGTCCCCAGGAGGAAGTGAAGCAGACACCTACTTGGGTTTAGCAGGTAGTGACAAAGGTAGTGTGCTCCTTCCTGAGGGGGGTGAAATCAGCCTGGATGTGCGCCAGGCCGGATTTGGGGAAGGTCAGGCAGTCTCCTCAGATGCCCTGCCTCTACCTAGTACCTGTCACACAGCCTGAAATGCCACTATCAGAGAGACTGAAGTCTCTGCCTTTAAAATGCACTCTGGGAAGTGTCAGATGGTTTAGTCCTCTCAACCTTTTAAGCCAGGTCTGATTTGCATATCAGCCTCAAATAGGTGGTGGTGGTAGATGAGTTTGGTAATGTCAGGAGCAGTCAGAAGCAGGGTTGGGGGTATTAGTTCTGGGGAAGTAGCCTTCTGGAAGTCCTGTACTCCCTGTACAGAAGGAAGAAATGCAAGACAAAAGTGTGACTTCGTAAAACCTCGGTGAAGGTACTGGAGCTGGTTATATGGGACAGGAAGTGGCTCCGAGAAACAAAAACCAGGGCAAAATCCCCTCACAGTGCTGAATAATCTCTTCAAGGAACCAATCTGTTTTCAAGGAAATGGGTCAGTTGGCACCTCACCTGTGGTGAGCATTTGGGAATTCACTGAGTGTCAAATTGGGGCAGGAAACTTAGGTGATCCATTTTAGCCAACACATGGCAGACATACCACTACTTCTTTGTACTGAGCTCATGGCAGACATTATTAATCTATCACCACACATCTGTGGAATCCTTTTCCACATAATATCCCAGACATCATAGCTAAACTATCAGAGTCACACACAAAGTAAAACCTAATGGGTGGGATAAGTCACAAAAGGAACATGTCTTCACCATCCCTGGATTTCAGGAGTCAAAGAACTAGGATTTTTGGTTTTTATCCAGATGAGGAGAGCAAGACTCAATAACTAGATAGGATGGGCAAGGATGCGTGGGAAGTTGTTGGGAAAAGGTGGATCTGGTGAGCGGATAGGGAAGACAAAACACATGTTGTGTGCATACCCAAGTACCCAGCTGAAGAGCAGGAAGGGTGTGAAGTTCCAGGGTGCTTGGGTGACCTTATAAAACATGGACTTCCTGGGCTCCATTAGTCACTGGGCAGCAGTGGGCAGATATTAGGGAGGCCCAGTGCCCAGGACATGTGACTAGCCTTGTGCCCACCTGAGCCTTAGCCCCTGGCCTGTGTCCAGGCCAAACTTCCAGTGCCCTCAGAAAGCTGCAGCTAGGCCTATGGAACGAGCCCTGCCTTAAGTGGTCCCACAGTGGGCAGGCCATTTCTGCTCTCAGCCTCGAGAATCTCTTCCACCCATAACATTGCCCTGTTGCGGAGCTAAGAACGGAACGAAAGAATTCTATAAAATCCTTTTCAGGATGCCCTGCATGTAACAGGCACTCAGAGAGGACAGCTGGGATTGGAACTAGGGGACTTTTCTGGTGCTGAGTGTCCAGGCTGTGACCCACACCTGTCTGTCCCTCTCACATTGCTCTGTAGTCACCAGAACTCTTGTCCCAAGCCATCAAGTCAACTGCCTCACTGCCACATGGTATGTGTCAGAGCAAAATCATACTCCACAGGGTTTTTGTAAATAAGTAATTAATGTTGTTGTTATGTGCCGTCGAGTATGTACACAAATAAATCAATGCATACTTACCTGGCAGGGGAGATACCATGATCACAAAGGTGCTTTTCCCAGGGTGAGGCTTACCCATTGTACTCCAGTTGTGTTGACCCCTGCAATTTCCCCAAATATGAGAAACTTGACTGCATAATTTGTGGTAGTGGGGGACTGCGTTTGTGCTTTCCCCTGTGAAAAAAAAATAAGGAAGTTAAAAAAGAAACCCCAAATAAATAAAGAAATGCATGTGATGTTTCTTGAAGGGCAGGATGGACTGGACTGCCCCTTGTCACAGAGTGAACACAGCCTTTCCTCCATAAAGTTTTTCAGTGGCTGAGTTTTGGGAGAAGCACATTGCCAGAACTTCTACAGAGCTTGTGGGTGAATCCCAAACGTCCATCTTTCGGCTGACGGCCAACCACAGAAAGCACCACTTGGTCAAACTTGGAGGGGGAGAGAATTCTTTTCTCTGGAACTTAGAGAAGGAAAGAGGGATAACTCTCGAGGAAGCAGCCCAGAAATGAGAGAGAGAGAGGGAGGGAGGGAGAGTTAGTTAAGAGTTGTGGGGAGGTACTAAACTTCCACCTCCTTCCAAGTATGGGGTGGTCACCAGTTGGGCCAGAAAGGCCAGGGAACCTCAATTGTGTGACATGTCCAGCTCTGCTCCCTGAGGGTCCTTTTCCTGAGGCTCAGCCCCATGCCTCCCACCCGCATCACCCAGGCAATGTTGGGACAGAGGGTGACCCAGGGCAGCATATTAAGAGTTGAGTTTGCCTAGCACATAGTGTTTCAAAATAAAGCATGATCTAGTGTTGGAGGAAGAAAAGGAACTCCATATAAAATTTTTGAAATAAATCATGATCTAGTATTGGAGTACAAAAGGAACTCCATATTACATCCTGTATGTAAATGAAGTTTATACACACACTGAAAAGGAAAGGCCAGTGCGCTGAGTGGTCGTCTCTTGGAGATTTGCTTCAGGCTGGGTTTTCATTTTCTTTGTGCCTTTTGAATGCTCTTTTGATTCCTAGTAATTATGATTTGTGGCTGTGATTTGCTGTTGTCATCAGAACGGCAAAGACGACAAGCAATGGTAGATGGTGTCTGTGGTCCATGCCTCAGTCCACCCCCTTCCCTCCCAGGGACCCAGTAGTGGGGCCAGGTCACCCTCTCAGCAAGGGGACATTTGGTTATCTGTCCCTCAGCCCAGAAGGACACTCCCTCCTCCCCTTTGCCTGGGTTCCGGTCCAGGCGTCTCCTGTCCCCAGTTCTGTTGATGGCAGAAACCAGATGTGCCACCTTGCTGACCCCCTAGAAGAGCTGTGTCTCTGGCTCACACCCACCAGGGGGCTGACTCTCTGCTGGGAACTGGGCCAGGCGGACGTGGTGACAATCTATGTGACGGTGACGTTTCCCCACTTCCTTCCCCTCACTCTCTGTGTCTGCTGCTGAGTCAGGGTCCCCAAAGGGGGCCGATGTCCGGATTGGGCATGACGTGTGGGGCAGCACTCACTGCCAGGCAGACTTTAAAGGGGGGGCAAGGGGGAAACCCTGCCTGAGCTGCCCTTCTGGGCCCCACCTGCGTCAACCACCCAGCCTGCCACTGGGTCTCCTATCAGCCCTTGGCGGCAGGACCGCAGACTCTGGTTCTGAGCTCCTCACTGACAGCCTGTGAGTTGACCCCAAGCCAAGGTGACTCTGACTCAGGGCAACCGCGTGTCAGACAGAGTCCGGGAAAGCCTTTCCTCCCCCGAGGTCACAAAAGCCTTCTCCTGTTCCCTTCCAAGTGTGTTAACATTTTGTTATTCACATGTGAGTCTTGAATCCACCTGGAGCTGTGTGTGTGGTGTTAGGTGAGAATCTAATTTTACTTTCCCCCATATGGATCCCCACTTGTCCTGGCATCATTTATGAAACAGAACTGTGTCCACACTGCTGACGCCGCTCCGTCACCTCTCAAGTGCTCATCTGTGCATGAGACTGTGTCTGTTCACTCCGTCACTTTGGATCCTGATTCCAAGTCACTCTGTCTTAATAGCTTCATAAAGTGTTGATACCTGGGTGGGGTGGGGTGGGTACCAGGAGGCATGTTGCTAGGAAATGATGTAGTCACAGGGCCGCTCTAATGAATGAGGAGTGGAGTTCAGAGGGCTCTGATCAGAGGAGCAGGAGACTAGCTGGGGTCCCAGGGGGAGGGGAGAGCCTCGCCTGGGTGGTATGTGGAAGTAGGCTGAGGTTGGATGTGCCCAGAGGCCAGGCAAGCAGGACTTTTGGGTAGTGGTAACATGAGTGTGAAGCAAAGATAATTCGTCCTTCATGTTTTACTTAAACAGCTCGACACTTGACTTAATGAATTATAGAAATGATCCCTGGAAGTATAGTCTTTGGATGCTTGATTTAAACAGGGACGCCACTTGCTGAGGTGGAAATCCTGGGGTAGAGTTGACAGGTGGGCACCAAGAAAGTGCTTGATAAGTGAGTGCATGCGGGGATGAGAGGGTGGGAGGGATGAATGGAATGGTGGCTCTCTCCCAAGCGTTACTGTGTCCTCATGGAGGACTAGGGAGCTCTGCTGGCCTAGCCGTAAGGAGCTGCTGCCAATCTGAAGGTTCAAATCCACCGGTTGCTCCGTGGAAGAAAGATGAACAATCCCCTCCTGTGCAATTTACTGCCTCTTAAAACCCACGGGAGGGTCACTGATGAGTCAGTTCCTTCTCTAAGGCACACAACAACCGCAACCACAACCACAACACAACACAACAACAACAGCGGCATGGAGGATTAAGCATCTTGCTACCTGCTTCACCCAGAGGACTGTGTTGCCTCTTGCAAGTGTGTTGTCCTTGCTGAGAGTCAGGGGGGACATCATTCCTGCCTATGTGGTGGTATTGCTGTCCCCCACAGCCCAATCTGGGGCAGCACTGGGCCCCCTACATTTTTGGCCCCCTACACTGCCTCATGAAATTTTCCAGCCCTCTAGGTGCCCCAGACATCACAGAACGGAGATAGACCCCCTTAATTTTCTGGTAAGGGGGAGTCCTGGCCAAACTTCCACGTTACAGGGGTGCAGCACTGTCTGCAAGCTCAGGGCTAGAAGTTCCTGTCCTCACCTGGCTGTGAAGGAGGTGCCACTGTCCACACGGCCTCAGGGCTGCTTCCTGTGGGTGGGGGCTCCATGGGGGGTGCACTGTGGGCAGATCACGACTCTGTTTACAGTCGCCAGCTGACTCATCATGCCAGCTGTTCTGAAAATACCTTTAGTTCATAAAGTGTGGAAATTTCGTCTGAGTGCCTGAGCTGAGTCATTTCTCAGCTAGCGCTTGTCTGGGGCTCTGTGGGGCTGTGCTTGCCTTGTGACAGCCCAGGTGCCTGGACGGACACTCACAAGCCTGGGGCACTGACTTCATCCTCCCTTCCATCACGTATTCACTGAATCAAGAACAGTTCTGAAACTCCCTCGGTGTTGCTGTTAGCCAGAAAGTTGGTGGTTTGCATCCACCCAGATGCACCTTGGAAGGGAGACCTTGTGATTTGCTTCTGAAAAAACAGTCATTGAAACCCTACGGGATGGACATGCAAAATTAGGCAAAGGACTTAGTGATAGTTGTCCAAGATTGATAAGATTGATCTCATTGAATTGTACATGTGAAGAAAATGGAATTGACAAATGTAGTTGTCTCAGTTACCAAGCACAGCTGTAACAGGAATACCTCAAGGGGGTAGCTTTAACAGACATATATTTTCTCACAGTTTAGGAGGCTGGGAATCTGAATTCAGGCTGCCGCTCCAGGGAAGGTTTTCCCTGTCAGCCCTGGAGAAGTTCTTGCTTTCTGGTTCCCTAGAGAGATCTCCTTGTGTCTTGGCCTCTATCTATCTTACTCCGTGTCTTCCCTACACACTTAATATACTTTGGGCATGTTGTCAGGGGCATTAAAAAAATGAAAAGGAAAACAACATTTCTGGTGAAAGACATTATGCTGGGGAAAGCAGAGGGTCAGCAAAAGAGAGGCAGACCCTCCAGGAGACGGGCGGACACGGTGACAGTGACAATGGGCTGGAGCTTGGCAGCACTGTGAGGCTGGCCTAGGACAGGCCAAGGTTCCGCTCTGTCGCTCATAGCGTTGTTATGAGTCATGGGCAACTCGATAGCACCTAACAACGTGTTTCAAAAGAGATTGACTCAAAATACACCCTGCACTAATCCTAGCTCATTAATATAACTAAGACAACTTAATCGTAAAAGGAATTACATAACCAGATGCACAGAGGTTAGGATTTGCAATACATATCTTAGGCAACAGAGGTCAATTCATAACAATGATCTACATCTATCATCTATCTATCTATCTATCTATCTATCTATCTATCTATCTATCTATCTATCTATCTATCTATCATCTATCTGCAAAAACAACCCCAAGAAGCACAGTTCGACTGTGCCGCTATGATTCAGAAACAATTCATTGACAACTGTGTTGAGCTGAGTCTGTTACCAAGATGTCTGAGGAAAACAGAAGAGAGGAAACTATAGGTTCTCAAATCCTCAAATAACTGGAGGGGCCTGCAGTGGGTGAGGCGTGAGAGGATGGAGAAGGAAAGAGAGAGAAGGAGCTCGCTGGGAGAGGGAGAGCTTCAACCTGGCCCGCCCTACCCAACCACTTGGGAGTCCTTGGCTGCATCCCTCTCCACTCACCAGAGCCTTGGCCAGATGTGGCCTTCAGGCTGGTACCTGGCATGACTGTTGGATGGGAGGGAGGGACAGAGGAAGGAGGGAAAGAAAAAATTGGTCTTTCTGAAGTACCTACTTGTGGCCCTGCCACCTCATCCAAGGACCTTGGCATCCTGCCTGCCCTGAGGCCTTGACCCTGAGGACTTCACCTCCTAGGCTTTGCTTCCTCATCTTCCTCATCAGGTGAGGAGGTCAGGGTGAGATAAAGCAATGCAAACCAAGGGCACACATAAGTGCTCCATAAATAGTTTTACAAATAATAATGATACTGTGAACATTTATTGAGCACATACTGTACCAGGCACTAGGCTAAGTGCTTTCCTCACAGAAATTCTGTCTTCCTGGCAATTTAGAAGTAAGATGTGTGTGTGTGTGTGTGTGTGTGTGTGTGTGTGTGTGTGTGTGTGTGTGTGTGTTTTGGTCTCATTTTACAAAGCAGGGGAAAAAAAGTGAGAGAGACATGAAGTAACTTGCCCCAGGTCACAGGAACAGGGATGTTAGAGCCAGAATTCCCGCCCTGGCCACAGAAATTCATGTACAGGGATTGCCAAATAGGGATTACCAGAAAGGCTGCACTTCTCTGAAAGTTCGAATCTCCCAGCTGCTCTGTGGTACAGAGATGGGTGGTCCGTTCCATGGACTCCTAGCCTTGGAACCCCATGGAGTAGGAGGGTGTCACTGTGAGTCAGAGCTGAGTCAACATCAGTGCGTCTGGCTTTGTTTGATTACTGACTGGATCAGGCTAGATTAAATTAAACTAGCATTTTCCAATGTGAGTGCCTCAGAACTCTCATTTCTGCTCTGCTTTATTAGAAAGTTGTTTTACTGTCTTCTAAACCTAATCCAGGCCATGGTCTTCACAATTACTTGCTATGCATCAGAGAGCTGGACATTGACTAAGGATAACAGAGGAAGAATCGATGTCTTTGAGTTGTGGTGTTGGAGAAGAATCTTGAACATACCCTGGACTGCCAAGAAAACAAATAGGTCTGTCTTGGAGAGGGTGAAACCACGTTTCTCCTTGGGGTCTAGGATTTTGAAGCTCTGTCCCACATACTTTGGTCATGTGGCCAGGAGAGACTGGTCCTTGGAAAAGGACATCATGCTCAGAAGGGTGGAGGGACAACACAGGAGAGGAAGATCTCGGATGAGATGGATTGATACAATAACTGGGGCAAGGGGGTTAGTGTGTCAGAATTTGTGAGACTGGCTCAGGACAGGGAAGGGTTCAGAGTTGCTGTGCATAGGGTCACTATGGGTCAGGGGTGACTTGATGGCACATAACAACAACAATATACTGGTTATTTTTAATTTAAGCTCTTCTTTAGAGTCAACAAGACCTCCGGGAGGGCATTTGTATTTAAAAGTCAGTTGTTATATTGTGGAGGAACATTCTTCTAAGTGGTACAGCACTCTTCTGTCAATTTGCTGTACTGAGATAACCGGGGGTTACTGTGATGCTGAACCTTGTGTCACTGAGGTGTTAAATGGCGTAACGGCTATTTATGGTGGACAGCGTTTGGTGGAGCTCCTAGATTAAGGCAATTTTGGAAGCAGGAGTAGTACCCACTCCCTAAACAACATGCCTCTGGAAACTCTATGAACTTTGAGAAACGATGATAGGTATAGAAAGGCTTCAGGTCTTTTGTTCATAGGTTCGCTATGAGTCATGCTTGACTTGACAGCCATCAACAACAACAAGCAGGGAACACTCTGAAAACACGTCCTAAGGAAGGGCACAGAATATCATGTTGTTAAAGGGAAAAGATTGGAAATGAACGGCACGTCAGAGATCTGCACTGCTGGAACAAAGCACCGGAGCCTGGCTGAGTGAAAGCACCAGCAGATTGACTCAGCGCTCAGGGGGCCAGAGTCTGAAATCAAGGTGTTGGTGATACCAGGCTCTCTCTGTCTCCAGGGCCTTCCCACAGTCCTGACCATCCTTGGCTTGTAGTTGCACCGTTTCAATCTCTGCCTCTGTCTTCACATGGCAATTTTCTCTCTGTGTCTCTTAAACATTTGAGTGAAGTTTACAAAGCATGTTTTTGAGTTTGTTGTTTTCTTTTTATTTGACCATTCATGCCCATTTTTTATCCTAACATCAATTACAGTACATAGTCTGACCGTCCGTGCATTCTATACTGTATTTCCCTTCACCCATCTTAATAAGTATTTTTTTTTATCAGTGGTCTTACACAGTATTTGTCCTTTGTGGCTGACTTATTTTGTTCAGCATAATGTCCTCTAGACTCATCCATGTTGTATAGTGTTTCACATATTCTTCATTGCTTTTTCTATGTTGCATAGTACTCCATTGTGTCAATGTGCCATTGTCCCTCTATCCAGTCATTCCTTGATGGACACCAGGGCTGCTTCCATCTCTTCGTTTTCTTTTTCCAGGGACATCAGCCATATAGCATCAGGACCCACCTTACTCCACAATGGCTCTAAGCTAATTGACAAGGACTTCAAAGATCCTCATTCCAAACAAGGTCATGTGCTCTGGGAGTGTCCAGGATGGATGTGCAAGTATGTGTTAAGATTTCAATACAGTTAATGTGCTGTCTAACATCTGGTGGCCTCATGGTAAGAAGCTGCGCTGCAATCCCAAACGCATGTAGTTCGAATCTACCAGCTGCTCTGTAGGACAAGGATGGACAATATCCTCCTGTTTGATTTATAGTCTCTGAAAACCTGCTGGAGGGTCAGCTATGGGTCGGTTCTGACTTGATGGCACACAACTCACACAATGTCCATTTAGCAATGTTTGATTGTGCATGTGTCTGCGATCCCCCCTCCCAAAACCTATCAGGTTAAACATTTGAATATATACAATGGTTCATAATAACAAAGAGGTAGTATTTTGCATTATTATTGTTACCATATTATTATGTTAAAGATGTTTTAGTTTATCTGAAAGTTTCTTTAATGTTTTTTGTGCATATTATGACATATTATGTTCTAAGACAGACATTTAACTGTAACAACTTATGTAAAAAATTTATTTATAGACTTTGGATAAGAACGCATGTGTAATCTGGAAATGTCTTAATATCGTGTTTGTACAACATCAAAATCACACACTGAATGTCCTACTAGAATGGACATGACAACTCACCCACTTTTCTCTGTATTTTTCTCTCATTGCCATTGAATCTCGACCAACTTGTAGTTGGCCCTTCATTGGGTTTCCTAGACTGTAGTCACACGGGAGGAGATTGACTATTTTTCTTTGAGCCTCTAGAGGATTCCACTCATCAGCAAGGCACAGCCTTTGAGTCAGTGGAGCAAGACCCTGGAACTAGACCTCCAGAAGTCGAAGCTCTTTTGGGGAGGATGCAATTCAACCCAAAACATCTGTTTGTCTTGAACCCATTACTTCCCAAGCTTGGTGGCTTTTTTGAGACCGATTTCTGAAAAGCCTGTATTCTCAGATAATTTGCTCAGCAAACAGTTTAAATAGGTATAGAGGATGCAATCCTGATACAGTCCTTACTTAACTTTAAACCATACAGTGTCCCTGTGCTCTGTTCACACACCTCTTAATCTAGGTACAGGTTCCACGTGCGCACGAATACGTGCTCTGGGATTCCCGTTCTTCTGTGTTAACCATAACTTTCCATGATCCACACAGTCAAATGTCTTTGCACAGGCAATAAAGCATAAATAGACATTCTTCTGCTATTCTTTACTTTCAGCCAGGATTCATCTGACATCAGCAATGCCATCTCTGGTACCATGGCATCTTCTAAAACCTTCTTTAATTTCTGGCAGTTACCTTTCTATGTACTGTTGTAGTCATTTTTGAATGCTTTTCAGCAGTATTTTGTTTGCATGTGACATTAATGATATTGTTCAATAATTTACACATTCTGTTGGATCACCTTTCTTGGGAATGGGAAAATCAATCTTCCTGTTGATCTGTTTTTGATCAACAGAAACTCAATGGAGGGTCAATATTGAGTCAGAGTCGACTTGATTGTAGAGAGTTTAATTTCATTTTTTAAAAACTTTTTAAAATTTTATTTTATTATTTTCTCTGTGTGTGTGTGTGTGTACCGTCAAATTGGATCTGACTGGTACAGGAGGAGATTGCCCCTCCTCCGGCAGAGCATCTGGTGGATTCAAACTGCATATCTCTGGGATTGCAGTGCAGCTTCTTGCCACTAGGCCACCAGAGCTCCCCTGTTTCATTTCATTTTTAGCATTCCTTCACTTTCTCACTCATTCACTCTGACTCTCTCACTCTCTCACTTCCTCGTTCCTTTGTTTTCTGCCTCCCTCTTTCACACACTGACTCACCCACTCACTCTCACTCACTCTCTCTCTCTCCTTCCTTTTCACTCCCTCACTCACCCTCTCACTCATTTATCCTTTCAGTAATTTTAACCTGAGTTTTCAAAGGCACAACGTGACAACAAAACAAAACAAAACAAAACAAACAAAGGCACAACATGACACATTACTGTGTTGGGTACGACTAAATTTCTGTTTTGATACTCTTGTATCTGTCTGATGGGGGAGACAGCATGGTGTGATCAGAAGTTCCAGGGACCATGCAGTCTGGTGGAAAGTTAAGGTGGGAGTCAGGAAGGTTTGCTAGAGGACGCTCTGGATAAGGTGGCGAAAGCTTTTGGAGGGTATTGTTGTTGTTAGGTGCTATCAGGTTCGAACTGACTTATCAGTGACCCTCCAGTGGGTTTTCAGAGGCTGTAAACGGCGGAGGAGGGGATTGCTCATTTTTCCTCCACAAAGCAGCTGGTGGATTTGAACAACTTGCCTTTGGGTTAACAGCATGACACCTTACCCACTAAACCACTAGAGCACCCTACTTAGGATTTGGAGGCTGAAGAAATGTTTGCATGTCATAGGAAAGCTCTGTAGTCTGGACTCCGCAAGTCACCCTTCTGGGTCATCTGAGTCCATTCCACGAATGTTGTTTTCCAGTCCTGAGCAGGTAACTCCCAGTAGTGAGGAGCCTTTCTTAGTTCTAGATGGGCCGCTCTCTCCCTAAAACTCCAGTCCACTCCTCCCCCAGTTTCGCCTCCGGTTCCATGTCTAGAAATACTCATTTCAATATCCTTGATCAATTAATGTGTCTGTTCTTCAGATTCCCCTTTGAACTGGTTACAACATTTGCCTGGTTCCCTCATTGATTTATGAGAAGAAACTCTTTAACTTCTGGGCGTGAGGGCCGTGTTTTTATCTCTATTTGAAATGATCTTTCTGCAAGTGTGGGTGATGGAGAGCCGCGAGGCAGGGGACGGGGGTGGGAGGGGTATGCCTGCACCAGGTGTCCTGGGGGCTTGTTAGCACCCACTGTTGAGCAACAGGATCAGCACCTGTGCTTCAAGGAGCTTCCAGGGCCCCAATGGGGCTTGTGCCCAGCAGAGATCGGGGAGATAATGCAGGACCGGGCAGGGTTTCGCTCTGCTGTGCAAATGGTGCTGTGCATAGGAGCTGACTCGACAGCAACTAATAAGAACAACATGACCCTTATCTCAGGGGGCCATCAGAAGCTCCCAAAACCCTGAGGTCTTTGTCCCTGAGTTTTAGGAGGAGTTCCTGAAAGGAGCCGTGTTGGCACTGTGGGTAAGCATTTCGCTGCTCTCTGAAAGGCCACTGATTCTAACCCACTATCCATCCTGGAGAGAGAGAGACGTGCAGTCAGCTTCTCTAAGATTACAGATTGCTGACCCTCTGCTTCAGTTCCGCTGTGTCCTTAGGGGTTCAGAATGACTCTGAGTGACCTGGAGGAATGCTGGAGATCTGCCGCCCTGTGTGGGGTGTCTGTGAGATGCGGGTTCACACCCTCAGATGGGTGTATGTGCTGTGGACCTGGTGCCCTGCCGCAGTGGCCTCTCTCACTCCTCTGACATTGTGACTGAAGTGCCGTTTCTCATCCAGCGGGGAGTCTGGGCACAGGTCACTGTTTAACCAGTTCCCAAGGGAAGGATGAGTTGGGACACTACGGTTTGTACTAGAAACCTGGGTCATTCTACAAATGTTTGTAAAAATGACCAGAAGCAGCCACCGAATCCACTGGTATCGGGTCAATTTCAACTCGTGACGGCCGGCCCTGCGTCACCTTTCTGAGACTGCGTAAATCCTTACAGGAGGAGACCAGTCATCTTTCTCCTGAGGAGCAGTGTGTTGTTGTGCTGTGTACCATCCAATAAGAACCGACCCACAGCAGACCCTCCAGCGGCTTTTCAGAGGCAGTTGACACCAGCTGGTGGATTTGAACCATGTGCCTTTGGGATTACAGCACAACTTCTTACCAGTAGGCCACTAGAGCTCCCCTTTTGTTGTTTGTTTTCGAGTTGGAACTTACTCATAGCTGACTCTCTGGTGGATTTTCAGAGGCAGTTAATTGCATGAAAGGAGATTGCCCATCCTCCCACAGAGCAGCTTGTGGATTTGAACTGCGTGCACAGCTTCTGACCACTAGGCCACTAGAGCTCCCTGGTGGATTCAAATTGTCAGCTCCTTGGCTAACAGTGTAATATGTAACACACACCACTGCCACGGCTCCTCGGCCCAGGCACCAACCAGCCCACTGCTACTTTATTGATTCCGCTCCCAGACACCCTTCTCCACTGGGTTCCGAGGCCGTACGTCTTTGCGGGAGGAGAGACTGCCCATCATTCTCCCAAGGAAGGGCTGGTAGATTTGAACTGCCAACCTTTCCGATAGCCATCTGGCGACAGCCAGCTGGTAGCAGCCACTAGGTGTCATAACCTTTAAAGCAATCAGCTCAGAAATTCTTGACGTGCTGAAGAGGAGATAAAAGCTGGAATCTCCACTTACGGCTGCTTCATAACAAATACAGTGATTGGTGGTGACCAGCCTTGGGCTCTGACGGGACCTAGATGGCCAAGCTCTTTCTCTCCCCCCTCTCCTGTCAATTGGTGGCTGGATCTCCAGCCAGTGAGCTAATGCGGACTCTTTTTGCTTGTCCCTACAATCGGGCCATGCTCAGGGGTCACTCAGCTAGGTACCACTTTGTCCCTCGAGGCCCAGGTTTCCCATGGATGGGTGCAGCTGTGGTGTTCACTTATACATGGGCCTTGGGCACCTGCTGTGTGCCAGGTGTTGTGGTGGTGGCCTTGGAAATCACTGTCCTCAGCAAGAAGGCTGAACAGCGTGGAGGAGTCAGTGTTGGGTGGGACCCAAGGGGCTGTGCGCACAGAAGAGGCCCAGGGACCTCTCTTCATCCCTCACATGTCAGGCCCTTCAGGGATGATGAAGCTGCTCCTGAGGGACATTGTTACAGGCCACCGAGGGGACTGAGCTGGTCAAGGGGGAGAAAATGGCCATCCTGACACAGTACCTGTTAGTGTGTTACAAAATGTGGAGTCAGAGCTGGTGGGTTTTCACAGGCACTTAGTCGCACAGAGGAGATTCCCTCTTTTTCTCAGAGTAGATGGTGGATTTGAACCATGTGTCTTTGGGTTGTCAGCACAACTCCTAACCACTAAGCCACCAGTAGTCACAGTACCGAGCCAGACTCAATTCTGAATTCACATACAGCACTCTGCTGGGATTCCCAGAAAAGCAGTGGGAGGGAGGACTGAGGGGCAGGAGCAAGAGCCAGACCCTGGTCAGGACAGGTCAGGGAGCCTATGTGACCTCTCCTCAGGCCCCCTGCATGGCCTGGTGGACTCTGACCTCAGCTTCTTCCCTAGTGGTGAGCCCAGTGGGAAGCACTCTGCTCCCCAAATGCAAAACGTAGTTTCCTCATTTATTTGCATAACAATCTGCCCAGATAAGCTTCATGCTTTTTGTACCCAGGGCTGGAGCCCAGCTAGGCTCTCTAACAAGATAACCCTTTTGCAATAAGAAGGCCCACTGTGGTTCAGAGCATGCTGCCTGGAAAGTCAGCTCTGGTGTGAACGGTGGGTGGTCCTAGTGGCTCTCCTCTTCTGGTACAAGGCCCAGCACCCCCATCCTGGGACCGGCCAGAAACTGGCCCCTCAGAATTTATCCTACAGACACTCACGTGCCAGGATGTAGGGAGCTCTGGTGGCCTCCTGGCAAGAAGCTGCGCTGCAATCCTGAAGGCACATGGATCAAGGCCACCAGCTGCTCTACGGGAGGATGGACAATCTCCTCCTGTGTGATTAACTGCCTCTGTAAACCGACCAGAGGATCAGCTATGGATTGGTTCTGATTCGATGGTACACAACAATAACAACAACAACAACAACAACAACAACAACAACAACAGGGCAAGAGCAGTCACTACAGCATTGCCAATCTTAGCAAAAGCCTAGAAATAACCCTTGTGTCCAATACCAGGGGGTCCAGCAACTTGTGGGGCATCTGTGTGAGAAGTTCTGCATTACCCATGAAAAGAGCCAGGCTCTGTGCCTCTCAGAGCCTCTCAGAGCTCCCAGTCCCCTCTATCTTAGCTCACCAGCTTTGGATGGATGGATCTTTCTCTTGACTCCTTGGGTCTGGAATAGGGAATGTAATAGAAGATAGAGGGCTTCAAAGCTAGGCCTGAGCAATTCTTCTGTAAAGTCATGAACAATCCAATATTCTTTTTTTTTTAAGTTTTTTTGTGTGTACCGTCAAATCAAAGATTCTCACCACTGGGCCAATTGGCAACATCAGGATGGATGGTGAAGAGATTAAGATTGTTCACAGCTTTAGTTTGCTCGGCTCCACAGTCAACACTCTCGGCACCAGTAGCCAGGAAATTAAAAGGCGCATTGCCATGGGAAAGTCTGCTGTTAGGGACCTCTCCAAAGTACTGAAGAGCAATGGTGTCTGTCTGGAGACTAAGGTGCATCTGATACAGGCCATGGTCTTTGCAATCACTTGTTATGCATCAGAGAGTTGGACAATGACCGAGGAGGATAGAAGGGGAATCGATGCCTTTGAGCTGTGGTGCTGGAGAAGAGTATTGAGAGTACCATGGACTGCTAGGAAAACAAACAGATTCATCCTGGAAAGGGTTAAACCGGGTGGCTCCTTGGAGGCAAGGATTCTGAGGCTCAGTCTAACATACTTTGGACATGTTGTAAGGAGAGACCGGTCCTTGGAGAAGGACATCATGCTTGGGAGGGTGGAGGGACAGCACAGGAGGGGAAGACCCTCTATGAGATGGATTGATTCAGTGACTTGGGTAATCGGGATGGGTGTGTCAGAGACAGTGCAATTGGCACAGGACAGAGCAGAGTTTAGGGCTGTTGTACATAGGGTCGCTATGAGTCACAAGCGACTCGACAGCACATAATAACAACAACTGTCAAATCGGATCTGACTGGTACAGGAGAAGAGAGCATCTGGTGGATTTGAACCGCACACCTCTGGGATTATAGTGTAGCTTCTTGCCACTAGGCCACTAGAACTTGCCTGACATTCTTTTTTCTTTTCTTTTTTAAAAAAATAAATTAAGAACAACTGTGAGATATCATCTCACCCCAGTGAGAATAGCAAAATTCAACAGAGTAGCAAACAACAAATGCTGGTGAGGTTGTGGAGAAACTGGGACTCTTATCAATTGTTGGTGGGAGTGTAAAATGGTGCAACCACTACGGAAGGCAGTATGGCACTTTCTCAAAAAGTTGGAAATAGAAATACCATTTGGGCCAGCAGGTTCACAACTGGGAACATACCCTAAAGAAACTAGAATTGCCACCCAGGCAGATACATTCACACCCATGTTCATCGCAGCTTTGTTCACAATAGCAAAGAGTTGGAAACAACCCAAGTGCCCATCAACAAACGAATGGATAGAAAAGCAGTGGTATATTCACACAATGGAATACTATGCTGCATTGAAAAACAAGGACCTCATGAAATATTATTCTAAATGGATGACTCTGGAGGACATTTTGCTGAGTGAAATATCTCAGTCACCCAAGGACAAATACTATATAGTGCCACTGTTATAAAACAGGACTGACATGAGGGTTAGGGAGAAATGAAGAAAAGGGGATAAATAATGTGCACGGCATTGAAACAGATCAAGGAGAGAACTGCTTAAACGGAATATATGATTAGGTATTATTTACATGACAATAGTCCAGAATAAGAGCTGTATAGTAAACTGGACCAGGTTGAGGGGGACATTGTACAACAATGAAAGATTATTATTTTTTTTTCCAAAGAGAAAAGTGAACTGGGAGGAGGGGTGGGCAGGGAGGAAAATATACAACAATGAATGAATGGAAATCCATGTTCTCAATAAACTTTCATTAAAATGTCAATTAAAACAAGAACAACAACAAAAAGACTTTAAAATGCACAGGAGGAGACTGTCCATCTTTCTTCCAAAGATCTATGGGTGGATTCAAAGTGGCAGAGTGGTGTGGCCTTGGACTAGCAGCACAATTCCCTTAGGAGGCATCAGAGCAGCCTGGTCCGTCCTGAGTTGTTGTTGTTGAGTATCGTTGAGTCAGAACTAACTGATGCTCCAGCAGTAACTGCACAGGCGGAGACGGCTCATCCTTCTGAGGAGAAGCTGGTGGATTCAAATCATGTACCTTTGGGTTGGCAGCACAATTTGGCAGAGCAGAGATTAGTGGGCAGAAGTCAAAGTAAAGAGAAAGATTCAATGGGAACTTGAAAAGACGGGGTGATAATGGACATAGAGCAATGATAATTAATGCTATAATGTGTGTAAATGATTGTATAAAACTAAGTATATATACTATATGCAAATCAATACTTTTTTTAAAGATAAAAAATAACTTTAACAAACAGAAATTTATCTCCTCACAATTTAGAAGTGTTGTTATTGCTGTTATGTGCTGTCGAGTTAGTTGCCTGTGACTCATAGTGACCATATGCACAACAGCTCTGAAGCCTGCCCTGTCCTGAGCCAATCTCACTCTCTGATACACCTATTCCCATTGTCCCAGTCACTAAGTCAATCTAACTCATCTAGGGTCTCCCTTTGCTGAACTATTCCTCCACCCTTCAAAGCATGATATCCTTGTCCAAACACTGGTCCTTCTTGGCAACAAGCCCAAATTATGTCAGACGGAGCTTCAGAATTCTTGCCTCCAAGGAGCAGCTTGGTTTTACTTTCCCCAGGACAGACCTATTTGTTCTCTTGGTGGGCCACAGTATGTTTAATACTCTAGCATCACAACTCAAAGTCATCAGTTCTTCTATCATCCTTAGTCATTGTCCAGCTCTCTGAATTTGGAGTGTAGAAGCCCAAATTCAGGTTGCCGACTCTAGGAGAAGGATTTGTCTCTGTTGCCTCTGGTAGAAGGTCCTTGTGCCCTGTCAGAATCTGTGAGATCCGTGCTTTTGAAGACCTACACGTGTCTTGGTATCATCGTTTCCTTGGGTCTAGGTGGTTCGCAGCACAGGAACTCTGCTCCTGGGTCTTCTTTTTTAATGATACAGAGGTTCCTCCTGACCTGTTCATTCATGGTCTCAGTTTCCTCATCTGTAAAGTGAGGGCAATTTACTTAGCTCACAAAAGAAATGAGCCTGAGCACAGGAGGTTGTTGCTGTTAGATGCCTTTAAGCTGGCTCCCTATGCAAACCTTATGTTCAAGAGAATTAAACCCTATCCCTTTCTGAGCCACCATCACAATCTCTGTTGTGCTTAAGGGCCACCCCGGCAGTCATTGTATCAATCTCTCACTGAGGGGCTTCCTCTTTTCCAAGCATGGTGTCTTTCTCCACGGTCTATTGCTTCCTGATAACACGTCCAAAGATGTGAGGAAAAGTCTCACCATCTTTGCTTCAGAAGAGACCTCTGGGTGCACTTCTTCTAAGAGCGAGTTGACTGTTCCTTTGGAACTCCATGGCATATCCAATACTCTTTGCCAACACCACAACTCAAAGGCATCAATTCTTCAGTCTTCTGAAGAATATTCATTGCCCAGCTTTCACATGTATGTGAGGCCATTGATAATATTGTGACTTGGAGCAGGTACACCTTACTCTTGGAAGTAAGAGTTTTGCTCTCAACCACTTTAAGGAGGTCCTTTCACAACAGATTTGACTGATAAAGTAATTTCTTGACTAGTGCTTCTCCTGTAGTGCTGGTTGTGGCCTCAATTAAAAGGAAATACTTGAGAATGTCAGTCTTTTCTCCCTTAATCACAATGTTGGTTATTGGTCCAGGAGTGAGGGGTTTTGTCTTACAAACAAACAAACAAACAAACAAACCCAAACCCCACCAGTTAATTGCTGTCCTTTTGGTTTCTGAGATGGTAAATCACATGGAAGGATATTGTCCATCTTTCTACTTTGGAGCCGCTGGTGGATTTGAACCACCCAAAAGACATGACCTTTAGGTTAGCAACACATCTCCCTATAGGTTATGTCAACAGAGCACCGTAAGGGTGTTCTAAACAGGGGAATATATGATGTGTGTGTGTAACTGAAATTCTGCTTAGTGGGAAGAAAATGTGGGAAAGAAAGGGGAAGAGTTGGGGCTTCTACAAATTCTAAGGGAGATTGTGGTATCATTAGTCCTCAGCCCTGCCTGTCACCTCTGTGTCAGGGAGCACTGAGCTGCAGCCCCCTGTGCCCCTACAGCTCCCTACACAGCAGACAAGGCACCCTGAGGGTAAGACTTTAAGACTTTACATCACTATTTCCTGAGGTGAAAGAGGGCATGTCAGGTGACACAGCCATCACA
The DNA here is from genome assembly GCF_000299155.1 of Elephantulus edwardii. Taxonomy (NCBI): domain Eukaryota; kingdom Metazoa; phylum Chordata; class Mammalia; order Macroscelidea; family Macroscelididae; genus Elephantulus; species Elephantulus edwardii. The sequence continues at coordinate 6,911,963 of NW_006399791.1, read as the reverse complement.
GCCCCTTCACCTGCACCTGCCCTGACATTCACCTGGCACAGTTGGAGTTGTAGGTGTGGGGGTAACCCCACTTCACCCGCTCCCTGCAGGCTGGGGTTATGCTGGGGGCTTGTCCTGAAGCGTCCTTTGCTCAGAGAGCTCACACAGAAAAGTGTCTTTTGGAAAGAACTTCTGTGGGAGCAAGTCCTTGGTTGATGAAAATGGTTAAGGCATTGAACTTCTAGTGGAAAGTTTGGAGGTTTGAGACCACCCACAGACACCTCAGAAACAGGTTTGGTATTGTCCACTGACAATCTTATGGTACACAGTTCTCATCTGACACACGTGGAGTCTACTTGACTGGGGATGCTGATTCTGAGGGGGCTAGTGGGGATTGTGTGTGTATGTTTCTAGGGTGGTGACCCTTCCCAAGTGTGTGGGCCTGGGGGATTGAGCTGAAACGTGAGGACTGAAGAAGAGGTTCTTGAGCTTCAAGGCCCGGGGCCCAGCCTGTGTGGAGTCTTAGACCTGAGGACACTCCACTCTGTGGCCTCCTCCGACCCTCATCTGGCTCCTGCAAGGTGAACTGAGCCCCTATTTGTTTCTTTTACAATTTTCCAATTACATTTTTGTTTCTCTTCTCCCCTTCCTGGCCTGTAGTTTCCCACCCCCTCCTGTGTTTCCCAGATCTGCCTTCTTTAAGCTCCTATCTCATTGTCATTCTCTCAACAAACCTTAACATAAAAATAGCTACCCTCACACACATTATCTCCCTTATCCCTCTCCAGGGCCCCAGTTAGGAAGGCTTGATCATGTGCCTGATTTTTTCAGATGAGGAGACAGAATGTGAGAAGCTTGGCTGAGGACACCAGGTTGATGAGAGGCCGAGTTTCACCTCTCACTCACTTGCCTTCTGGCCTCCAGGGCGCCAGACCCTTGCTGGGCCTTGGGCCACAGGGAGGAAGCCGGCCAGGCTGGACCCCAGAGGGAGAACAGAGGGGTGTGGGGACTGTGGAGGGCCAAGGAAGGGGTCCTGACCCCGAGGTTGGAAGGCCTGTCTGGGAAGGCTTCCAGAGGAGAGGCCTTGGAATCTGGAACATTGAGTGGAGCATTTTCTGGGGACCAAGGGAAGAGGGAAGGCGTTTCTGAGGGAGACAGAGGCATATACAAAGGGTTGCTCATGTGGGGAAGGGCACCCAGGTCCCTGTGGCTGGAGTGAGGCTTCCAGTGGGGAAAGGAGGCATCAGAACTGGGTTCAAAAGGTGGGGTGGAGTCAGGTCTTAGCTTCCGAGAGCTGCCTTAACACAAATGACACCAGTGGAGACACTCAAGAATAGAAATTTCTCTTCTCACGGCTCTAGAAGTTGGATCTTGGCTGTGTTGATTCTTTTTTTCTTTTCTTTTTTAAATTGTGATTTGAGTGAAAATCTACAAAACATAACTTAATTCGCAACGGGAGTTATGGGATCGAATGGGGCTCTGGAAGTTCTCCAGGGCTGTAGGAGGAAGGTCTTAGTCAGGCTTGACCAAGACTTTGAAGAAGTGTCTAGGTTCAACTTCAGCTAGAGTGGACACCAGTTTTATAAGCATAGAATCCTAGGACTGGGACAAGCGTCTATGATCAGAGGGTTTCAAGTGACAAACTTAGTGGTTCTTCAGCCAAAAAGGGCTGAATGTCCTTAGGAACCAGTTTGCTTGCAGCTCTTTCAAGGGTTCTTTTGGAACCTATGAACCAGGGAAGCTCATCTTTAGTTAACAGGAACCTCCAGAAACTCTGGGCCTTCACACTCTCCTCCTGAAAACCTTATTTATACTAAAGTGCCAATGACTCATACAGCTTACACTGTGGTGGTTCTCAACTCTGGCTGCTCTGAGGAATCATCTGAAGAGTGTATTTGATTTGTGGATGGATCTCTCTCTCTCTGTAGGTAATGACCACTGTTTTTATAAAAATAATTTAAAGTCATTCTAAAAATAAAGACAAACCCAAAAAATCAAACCAAAGGTTAAAACCAAACCCACAAACAAAACACACAGGATGTAGAAAAGCCTAAAGAAATGTCCCTCTCTTTTGCCTTAGAAATGAGAGATGAGCCAGCTTCACGAGAGTAGAGTTGTCATCCGTTCTCTTGGTTGTATCCCCAGCACCTCGGACTCTCTGGATCACGGTAGGCCCTTCCTACAGCCTTGCGCTGTGTGTCAACATTCGGTGAATGTCATTAAGGATCCAGCTGTGTGCGTGTACGCACAGAGAAGTTTGGGGAGATAAACAGGTACGCTTCTGTCGCTGGCTGCCGTGGAGTCGGCTCCCTAAAGCTGCACCATGGGATGAAGTCTCATGCAGTCCCCGTGACAGGTTTCAGAAGGAGCCTGCTTGTGATTCTGTGAATGTTCATGGTCTGGTTTCCAGAAGCTGATTGCCGGGCCTTTCTTCCTAGTCCATCTAGATCAGAAATCTCTGACGAAAACTGGTAGACGTTCGAACACACCAGCCCCCACTGACAGGGGAGTGGGTCCTGCTCATAGAAACATGAGCTGAGAATCAAACCCATGTCTCTTGCATGGAAGGCAAGAACACTGCCACTGAGCCAGCACTGCAATGAGCTCCAAGACAGGCCTACTGCCCTCCAGTCCATGCCAACCCTCTGTTGGATTTCTGAAGCTATAAATACTGGTAGGAGGAGACTGTATAAAAATATATTGGTAGAAACCGGAAGTGGACCACATCACCACGTGGTCCAGAGTAAAGGAGGGAGAATTCGGCTTTCTCACTTCAGTTTGGCCTGACCGTCTCGGAGCCGATCACATCTCTGTTCTGAAGTCAGGGCACGAGCTCACCCTCGTTTTTCGCTCCTATTCTCTCCTGGACACTCGGACTTCTGGTGGTGCTCGCACGTCTCCTTCCCCGAGTAGCTGAAGCGGATGCTCACGTGTCACGGTGCGTTCCCAGGGAAGAGGCCGCGTCTTCTCGGAGCAAATGTGCGGCTCGCAGGCCTGAAGGAGAACTCCTCCAGTGCAGATAGAGAAGGACCAAGAGGGACCATTGCACATATCTTTAAATTGCAAGGAAGATTTCAACCACTGTGAAAGGAGGGTGGGCCAAACATTATTCATCTGCCTCCAGATTATCTTGTGTTCCTCTCACACTTTGAAGGCCCTTCCTGAAGGGATTTCGTGTTTTAGTGAAGACCTTTGAACTACAGAAAGCAGAGCAAGGAAAATGGAGCCATTTTTCTACGAGGACATAGTCATCCTCTTCAGCCAGGAAGAGTAGGATTTGCTCAGCGTTGCTCAGAAGAATCTCTACATGGATGTGATGATGGAAACATTGAAAAGTCTGGACTTCATAGGTATGGAAAACTTCAGTGATAGAGAGGCTTTATTCCGTGAATATACACAGATGAAATTCTTAAGGACTAGCCCGCTCTGGCTTTCCATGTTACAACAGATGTCAGTATTGTGTGGCAAAGAAGCTTTAGAACAAATCCAAGACGATGGCTTTAGGAGATATTCAAGGACACATGTCGCAGAGAAACCTAATGAAAGTAAAGAATGTGTGAAAGCATTTTCACCATCAAGTCAGATCATGGCGCAGGGAAGAAGTCACACGGAAGAGATAAGTTTTGAACGTAAGCAAGCAATGTGGGGAAACCTTTCCTCGATCACATGACCTCTCAGAACATAGGAGAACTTATACAAGAGAGAAACCTACTCGGTGTATGGAATGTGAGAAAACAGTTTCCAAATCAAGTCACCAGACTTCTCATAGAAAACTTCATGGAGTAGAGACACCTTCCATGTGTAAGGAATGTGGGAAAACTTGTGCCAGATCAACTGACTTCACTGCACATCTGAGAATTCATCCAGGAAAGAGACCTCATGAATGTAAGGAGTGTATGTAAACCTTTTCATGGTCCACTTCCCTCACTGAACATACGCGAATTCACACAGGAGAGAGAGCATTTAAATACCTTTTGAATGTAAGAAATGTGGGAAAACCTTTTCCTATTCACGTTCCTTTAGGCAACATACTAGAATTGACATGGGAGAGAGCCTTTATGAATGTCAGGAGTGTGGGAAAACATTTTTTGGATCAAGTCACCTCACTGTGCATAGAAGAATTCATACAGGAGAGAAATCTTATGAATGTAAGGAATGTGGGAAAAGATTTTCACTCTCAGGTTGCCTCACTCAACATATTAGAATACATACAGGAGAGAAACCTTTTGAATGTAAGGAATGTGGGAAAACATTTTCACAATCAGGTGACCTCACTAAACATAGTAGATTTCACACAGGAGAGAGAGCATTTAAATGTCAAGAATGTGGGGAAACGTTTAGGCACTCATGTCAGCTCACTGAGCATAGAGGAATTCACCCATTGAGGACCTGTTAAGACAGTAGCAAAATGCAAAAAGTTTGCAATAGCAATAGACAGGAAGTTTGCTTCATTATTGTACATATGTAATTGGTATCATTCATACTACCTATCAGTGCTTGTCTGTAAAGCCAAGGTATTTTGTAAACTTTCTGTGAAATCCCAGAGGTGTAAAATGTATTAATTCGATTGCAAAAGAAATATTTCCACCCAAATAAATGAAACCTAAAAACTTAAAAAAAATGTATTGGTAAAAAGAAAGGTACATTGGCTGTTGTTGTTGTTCTGTGCCGTCAAGTCACCTGTGACTCATAGCAACTCTATGTACAACAGCCCTAAAACCTGCTCTATTCTGTGCCAATCTTATTGTCTTTGATATACCTACCCCCATTACCTCAGTCACTGAATCAACCTATCTCATCAAAGGTCGTCCTCTCTTGTGCTGTCCTTCCACCCTCCCAAGCATGACGTCCCTCTCCAAGGACTGGTCCTACCTGATAACATGTCCAAATATGTCAGACGAAGCTTCAAAATCCTTGCCTCCAAGGAGCAGCATGGTCTCACTCTCTCCAGGACAAACTTGTTTGTTCTTCTAGCAGTCCGTGGTATATTTAATACTCTTCTCCAGCACCAAAGCTCAAAGGCATCAATTCTCCTTCTATCATCCCTAGTCATTGTCCAGCTCTCTGATGCATAGCAAGTAATTGTAAAGACCATGGCCTTTATCAAGTGCACTTTAGTCTCTAGACTGACATCGTTGCTCTTCAGCACTTTGGAGAGGTCTCTGACAGCAGACTTTCCCAACGCAATTTATCTTTTAATTTCCTGGCTGCTGGTACCAAGAGTGTTGATTGTAGAGCCAAGCAAACTGAAGCTGGTAACAGTCTCAATCTCTTCACCCTCTGTCATGATGCTTCCAATCAGCCCGGTGGTAAGAATCTTTGTTTTCTTGATGTTGAGCTTCAATCCACATTGAAAGCTGTAGTCTTTGACATTCTGCAGCAAGTGCTTCAGGTCCTCTTCAATTTCAGCAAGCAGGGTTATGTCATCTACATAATGTAGATTGTTGATGAGTCTACCTCCAATCTTGATACCACATTTCTCCTCACAGAGCCCAGCCTCCCAGATAATCTGTTCTGCATATAGACTGAAAAGATATGGAGATAGAATACATCCTTGACTCACACCCTTCCCAGTTTTGAACCATGCAGTGTTTCCTTGCTCTGTTCTGACGACTGCCTCCTGGTCCAAGTATAGGTTTTACAATCAAGTGTTCTGGGATCCCCATTCTTCTCAGAGTCAGCCACAGTTTGCTGTAATTTACATAGTCAAACACCTTTGCATAGTCAATGAAACACAGATAAATGTTCCTCTGATACTTTATGCTTTTAGCCAAGATTCATCTGACATTAGCTATAATATTGACTGATATAATACAAATTTTATTGTGGTTTGAATGAAGATTACAAAGCAAATTTATTTTTCATTCAGCCATTCACACGTGGTTTGCTCTATAGCATTAATTTCAACACCCACAGCATAATTGAATTTTCCTCACTTCTTCCCTATAGGGGCTGAAGTAAATTTAAGAGATTGGCCTACACTACACCTATTGTGTTTTAAGTAAAAAGTATTTGATTTGACATGAATTTAACAGGACACAACAGAAAAAAAATGCTGACAATAAGGTAAATCATTACTTTCTAAAGGAGATTATTGGTTTGTAACAGATTTCTCTAAAGTTAAGAAAAATGATTGTGAAGCTCATTAAGCAGTTGGAGTCTTGGAGGGAAAATATTCGCTTCTCACTTCGAGCAGGATCAATAATTTCTTGTGATGAAAGAAATGACAGTTCCCTTTCTTCTCTTCTTCTCAGTTCCTGATTTTGAGACGATTAATTTGTATACTGTCAAAGTTTATAAAACACATTCTGGCTTTGCAACCATAATTCTCCTAGTATTAGTCTTTGTTCTGTATTTAAATAGACTAGATTCTTGAGAACCCAGAAATAAATCAAGCTATCTATGGCCAACTAATACTCGACAAGGAAATAAAACCTATAAAATGGGGAAATGACAACCTCTTCAACAAATGGTGCTGGCAAAATTGGACTTCCACCTGCAGAAAGCTGAAACAGGATCCACATCTCACACCATACTCAAAAATCAACTCAAAATGGATCAGAGACCTGGGAGTAAAGCCCCCAAACCATAAAAGTCATCAGAGACAAACTGGGTCCAAGCTTAGACAGCCTAGTCTATGGTATAAAGAGACTACCAAATACAGCAAGAAATCCACAATCTGGGGAAGATAAAATTGATGAATGGAACATTCTAAAGATTAAATTCCAAATAGCGGGACGTTGTTGTTGTTGTTATTGTTGTTACGTGCCGTCGAGTCTCTTGAGACTCATAGCGGATAGATGGATCAAATGGTGTGTTCTATTTCCAATTTTTTGAGCAAGCACCAGACTGCCTTTCATAGTGATGTGGATGATACTTAGATAGAAAGGCAAATACAATTTTGCCGGTGGACTGCAATTGATTGGAGACGTGAGGATATTGATCAGTTTTGCATCTGCATGTAAAGTCATTTCCACATTCTTCTACATGTGTGTGTGTTTGAAACTTCCTTTTAACATATTTCTCCTTCCTCATTTTTTAAATGAGTTAAAGAAAAATCTTTGACATGCTCATTTCTAAGAGTCACGGGTTTACCTGTTAATGGTTAGCTAAATTCCACTGTAGGCTTTGCTTTTTTTCAATACATGCTGCCAGGCTCTCATTTTCTTGACTTCCTGTCTTGTATGCACCTTTGAACAACTTGCCTGGGCGCACTATTCTGGGGTCCTCTTCTCCACACCACTTTGAAGACTCAACTCCTTTGTCTGCTGGTATTGAACATTGCTGTAGAAATGCTTAAAGTCAGATGGATTTTTTCCTTCCCTTGGAAGTGACTTGGGTTTTTTCCTCCAGGGCACCTGAAAAGTTTCCTCTTTAAAGTTTGGTAACTTTGCTAACAGTTTCTGCTGCTGATTATTCTGAATTCCCTTTCCCTGGTGGCCTCTCAGTCTACTCAGCTGGTTCTTTCTCCACTTCAGGGATTGTTTTTCTAAGTATTCTTTTGCTTGTTTATTGTTGTCAAGCGGATTCCAACTCACAGCAGCCCATGTGACAGAGCAGTGCTGCTGAAAGCTGCTGTCTTTCTGCATCAGAGCTTCTGGTGGGTCCTGTTGTTGGTAAGTTAAGTCCCTTCAAGTCAGAACCGACCCATGGCTGAACCTCTGGTGGGTGTTCAGAGGCCTTTAAACGCATGAAGGGAGGTTGCCTTCTTTTTCCTATGGAGCAGCTGGTGGTTTCAAACTTCACACCTTCGGGTCAGCAGCACAACCCTTTACCACTAAGCCACCAGCACTTCCTGGGTGCTCCGTCCTTGCTGTTGGGTAATCTATTTCAAGGACTCCAGCGCCCTTCAGGAGTCTTGGTGGTAGACTAAGTGGTATGTTAACATTGGGCTGTTAACTGGAAGCTGACAGTTTGATTTCACCAAAGAAATCAAAGAGAGATGAGGCCATGTGCTTCTAGAAAGAGTTACAGCTTTGCACTCTGCCCTGTCAGAAATGATTAGATGGTGGCTTTTCATAATCACCCTTAAGTTGGAAGGTCTTGGTTTTCTAACGATCGCCTTCTAATTGTTTTAATTCATGTGTTCCTGTTCTCTGAATTCATTGTGATGATTTCAAGTTTCCCTTCACACAATTGGTTTGCTTTTCAGAGGCTTGTCTTCCATTCGTCAGTCCCTTTTAAATGTGCCACGTGGCCATTTCGGCCTTGTTGTGTGTCAAGCTCCCTGCGTGTCTCATGCTGTGGTGTTTACGTCTCTGGCTTGTGCTCCTTTTGTATCCAGGCCTAGGGAGCTTTTCCATAGCATGCAGCCTCCAGTCCCTCCTGTAGCATGAAGGTGTCAGGCGCAGGGCCTTTGATCCTCGCTCATGTGGGCTTTCGGCTGTGCCTACACGTGATTTCCTTCCCTTTTCCTGCCTCCTGAATCAGAGTTGCCTTGTGAGGCCTTTTCATTCAGCCCTTTGCTAGTGCAAACCACTTCCTAATAGTCCACTTGTTCTAAAACCAGGCCATTTTGTCCTTCCCTTGGGAAGACTATTGTTAATGGGCTGTGGTGATGCCAGTTTGCTTTCCCATGGCACAGGAGTCCCTGGGTCGTGCAGTTAATACTCTCGGCTGCTCATCTGAAGGTTGGAGGTTCAAATCCACCCAGAGATACCTGGGAAGAACAGCTTGGTGATCTACGTGTCAAAAAACTGTTGCTGAGTTGGATTCAACTCAGAGTTGACCTTCTAGCTGGTTTTCAGAGGCTGTTAACCACACATACTAGATTGCCTGTCTTCCTCCTACTCAGAACTGGTGTATTTGAACTGTCTTTAGACTGCATGTGAGTAGTTGGTGGTCTGTTTCACAATCAGTTCCAGGCCTAGTTTTCACAGCTGATACTGAGCTTCTCCATCTATTTTTTCCCCCACTGCAGACGTAGTCAATCTGATTCCTGTGTAGACCATCAAGTGAAGTCCATGTGTAGAGCTGTCATTTCCGTTTCTTATAAAAGGTATTTTCAATCATCGATTGTGCAGAATTCTATCATTCTATCTCCAGCCTCATTTCTGTTATCAAGTCCATGTTTTCCCACTATTGATCCTTCTTCCCTGTTCCCACCTTTTGCATTCCAGGAACCCGTTATTATCAGAGGATCTGGGTTGCATGTTCGATCAATTTCCAACTGCGAAAGTCAATAGAAATCATCTATTTCCTTCTTTTTGGCCCTGGTTGTTGGTGCATAAATTTTGAACGACTGGTATTCACAGGTCTTCCTTGCATGCGTAGGGATATTATCCAGTCACAACATTGTACTTTAATATGAATCTAGAAATGGTCTTTGTAAGTATGAACACAGCCCTATTTTTTTCTTCACCTTTTCATCTCCAGCGTAGTGGAACACATGATTATCTGATTAAAAATGTCCCATGCCAACCCATTTCATTTCACCAAAGCCTAGTATGTTAGTATTCATGCGTTACATTTCTGCCTTAACAATCTCCGATTTCCCTACATTCATGCTGCTCATGTTCCAATCAGTAGTGCCTGTTTGAAACTGTTCCTCCTCCTTTGTGATTCCCCGTAAGAAGGCTCTGCTCTGGTGCATGTCAGCTAGTCTGCTTCCTTTGCCAAAAAATACACAAAGGGCTGCCATGAGTTCACATCGACTCCCAAAGATGCCAACAACTGGATTGCTGGTGTTTCCTTAGCTCAGGTGGGGAGGTGGGGAGGTGAGGAGGTTCATGTCCCCACACTGAGGTCACCCTTGTGGGAACCACAACCCTTTTTCCTGGCACCCATTGAACATCATGTACCCCAGGTTCACCCTGCCCAGCCAGGCCTGTTTTACTCCTATGTCCAGTGTGGCCATTTCTCTGTCTTCTTGGTTTGTTCAACTTCTTCCTTCCTTCCTTCCTTCCTTCCTTCCTTCCTGCCTGCCTGCCTGCCTGCCATTGAACTAGATCAAACCGGCACAGAAGGAGATTGCCCCTCCTTCTCCAGCAGAGAGAACATCTGGTGGATCTGAACCATGCACTTTTGGGATTGCAGCACAGCCTCTTGCCACTAGGCCACCAGAGTTCCCACAATTTACTCATCTATAAACAACTTGTTGATGTTGTTATTTGGGTGTTGCCGGAAGGAACACAGCCTGTGCATTACCCCTCGCTCTACCTCCCTGGGGGCAGACTCTTAAAAATGAAGCTCTCCAGGTTCCACTGACTTGTGAAGCCAAACCCAGAGCCTCCAGAACCTTGTGACTCATTGTGACCCTGCCTGACACAGCAGAACTGCCTCCCAGAATTCCCCAGATCATGAGATTTACAGACCAATATGCATACCTTCTCTCTCCCATTCGGGGGAGGGGGCAGAGGCTGGTGGATTTGAATCTCTGAACTTTGGGGCCAGCAGCTGAACACTTAAACTTTAGAAGTGTTTGGGGTTTTTTTTCCCTATCCACAAACACTGATTTTGGAGGTCCGGGTGGGTCATCCCTGAGCAACATGGGCTTGCAGCCCCAGCACTGGAAACTGCTGAGTCACCTGTCACGAGAGTTCTCGAGTTGGTGTTGTTGCTGTCATCAAGCCAAGTATGATTCATAGCAACTGTACGAATAACTGTCCTATCCTGTGCCATCCTCACAATCTCTGACATCCTCGAGCCCACTGTAACGTCACTGAGTCAACCCACCCCCACCCCCACCTTCCCAAGCATCATGTCCCTCTCCAAGGAATAACCTAGCAACATGCCCAACATATGTGAGACAAAGCCGCATCATCTTTGTTTCCAAAGAGCCCTCTGGCTGCACTTTCTGTAAGGCATACCTGTTTGTTCATAGGTATTCAGTCTATGGGATATTCAGGACTCTTCTCCAGCACCACAGCTCAAAGGCGTCAGTTCTTCTCTGTCATCAATTCTCCAGTTAGTGACTGGAGCCCGTGTGTGGAGACGACATCACGCTCGGTAAAGTGAAGGGTGGTGAAATCAGAGGAAGGCCTTCGAGGGGCTGGACTGACACCGCGGCCGCATCAATGGGCTCCAGCACGGTGACAGCGAGCATGTCCAGCACGCGCAGGGCTGTGTCCTGTGGTCAACAGGGTTGCTGTGAGTCGCCACCGACAGGACAGCAGCTGACAGAACGTGAATGAGAACTGACCACTGACCCTGCGGCACCTAGCAACGTTGACACGACTCGGAACCGTCTTGATGGCTCCTGAAAATTTAACATGCGCGTGGCAGTCAAAAGGAATGTGGCTCTGATTATGTAAATTGGTGACACAGATTATTGAACAGCAGGCAGTGTCCTACTGTGTGGGCCATTTGGAAATTGGCCCCTATTTTTTTTTATTATTGTTTTAATAAAATGTCCATTTTATACTAGTTTACATACAAAGTTTGTATGCATTTTTTCCCCCATGGGATCTTTCCCATTCCTTTTACCCACACCTCTCTCCACCCATCAAATTGTGCGACTTTAAGATTAACCACACCACCCCTGCCCTCCTCATCTCTCTGCTCCCCCTCCCCGGATCCTCATATACATTCTACAATAATGGTCTTAATGATTTACAAAATCATTGCTCCTGTGTGCTCCACAGTATTCCATCGTGTAAATGTATCATAATTTCTCAATCCATCCGACTGTGGACCCCTATTCTTTTTAAGAAGTTTGTTATTGTTGTTGTGTACTGTTGAGTCAGACGGATCCATAGCTGACCCTCCAGTGGGTTTTCAGAGGCATGGGAGGAGATTGGCCACCCTACCCCTGAGGAGCAGCTGGTAGATTTGAAACGTGTTCTTTCAGGATTGCAGTGCAGATACCTCCAGAGCTCCCTGCCCCTATTCTTTTGGTGAGGTCTCTGAGGCCCAGATGGGAAGTAACTTGTCCATAGTCACCCAGCAAAGCAGCAACATGGGTTAGAAATACCAGTATCTGAGGTCAGGGGAGTGGGTGGCACACCTCTGAGGCCAGAAACCTCTTTCCCACCATGTGAAGCATTCCCTTCCCATTTCCAAGGAGCCGTGGTCATGAGCTACACCAGGAAGCGGGGGGAAGGGATCAGACCAGTGGGCTCAGTGCCAGCCCAGGCCCTTTGGGAGTAGTCTCACCTCCCTTTTCCATGGCCTAACCCTCCACTCACTGTTGGCCCGGACAGCAGTGAGCTGCGGGCCTGGGAGTAACTAACATGCACAGTTGCCTCAGACAAGGACGGAATCCGGGATTAGGGCTCGAGAGGGTCCCACAGCCCCCTGGTCAAGGGCTACCTATAGCAGGGTGGGCGGTGACCTGGTGAGGAAGCCTGAGGTTCCGACCAGAGGGGCTGGAGTCTCAGGGCCTGAGGCCTAGCTGCCTGCACACTTTGGTGAGCATGAGGGGCATTTGGCTCTGTGCTTCCCTCCCCACCTTGAAGATCCCTTGCCTGGGTCCGGGGACACCATCCATGGAGTAGTGTCCACGTCCCTGCTCTACTAAGTTTGTGGCCATCTGAGGCTCAGCTGCCACAGCTGTGAGAAGGAGAAGGTAATAGGGCCTTTCTCATGCTGTGGTGAGAATTAACTGCCCAAGAGGCGCTGCAGAGCCAGAGCACAGGAAACACAGACCCTCCATCCCTGAGCTGCTGAGCTCAGGAGAGAGCTACTCTGAAAGGCAACAGAAATACTTGACTGTGGGTGGTTCTTTCTTGTTTTCTTTTCTTTGTAAGGAGACAGAAAAAACAATCTCCCTGTTGTTCTCCATAAAGGTAAGACTTCATTTCTCTCTCGGACATTTCTGATCTTTCCTGGCACGTGCTTCCCTCCTCCTCCTCTCCCCCTTTTTCTCTCCCCTCCCCCCAAGCCCCTCTGTTTGCAGACCCCCTGGCTGCACAGCATGTCCCTGAAGGAGGCCCTTCACATCCCTGGAGGCTTGTGGCCTCAGGTGTGTCTCTGGTTCTTTACAAAGTGACTCATGAGAATGGTTCAGCCTGGGCAGCTCTGAGCCATCTGGGAAGTACATTAGGCTCATTTACATTGCAGACCCTTGTGCAGTGACCCTGACCCCTCAGACCCAGGAGCAGTGCTCAGAGAAGATGTATTAAGGCTGCATTTGAACTTGGGCTCCAGGCTGCTGCTCTGCAAGCTAACCTAGAAGACCCTATCCACAGCCACTATGTCTTTTCCTTTTTTTCAAGTTTAATTTTTTATTTATTAGACCCCTGTAAGTGATTTTTTTAAAACAAACAAAGAATTTCCATCAAATTAACACTTCATCTAGGGCAAAAATCCACATAAAAAAACCCCACCTAAATCTTAAGGCAGAAGTAAACATTATAAAATGAGCATGTCTGGTGTTAAGAAACTACACTGCAATCCCAAAGGCACGCGCGGTTCGAGTTCACCAGTGGGAGAGGGAGGGGCAATCTCCTCCTGGGGGATTAATTGCTTCAGAAAACCCACCAGAGGGTCAGCATAGAATATCAGAATTTTCAGAGATTCATAAAATACCAAAATGTTAATGCTGACTGAGAGGTACAGGACAAGGAGAAGTTACGATACATTGTTCACAGGGTCACTGTGAGTCCTAGACCACTTGACAACACTTAACCACAGCAACAAAAAACGATACCGTCAGAAATTTTATAAACAGGCCCAAAGTTTCTCACTCTATAAGATATTTCAGCTACTCAGTGGGGAAATTTTTTAAAAAATTTTATTTTATTAATTTTAATGAACATTTACAGAGAGTTTGGATTTCCATTCATTCATTGTTGCACTTTTCTCCCTGCCCAGTCCTCCCCCACCTCCCCAGTTCGCTCCTCTTTTTGAAAAGCAAAAGAAAAATTCCCTCTTTGGTATACAATCCCCCCGCCCTGAGTACAAATTCTGAAATATATGAGGTAAGCAGCACCTCCTTGCCGTTGTGCAGGAAGAATTTTCTGAAGCCACTACATAGCAGGAGCCTCATTTTCTTCTTACTCCCACAACTAGTGCTGAGTATCAGCACTTGAAACCTCGGTGGGGAAATGTTTCTGTGTAAGTAATGTGTCTCGCTCCTCAGAGAGTGACCACTGAGGAAGACCCGTCAGGAGCCGCTGTCGAGGAGGCCCAGTTTTCAGATGAGGAAGATGAGGCTGACATAGGAAGGGTTCGTGTCTGTGAGCAGGTACTGGGGCTTACCCCCTTCTGCGGACATTTCCACCTGGGCTGCTGACACAGTGTGTGCATCTATCCATTTGTCCTGCTGTCCCAGCCGCCATGCTGAGCACTTTATTGCCATGGTCTGGGACGAGCCTGTGTGCTGTTTCACAGGCTTATCTCCCTAAAAGGATCTACTTGTTATTACGGCTAATTGTGGCAACGCCTTGGTGCCTGGGGTTGGTGCTTCCTCGTTTGCTCTCTTACCAGCCGTCTGTCCACTCGCCGTGGCCACTTGCTCGCTGCTGCACCACCAGTATTTCAGACATCAGCCTGGGTCACCCAGGTGTCAGCAGAGCTACCTGACTAAGGCAGGGGAGGAAGAAGGAAGACCTGGTGACGGTGTGTGGTTGTTGTTGGGTGCTGCTGAGTCAACTGTGAGTCACAGCAACCCCTGGAAGGACAGCTCGGAACTTTGCCCTGCCCTGCGCTGTCCCCATGACCTCCGCCGTGACCAAACCCACTGTCGCAGTCACTGTGGCAATCCGTCTCCTGGTGGGTCTTCCTCTCTTTCCCTGAGTTAGCCAGTGAAAACCCTGTGTCCCCCAACGCAATTCTGTCTCATGTCGAAAGACAAGGCCCCAGCTTGAAAGGCACCACATGACGGCTGCATCAATGGACTCAGACTTATCAGTGATTGGGACATGGTGCAGGGCCCACAACACGGGGGAGCCATGAGCTGGAGGCAACTTGATAACAATAATTTGCTGTCCCCATTTTACCTGCTTGCGTCCATGCTCCACTTTGGGAGAGTCCTGGCTGCCATGGAAGGAGAGACAGCTGCTTCTGGTTGTCCCCTGGTTTTGGTGTCTGGAGGCCCTGAGAGTGAGTGTGTGTGTGTGTGTGTGTGAGAGAGAGAGAGAGAGAGACAGAGAGAGACAGAGAGAGGGAGGCAGGAAGGGAGAGAGAAAGAAGGAGAGAGAGAGAGAGAGAGGAAGAGGAAGAGAGGGAGAGAGAGGGAGAAAAAGAGAGAGAGAACGCACACCAGAGGCTGTGCTGGGCACTTGCTAGCCCTCATCAGCCTTCTTTGAATCAGGTTTCTAAACCCCTTAGGGCTCACAGACCCTTTCCCAGAAATCTGCAAAGGCACACAAAAGTAGCCCATATAATTTAGGGGTTTACAGCCTCTGGTTTACACGTTGGGTCTTCCAGGGCTTCCTAGGCTCTGGATTGAGAACTGTGTCATGGGGTGCTGTCTCTTAGGTCTGTCACTCTCCAGAACTTTAGAATCTATGTAGCTCCTGCTTATTTTTATTGGATAACTAGATGAGACTCTGCCTGAAGGAGAGTAATGTTATGAAAGCAAAGAAATATTAGGTGGAGAAGGGCTGAGTCCACCAGATAAGAGACAACTATGCCCAATTTATTCCAAGTTAACTGTTTCACAAAGCAAAGTTCCTTAGAGAAGCAAAATTAATGAAGTATATATAGATATAGAGATAGAGATATAGTTATATATAGTTATATACCGTCGAGTTGAACTGACCCATGGCTGACCCTCATGGCGTGTTTTCAGAGGCAGTTAATCACAATAGATTGCCCACCTTTTATATATATATATATGAGAAATTTCAAAGAAATATCTCACTTGCTTGTAGAAACTGGCCCAGGCTGTAGAAGTCCCAGCTGTCTGGGCCAGATCTCAAGAGGAGATGTGTTGGGAGGAGAGGAGGTTGGGGCAGCTCATGAGTCCAAGCTGTCAGCAACAGGCAGAGTTTTAGGCTGCTGGCTTTGGGAGCTGCTGGCTTCAGTGGCTGATGAATCAAAGTCGGCAGGTACAGCAGGCCACCAATTCAAACCTGGAGGCCACAAATCAGATCATCAGATGGAGGACCCGACAGAGAAACTCTCTCAGTGTGGGTCTAGGTGATATTGACAGTAAAACCCCATTGCCTGTTAAGCTGGTTCTGACTCACAGAAACCCACGTTTATCAGGCGGAATTACATGGAGTTTTAAAAATTTTTTTCTTTTAATTTTATACTGGTTTATTTACAGATTTCATATACATTGTTTTTCACACTACATCTTTCCCGTTTCCTTTACCCACCCCAGCCTCCACCCGTCAAATTGTGTGACCATATAATTATTCCCCCCTTTGTCACCCCTCTGTTTCCCCTCTCCCCACCCCCCTTGGATCCTCATACTTGTTCTACAATAATGGTCTTATACAGTATTTGTCCTCATGGGACTGAGTTAGTTCACTTAGTGTAATGTTCTCCAGTTATTCCCAAGTTAGGTAGTAATTTACAAAATCATTGTTTCTGTGTGCTGTGTAATATTCCATCATGTGAATGTACCATAATGTCTCAATTTATTCAGTTGTAGCTTGCCATTGGGCTGTTTCTATATTCTTGTGATGGTGAAAAACACTGCTATTAACATTGGTATACAAGTCTCCATTTGTGCCTCAGTTCTCTTTTACTCAGGATATATTCCAAGCAGTGGAATAGCTGGGTCATATGCAGGTGATACATCTCGCTTGCTGAAACTGAGGAGGACCCGAAGTGCTTGCTGCAGAAGTCAAGGACTGTAGTCATCAATTGAATTGAAGCTCAACATCAAGAAGACAAAGAGTTTTACCACTGGGCCAATTGGAAGGACCATGATGGAGGGAGAAGAGATTGTGGTTGTTAACAATTGAGGTTGTTAACAATTGAGGTTGTTAACAATTGAGGTTGTTAACAGTTATAGCTTGCTCAGCTCCACAATCAACATTCTTGGCACCAGCAGTCAGGAAATCAAAAGATGAATTGCATTAGGTAAATCTGCTGTCAGGGAGCTTTTCAAAGTGCTGAGAAGCAACGATGACACTCTAGAAACTAAGGTGCACCAGATCCAGGCCATGGTCTTTGCAATTACTTGCTATGCATCAGAGAACTGGATAATGACTATGGTTGACAGAAGAATTGATGCCTTTGAGTTGTGGTGCTGGGGAAGAGTCTTGAACATACCATGGACCACCAAGAAAAATACATCTGTCTTGGAGAGGGTGAAACCAAGTTTCTCCTTGGAGGCTAGGATTTTGAAGCTCTGTCTCACATACTTTGGGCACATGGCCAGGAGGGGCTTTTCCTTGGAGAAGGACATCATTCTTGGAAGAGTGGAGGACAAGAGAAGAAGACCCTGGGCGAGAAGGATTGATATAGTAACTAGGGCAATGGATTAGGTGTGTCAGAGTCCGTGTGCCTGGCACAGGATGGGGCAGGGTTCAGAGCTGTTGTATATAGGGTCACTATGAGCCACAGGTGACTTAACAGCACATAACACCAATAACATGGAATTTCTATGTTCAGCTTTTTAAAGGAAATGTCAAATTGCCTTCCAGAGTAGTTGTACCGTTTTACAAGCCCACCAACAATGTGTAAGAGTTCCTATCTCTCCACATCCTCTCCAGCATTTATTACTTGCTGTCCTGCTAAACTTTGCCACTGTTACTGGAGTGAGATGCTATCTCATTGTGGTTTTGATTTGCATCTCTCTTATTGGCAGTGATTTTGAGCATTTCTACATGTGTCTGTTGACATGTGGCCAACAGACACATGAAGAAATGCTCCCCTCTGGACAGGCAAATGCCACTTCACCAGATGGTCTGTTGGAGGTTTCAGTGCAGGGGCCTCAGGGAAGATATGTTATCAAGGATTCCTGGTAGAGCGCTGATATTGTGACCTTTCTCCCCATCTAGGACCCCACAGGCCCTGATAGCTCACACCAGGAAGGGAGCCAAATGTTTTGAACATTTCTTCAAGTGTCTGTTGACCATCTGCACGTCCTCCTTTGTGATGGAATGTCCTCTATGTCTTTTGCCTATTTTGTAATTGTGTGATCAATCTTTTTCTTTCTTTTTTAAAAAAACATTATTATTAATTTTAATGAAAATTTACAGAGATTTTGGATTACCATTCATTTATTGTTGCACTTTTCTCTCTGCCCACCCCTCCCCTCCAGTTCACTCTTCTCTTTGAAAAGTAAAAGAAAAATTCTTTCATTATGATACAATCCCTCCCCCCAGTTCACTCCCTTATGCAGCCTTTGTTCTGTACTCCTGTCATAACAATAATATCTAATCATATATACCTTTTAAACAGTTCTCTCTCTTATCTGTTTCAATGCAGTATACATTACTTACTTATTCCATCTTTCTCAATCTCCCCCCAACACTGATGTCAGTCCTATTTTACAACAGTGGCACTATGCAGTATTTGTCCTTTTGTGACTGAGATATTTCACTCAGCATAATGCCCTCCAGGGTTACCCATTTTGAATAATATTTCATGATCAGTCTTTTTCTTGTGGAGGCCCTTGTAGGAGTCCGTAAACTTTTGATATGAGACGCTTTTCTGAAATGGTATTGCCAAATGCTTTTTCCCAGTCAGTAGATTTTCTTTTCATTCTGTCAGAAATGTTTTTGATGTGCACAGAGATTTAATCTTCAGAAGATCCCATGAGGTTTTCTTGGCTGTAATCTTTACAGACACAGATCACCAGGCCTTTCCATCTTGGTGCTGCTGGTGGCTTCTCAAACCACCAACCTTTAAGTTAACAGCCAAGCACAAATGGTTTGTGCCACCCAGAGACCTTATAAAAACAAGAGATAAAATTCAAGGAGTGCCGGGCACTGGCTGGCATGCTGAACCTGCATTATCTCACTAAATCCTCAGAACACTACATTCCGTGTTGTTTACCTTGTTATGATCTCTGTAAGGCACAGGGAAGTTAAGTAACTTACAAAGAGGCAGAGTCAGAGGTGAAACTGGCCTTTGCTCTCAAGCAGCCTGATTCTGGAGCCCTTCCCGAAAAACTGGAAAGTCACAGCCACAGGCCTCTGTCCTTTTGACACATGGTTCCCTTCCTGGTGTGAGCAATCAGGGCCTGTGGGGTCCTAGATGGGGAGAAAGGTCGCTAAACACAACAACGGTGCTCTACCGGGAATCCTTGATAACACATCTTCCCTGAGGACCCTGCACAGACCTCAACAGACCATCTGGTGAAGTGGCATTCGCCTGTCCAGAGGGGAGACAGCTCTGTCCTCCCAGGGGGCTGAGGCCTGCTTTAGAGGGGAATTCAGGTGGTAATGTGACTCCATTTGACCCCAGAGGCTGGCAAGACCTGGGAAATGTCAGATTACACTTGTCCCACTGTTTTTAAAGGTGGTTTCCTTTGCCTCTAACATGCTCTGTAAAATGCCTACTGAGGAATGGGGTTGGGGTTTTTTTTGCCACTTGCCTCCCATTTCGCAGACTTTGTCTTTAAGACCCTTCCTGCAGGAGGGGTGTTACTGCCCGGGCTTTATTGTGGGAAGAATAGCTTTCTGGGGAGAAGCCTGCTAAGGCTTCTGGGACAATGACTAAGGATGACAGAAGAAGAATTGATGCCTTTGAGCTGTGGTGTTGAAGGAGGGCACTGAATATCTCATGGACGGCCAAGAGATCAAATAGACACGTCTTGGAGAAAGTACAGTGAGAGTGCTCCTTGGAGGCAAAGATTATAAAGTTTCATCTCACAAATATTTCAGGCATGTTACTAGAAGAGGCTAGTCCTTGGAGAGGGACATGATACTTGGAAAGACGGAGGGTCAGTGAAAAAGAGGAAGACCCTCAACCAGGTGGACTGACAATGACTGCAGCAATGGGCTCGAGAGTGTCAGGACGTGTGAGGATGGTGCAGGACAGGATAAGGTTCAGTTATGTTGTTTATTCGGTCGCTAGGGGTCATACTCAACTTGAGGGCACCGAACAACTGGTGACCTCGTGGAAAGGGGCTGTGCTGCCAACCCAAAAACATGCAGTTTGAATACATGGGAGAGAGATTGGCAGTCTCCTTTCATGAGAATTACTGCATTTGAAAACCCACTGGAGGGTCAGCTATGAGTCGACATCAATGAAAAACAATAACTAAACACTTCAATATGTTGTTGTTGTTGTTGTTGTTATGTGCCATCAAGTCGCTTGCGACTCATAGCGACCCTATGTACAACAGCCCTAAACTCTGCTCTGTCCTGTGCCAATCGCACTGTCTCTGACACTCCCATCC
>NW_006399791.1:6866601-6889925 GCF_000299155.1 Elephantulus edwardii | reverse complement strand
GATATCCTCCCACAACTCATCTGGCCTTCGCTCATTAGTGTTCAAAGCCTCAAACCTGTTCCTGAGATGGTTCTGAAATTCAGGTGGGATAGACTCAAATCATATTTTGGTTGCCTTGGATTTGGTTTAATTTTCCTCAGCTTCAGCTATAGAAAAGGAAAACCTAAGTGCACACAGGCCAGCCTAAGACAACTTTAGCACAGGTCCTGGTGAAGCCAGCAAAGATGGCAAGAGGGCCCTTTAAAGTGGCCTGCCTTTGCTGCCCTCCTCCTCAGGCCTGACAGACCCCTTCAAAGCTGCTTCTCTCCCTCTCCTTTCTGTCCATTGGTCAGAGCAGGGACAGTGTGTGCAATCGCCCCTCAGGGTGGGGAGGCCTTGGTGGCCTGTCATGGAGGAGAAGCTCCAGTTTTGCTGAAGGAGCGCACAGGATGGCCCAGGTGGGAGTGGGGGGTGGTCCGAGGCTCCCAGGTCGGGCCATGAGGCAGCTGTGACTGAGACCTGGAGACTAATCCCTTTGGTGCAAAGCCGACCCCAAGCGGAAGCCCCACTACTTGGCTTGTAGTCACTGCTCCATTCCTTCCCTTCTGATGAGAAAAAAAAAAAGATGAAGAGCTCGCGGTAAAAAGTACAGTAATTCAGAAAATGAATCATTACCACGACCCCTGCACTGGTGATATGCTGGTGAGCAGCCTTCTTTTTTTTCTTTCTCTTCCTGTAGGTGGGTCACGGAGCTGATCTGCCCAGGGCGCTCTGTGAAGACGGGAGTTCTGGGGACCAGGGGGAGAGCTGGTGCGCGCTGGGGGCAGGTTCCAGCCGGGCTCCCTGACTCCACTGTGCACAGTTTTCTGAGCCACAGCCTTCATCAGAGGCTCCCAGATAAAAATCAATCAGGACCATGGTTTTCATGGGGGGGAAGAGGGAGAGGATGTGGCCTTTGAAGAACTACTGAGCAAGCTTGGCGGAGGCAAGAGTTGCTGGAGAGACAAAAACACACACACGAAAAAAAAAACAAACACACACATGCATGTACATAGACCACACACGCTCCCTCACACAGACACACACTCTCACACCCACACACATTCACTGGAAAACATGTACACTTGTTCTCACACACTCATACCCCGCCCCCCAGAGAAGATTTTGAGCCTGTGGGGGAAGAAATGGAACCTGAGCTCGGGCTCCCCAAATCTACCTCTCATGCAATGAGGGTTCTGCCTGTCTTTCGCTGAGCCAGGGAGGGAATATTAGCATGACTGACGTAATTAGCTGTTGCAGAGTCACCCCCAGCTCATGGCAAACTCTACGTCCAACAGAACCACCGGCCCCAGCCCTGTGCCCTCCTCACCCTCTTTCTGTTTGAATGTTCGAGTCCGTTAGTGCAGCCACTGTGCCAGTCCATGCTGTTGAAGGTCTTCCTCCTCCGCTGAGCTCCTGCTTCTCCCAACACGATGTCCTTCTCAAAGACTGGCCCCTCCTGATAACATGCCCGGAGTATGTGAGCAGACGCCTCACCATTCTTGTTTCTAAGGAGCACTCTGGGTTTACTTCTTCCAGGATAGACACGTTCTTCTTTCTGTCCTTAGCGTAGTCAACACTCTTGACCAACGCCACAGTTCCAAGGCACCAACCCTTCATCAGGCTTCCTTATTCATTTGTTCAATTTCCACAGGCATGTGAGGCAATTAAAAAACACCATGATCTGGGCCAGGTACACCCCAGGCATCAGAGTGATGTCTTTACTTTTTAACATGCTGTTTATTTATGACAAGTTAAGACGAATGCTTCCTTTGTCCACTCAGAGCCTGTGGTGTGGGTGGCAGCTGCCTGATAGATCAGTCAAGCAGTCCTCTTTCCCAAGCCCTTTGGTCCACACACCCAAGGGGCTCATGTGTACGACTGGGATCACACGACCAGAAAAGAGGACCCCAGAGGTTAAGTCCCTGCTGACTAGGCAGGCAGGATGCAGCCCTACTCCCTCATTCTAGATCAGCTTTCGATGGGGCAGAGCAGCGTGGGGCAAGCCAGAGCAGTGTGGGGCAGGCCTGGACGGGCCAGGCTTTGAAGGCCTTCAGAGGCAGATTTACCGACTGCAACAGGTTTGCTTTCTTGGTCGCTGCTTCCACGGGTATTGACTGTGGATACAAATATAATGAAATCACTGACAACCTCAAGCTTTTCTCCCTCCGCCATAATGTTACTGATTGGTCCAGAGGTGAGGATTTTTGTTTTCTTGATGTTGAGGTGTCATCCATATTGAAGACAGTAGTCTTTGATTTGACAATAAGTGTTTCAAGTCCTCTGCACCGTTCAGTAAGCAAGCTTATGTTATCTGGATGTCACAGGATGTTGGTGAGTCTTCCTCTGATACAGAGATGTTCTTTTTCCTATAATCCAGCCGTGGATTATTTATTTACTCAGCCTGTAGACTGAATAAGTACGGTGAAAAGATGCGATCCTGACGCACACCCCTCCGGACTGCAAGCCCCGCAGCGTCCCCGAGCTGTTTGAATGACTGCTCCCTGGGTCATGTCCAGGTTCCACGTGAGCACAATTAAGTGTTCTGGAATTCCCATTCTTCTCAGTGTCACCTGTAATTTATGATGATTCACGCACCTTAATGCTTTTGCAGTCGATAAAACACGAACAAACATCTTCCTGGTCTTTTCTGCTTTCAGCCACGATTCAGCTGACATCAGCAGTGATAACTATCCCTTGTTCCACAGCCTCTTCTGAATCCGTTCTGTGGTAATGTTCTGTCTGTGGGTGTTTTCAAAGTTGGTGTTGGTTTCCCCTCAGTGACTGTGACCACCCTGCCGGTCAGGGCCTGACCTGGAGCTGGACTCTGGTCAACTATTCTTAGCTAGCTACATGACTAAGGGGCTGGCAGCCAAGGCTCAGGTATGATGTTTATTTTCCAGATGAGCAATCAAGGGTCAGTGTGGCCGTGGCGCTTGCCTACGGACACTCAGTGAAGACAGAGCAGGGTCACGCTGGCACGGTGGAGGCTGAGCAGATGCTGGGTCGCGTGGCTCGGGCAGGCAACGTGTCTGCAGCAGCTCGCGTGGGTAGACTTCTCGCTGGTGTAACTGTTAACCTCGAGCCGCTCACCACAGTCACCACAGCCACTCCCACTTCTGTATCTGAGGTTAGCAGGGGTGCTGCCTGACCCAGTCACGAGAGGCTACTAGTCATGGGGAGAGGAGGCCCCGAATGCTCATCTGAGCTGACGTCGGCCTGGGTGACGGATTCTCCAGTGCCTTTCCATCCAGTTAGTGGGGCTCTGCAGGGCCTGTCTGGCTCAGGAAGGCTCCCACGCCAAGGGCTCCAGCACCTCGCCCCACTGCTGGGCAGCCTCCTGCCTCCTGTGAAGGCCTAAGCTGGGGGACATCTCAGCACCACCCTGAACCTCCTCTCTGGATGGTCCCTGGACCCTCTGTGGTAGCCTGGAACCATGCAGCCAACACCACATCCCTTCCTTTACGCTGGCAGGTGCAGGGCCCCAGCCCTAGGCCTGCTCGGGACAGCCTCTCTTTGGGATTCTGGACTCACCATCAAGCTCTGTACACCCCCTTGTCCTCTCCTGTGAGAAACAGGGGCCCTTCAGCCCACGTCAACTACTGGAGGGTCTTCCTCCCATTTTCTTCCCCTCACACCGACAGGGAATAAGTTGGCTGAGGAGAATGAGAGGGTGAACAGGAAGGTGAGGGGTTTTTGGAAAGTGAGAACTTTCTAAAGGCTGCGAGCGTCCATCTTGCAGCGTTGTGGCTGCCCCGTCCAGCTGCAGAAGGGAGGCCTGGCCTCGCAGCAACCCAGCACCTGATGCAGCTCGAGGGCCTGGGCAAGGCCAGGCTGAGGTCATACAGGGTGCAAAGGCTGAACTGAGGGAGACATAGCTGCAGGAGCCCCTGGGGACTCCATGTCAGCCCTCGCAGAGGGGACAATAATAGGTCACCAGCCATCTGCTCAGAGGCTTCTGCCAGGGTTGGAGCCCAGGGCTGGGTGAGGGCCAGCCATGTTTGCAGCTTGCTTCCCAAACTGCTCAGAGCAGGAGAGCTGGGCCTGGGACGCTGGGCGCCTCCCAAGGACAGGGTGGACCTCAGGTCCTGGAGCGGCTGTAGAAGGGGGAGAAGGAAACTTCTTAAGAAGAGCAAGGGAGCCTGGACCACAGCCTACGCTTCCTCTTTTGGGGAAAAAATTGCAGGTCAGCTGTTCTGGCTAATTGTGCAGTGTCTGAGCCTGCAGCGGGCCCCAAGTTTCCAGCACACGAGAGCAGGTGGCCCTGGGCCCTGGATGCACAATGGAGCTGGGGAGAAGTGGGTTGTCCAGGGAGGGAGCACAGATTCAGAGAACACAACCGGGGTCCTTGCAGTGTGCTGTCCAACTGGGGCATTCTGAGAGCTCAGGGGAGCCACGCTGCTGTATTATTACTGCAGAAGACAGGCGTAAACTGGGACACTTCAGGTCAAACCGAGACGTGTTACCCTACTTATTACCACTTCCTAGCTCTGTGGATCTGGGCAGGTTACATAACCTCTCTGAATTCTAGTTTCTTCACAAAAAAGGGCTAGTATCATGTGCCTGTCTCCCACGACTTTTGGAAGGATTAAAGGCCATATTACATTATGTGAATGTCCCTAACTATCACCTGGCATGTTGTGTGTCCTTGATGTCATTCTCGTCTGTGAGGTGGTAAGTTCTCTGTCTTTGGAAGTGTGTAAGGACCCATCAGTTCTCTAGAGTGAGTTCTCATAGTGGTTGAGGGCCTTGGCAGGATGCATGAGCTGGACTGGGTGGGCGTGAGGCCTCTTTGTTGAGAGGACGGGTCTGATCTGGTGGACATGGATTTGTGTCCACTGAGGACCCCGCCAGGGCTCAGACCAGTTTTAGCATCTTCAGCTGCCAGAACCCCCACAGTCCAGTCTGCACATTGTCTTCTAGGGACTGCCTGTGTGGGTGTCTGGGAAGACCATGGCCAGTCTGCAAGGATGCTGTTTGATCTGCTCTGCCTACTCTCAGGGCAGCCTGCTCCAAACTTCTCCAAGAGCGAAGTGTGGGCCTTGACTCTGAAACTGAGGGTTGTTTGACCTTCAGCAAATCTGCCTTCTAGGGGCCTTAGCTTTCCTGCCACTGGTGGGCACTAATGACTGGGTCAGCCTGGCCTTCCTCAGGGCTAAGCTACCTCTGCTCACTCCAGTTCTTCACCTCTCGGTCCCCAGAGGCTCTGAGGGGATGAGCTGGGCAAAGGGGAGTCAATGGATGGAAGTCAGAACTGGGGAGGTGACCTGAGGATATGGAACCAGCTCTGCTTAAGCCTGCCTCTGTCCCATGGCAGAGGAGCAGCTGGGGGCTGGCCTGAGGCTCCCCACAGAACTCTACAAGGTCTCCACATCCCAGGAGTCTCAACTACCACCTGCTTTATCTTTCCTGTCTTTTCACCAGAGAAAGTTTGTCACATCAAGAGAATCTGGGCTTGTCAGGAAAATAGTTTTCTGAAACTGTGTTAGCTTCCCAGCCAAGCTGTTCTTAGGAAAGTTAGCTCTGGAAGGAGTCCTGAGGGAACAGTGTTCCCCCCTCAGCAGGCTCTGGTCTGGAGAGCCTTTATTGTTAAGCTCGGGCCTTAGGTAGTGGCTTGGGAAGCAGGTATGTAGCTGTGAGGGTGCAGGAACCACCCTAATGCCGAGTTCCCTTGCAAAGGGCAAAGCTGCCAACTAATCACTCCCTTTCTCACCACTGACCCACGTCAGCTGCCCTCCAGCTTTGCCCTCCTGACTGCAGTCAAGGTGAAAAGTGAGACACCAACAGGTCATCAAAGTCACTTACAAGTAATAATTTCTCCAGAAATGAGGTCACCAGAGTTTCAGCAAGAAGTTTCAAGTTTCCACCTTAAGATCTTCTGGACAAAAAGACTATCAATGAGAGAGGTCTGGTGGCTTAGTACTAAGGAGTCATACTGCCAACCCAAAGGCACATAGTCCAAATCCATCAGTTGCTCTGTGGAGAAAGATGGGTAATCTTCTGTGTGATTTACAGCCTCTGATTTACAGCTTGTAAGTTCAGCTGAGTCAGTTCCCACTTGATGCTTCATAACAATGACATATTCACTCACTACCAGAATATGAAAGAATCTAGCAATTCTCTTGTTGACCTTAGGGATCTTATCAAATGTTGACAATATTATAGGTAAAAATGGTATCACATTGCTTACTTGTATTTTAAATTAGGGAGATGGACCACCATTTATTTGTGGGCCATTTTTCTTCTAAGACTAGGAAGACACAATATTGTGAAAATGACAATAAGCAACCTACATGTTCAATGCAAT
This sequence comes from Elephantulus edwardii, assembly GCF_000299155.1. NCBI lineage: Eukaryota > Metazoa > Chordata > Mammalia > Macroscelidea > Macroscelididae > Elephantulus > Elephantulus edwardii. Next base: position 6,883,600 of record NW_006399791.1, on the reverse strand, counting down.
CTCAATACACACACCAAATTAAGTTTTCAAGGAGATTGAAAGGGAAATTGTCAAGTTTATTTGGAGAGGAAAGAGATCCCGAAAAAGCAAAGTACTTCTGGGGAAAAAAAAAGAAGTGTGAGGCATAGCACTCCCTGACTTGAAAACCTACTACACAGTGCCAATAAACAAAACAGCATGGACCTGGTACAATGACAGGCACACAGACCAATGGAACAGCATTGAGAACCCAGATTTGGACCCATCTATCTACAGGCAACTGATATTCGACATGGAAATCAAACCCATCAAATGGGGAAATGATAACCTCTTCAACATATGGTGCTGGCAAAACAGGACTGCTATCAGCAGAAAGCTGAAAAAGGATCCACATCTCACACCATATACAAAAATCAACTCAAGGTGGATCAGAGACCTCGGAATAGAGCTCAAAACCATAAAGCTCGTAAGAGACAAAATGGAACCAAGCTTAAAAGGCCTAGTCTACAGTATGAAGGGACTGCCAAATATAGCCCGAAATACACACTCTGAAGAGGAAAAAATTGATGAAAGGGACCTCTGTAAATCTCTGTGCTCATCAAAACCTTTTTCCAATAGGGTGGAAAGAAAACCTACTGAACGGGAACAACTGTTTGGCAATACCATCTCAGACAAGGGGCTCATTAACAAAGTTTACAGAATCCTACAAGGGCTTCCACAAGAAAAAGACTGATCACACAATGACAAGGTCAAATGACACGGAAAGACTTTTCACAGAGGAGGGAGGACATTTGGATGGCCAACAGACACATGAAGAAATGCTCAAAATCACTAGCAATAAGGGAGATGCAAATCAAAACCACAATGAGATACCATCCCACTCCAGTAGCAGTGGCAAAGTTTAACAGGGCACCAATAATACATGTTGGAGAGGATGTGGCAAGATAGGAACTCTTATACATTGCTGGTGAGATTTTAATGGTACAACCAACCAGTTTGGTGTTTCCTCAAATAGTTGAACATTAGAGATTCCATATGACCCAACTATTCGACTGCTTGGAATATACTGAGTAAATGAGAACTGAGGCACAAACGGAGACTTGTAAACCAATGTTCATAGCAGCATTATTCACCATCACAAGAACATGGAAACAGCCTAAATGTCCAACCACAACTGAATGGATTGAGAAATTATGGTACATTCACACAATGGAATATTATGTAGCAGGCAGAGCAAGGATTTTGTTAATTACAACCTAACAAGGGAAGGACTGGAGAGCATTGTTAAAGGAACTAAGTGTCTCAAAAATACTGTATAGATAGGACCATTATTGTAGAGCGTGTACGAGGATCCAAGGAGGGGAGTGGGGATGCTTAAACAGAGGGCAGCACAATTTGATGGGTGTGAAAACAATGTATATGAACTTTGTATGTAAACCAGTATAATTTATTTTTTTTAAAGAATAACATCTTTCCACTCTTTTACTTATTTTTGTTTTTTTGTTGTGCATAGGGTTTTCACACACACACACACAAAACAAAAATAAGTAAAAGAGTGGAAAGATGTTATTCTTTAAAAAAAATAAATTATACTGGTAATTAATTGTGCTAATACGAAACCTATACTTGGACCAAGAGGCAGTAGTCAGAACAGAGCAGGGTAACACTGCATGGTTCAAAATTGGGAAGGGTGTACGCCAGGGATGCATCCTGTCTCCATACCTTTTCAACATGTATGCAGAGCAGATTATCCGAGAGGCTGGGCTCTACGAGGAGAATTGTGGCACAACCCTGCTTGCTGAAACTGAGGAGGACCTCATGCACTTGCTGCGAAGGGTCAAGAACTGCAGCCTTCAGTATGGACTAAGGCTCAATGTCAAGAAGACAAAGATTCTCGCCACTGGACCAATTAGCAGCGTCAGGATGGATGACGAAGAGATTGAGAGTGTTCACAGCTTCAGTTTGCTCGGCTCCACAGTCAACACTCTTGGTACCAGCAGTCAGGAAATCAAAAAGCGTATCGCGATGGGAAAGTCTGCTGTTAGGGACCTCTCTAAGGTACTCAGGAGCAACAGTGTCTCTCTGGAGACTAAGGTGCGCCTGATACAGGCCATGGTATTTGCAATTGCTTGTTATGCATCAGAGAGTTGGACAATGACTAGGGAGGACAGAAGGAGAGTGGATGCTTTTGAGCTGTGGTGCTGGAGAAGGGTACTGAATGTACCATGGACTGCGAGGAAAACAAACAGATTCATCTTGGAGAGGATTAAACCAAGCTACTCCTTGGAGGCAAGGATTCTGGGGCTTCGTCTGACATACTTTGGACATGTTGCCAGGAGGGACAGGTCCTTGGAGAGGGACATCATGCTTGGGAGGGTGGAGGGACAGCGCAGGAGGGGAAGACCCTCTATGAGATGGATTGATTCGGTGACTGGGGTAATCGGGATGGGTGTGTCAGAGGCGGTGCGGTTGGCGCAGGATAGAGCAGGTTTTAGGGCTGTTGTGCATAGGGTCGCAAACGACTCGACGGCACATAACAACAACAACTTATTTTTGTACTGAGTGGGCCTTTTCTTAATGATTTGTAAGTTCCGTTGTGCATGTTAAGCCATTGTAATAGATTATGTTACTTTTAAAATTTTGTAGGGATTGCTATACAGTCTTCCAGGCTGTGACTAATTGCCTCCATGACCTGACTTTGCCAGGAGACCAGAACTGGATGGTGCCTATACTAAACATTCTAATCGAAGATGCTAGAGAAGAATTCTATCACAAAGATGTCTTAGTTGTCTAAAACCACTATAGGAGAGATACACTAAATGGGTGGCTTTCATAAACAGAAGTTTTGTTTTTCAGTTTAGGAGCTAAAGGTCTTGATTCAGGGAGGTGGCTCTAGAGGAGAGCCCTCCTCCTCCCGCTCAGGTGGAAGGATGTCTCTTCCTGAGTTTGTGCTCTTGGGTAATCTTCACATGACTGGACATCTCTCCAGTTGAGTCTGACTCATCCCGTGTACAAGAGACACAATCCCTGCTCAAGCCTGCCCACCCTTGAAATCCCTGCTGCTCGAGCCTGCTTTACGGTCACGGTGTCGAACTGTCTCGCTGAGGGGCTTCCCCTCCTTCACTGACCGTCTACTTTTCCAAGCATGATGTCCTTTTCCAAGCACTGTTCCCTCCTGACAACATGCCCAGAGGACTTAAGATGCAGCCTCACCGTCCTCGCCTCTAAGGAACAGCCTGGATGCTCTTCCTCCCAGACAGATCTGTCTCTCCTTTTGGCAGTCCAGGGAGAATATTCAATATTCTTCTCCAGTGGCACAATTTAAAGGCCATCCATTCATTCCTCTTTGGTCTTCCTTGTGCTTAATCAGTAAAGAATGCCCGTCTTGAGCATTATGTTCTTTACAAATTGCCCAAATGGGATCAAAGTGACGAGAGCAGCTTGAAAACTTAGATAGGAAGCTTGGAGGCCAGGGAGTTCACATCTGTGGGCGAGGAACAGCTCAGAAAGGGGGGGGGTGGTTGCATAACTCGACGTAACCCCTGTCATTATACTGTCCGTGGAGCAACAGCTGAATTGGTGCGTGTTTCATTGTGTATATCCTCCACAACACAATTCAAATAAAAAAAGAAATGAACAAGTCTTGCGGTTTCACACACGTGAGCCTTTCCTTTCGGCTTCACACTGCGCTCAGAAGCTCACTCTCTGGGATGATTCAGCCGCTGTTCAGGCGTTGTCGAAACTACTGCCATAGCACTCGCAGTCACAGAAAACCATGCTTATTCAGAAGAAAAGTGTTTATTTTAAAAACGACAACTATCATCTCTAAGCATTTATTTAAATATTAATAGATACTTGGTTAAAAAAAAACCCACAAAAACAACCAACCCCAAATAACACAACCCATTTTTACAAATGGTGTACTAACAGTTTTACAGCCCCAGATGGTCAGATGCTGACAAACAAGAAAGCAGATCCCTATACACTGTGACTTGGTTGTTATGAAAATGCATATGAAGGCTTAAGAAATGGTCTATTTTTAGGTTTTGGTGGAGCCATAATCCCCAGTTTCCTACTGGCTACTGAAGTCGGCGGAGAACCAAGGCACGCTGAGCTGGAGCCAAATGTGTCCGAGGATTTTGTCTTTCTGCACGTGGTGGACCCTCTGAAATGTGACAGAAGAAAAAAAAAAAGTTAAAATGTTAAATAAAACAATTGGACAGTCTTCTCTCTTGTCTCCCACCTGGAGCTCCAGTCCACCACCATCTCCATCCTATGAGACTACGCTTCAGCAGTCGCCTGGGACAGGTGAGCGCCCTTCACTGAGAAGGGCAGAGGGCTGCTGCCCTCCAGGTACTTACACACTGTCTTTCTGAAGTGCCTGATGGCTTCTCCATTCTGTGACTTGTAAAAAAGTCCCAGGGGCCCTTTTCCTACCCACACCTTTCCCAGCTTATAACCAGGTCCCTCCCCCTCAGATGACAGTATCCACAAACTCTGACTTGCTCCAACCAAACAAAATGAAAACAGTTTGTCTCAAGGCCCCACATCATTGGACCACTGGCATCGTGGGATTACCACACTTCACAGTGCAGAGAAGATGGGTTTTATGGGTAAACAGAGATAGAGCAGGGTGGGGGACTGAATGTGGTGGTCTGTGCTTGGCTGCTGCTGACGGTAGGTGAAATGAGCCTTCTCTTTGCCAAGCGAGAGAGAGAGGCTGCAGATGTGGCCCCCAGGCTCCACCTGACCTGTCCCCATCAGCTGCAGCTCCAGCAGTTTGGCTGGAAAGGCTGGCCTTTCCTCTAAGCCACATGGCAGTGCCCCTCCCCACCCACATCTTTCACAACAGGGGAGAAGGCCCAGGCCTGCCCTTCACCAAGTGCGTCCACTTCCGGCACTTCAGCTCTCCAGGGGACAGGAAGATAAGAGTCCCCTCCCCCGCCCTGCCAGCCCTGGCCCAGAAGGCCTCCATGATAAGGGCAGTGTATCTACACAAGCCGTTTCTGGTGTTGTGCAGATGGGTGGAATTTACGGGCAGCACAAACTCCACAGCATGAGATAGTCATGTGATGGTCCCATCTCTAAATTCCAGGCCAGAACATGGACCACAGCCTGTGGGTGCAACAAGGGGGCGTGTGGCTCTGCAAAGGGTGGTTTTTCAACATTCTTAAACTCTTGCTGAAGGGCAATCTCAACTGCACCACATGGCAAAGACCTGGCAAGGGAACACCCTTCTTTTCCCTGGGCTGGGCTCCTGCTGAGATATTAAGCCTGGGGCGAAAATCTGCTGTTGATGTTGATTTACAGAATGAATCTGCCAACAGCAGCTCCTTCCCACAGGCCACCCTTCAGACACCCACTCTGGGGCTGGGACACACTGGCTCATTGTGTGTGGCCTGGAAGCTGTGAGAAGGTGGCTGGAGCACTGAGGTCCCTGGCCTGGTGCCACTTCCATTCCCAGTGCCCAGGGATGTGCCGCCAGGTGAGCACGCCCCAGGTGAGCACACCCCAGGTGTGGGAACCAAGAGGACTGGGACTCTGGCAAAAAGACAGGTAGGTAGTTAACCTTTTCTCCTCCCTCCTTCTATAAGAGGCTGCTATGAGAATTTAAAAAAAAAAAAAAGAGTTATAAAAACATACTGATTTTAGCCTGCTGGGGTTTGAAAGAAATCCCATTTTAAATAGATCAGCTAATTAGAAACCAGCCTCAGCCCAGTCAAGGCCTTTAGATAAGGGAGCATCTCACCACTGTACTTGATTCACCCAAGGTGACAGGGCACAGCGCTCTCCTCTTAAACACATGACTAACTTTGTTCTAACAATTACATAAAACTGAGCTGGAAGACAGTGTTCTCCAGGGATTATTCCCGAGCAACAAGCAAAAACAAAAGTGCTCTGGGGTGTGGGTCCTCTGCAGTGTCCAGTCCTGGGTGTAGTCAGGTGTGGGTGGCTCAGCCGAGCCTCCCAGGCCAGGCCAGGCCTCAGCCTCCTCTTTATTGACCTGAGGGGGACAGACCAGATGCCTTTTAAGGTCTCCTTCTGTTTGGTGTGAGATCCTGAAAAAATGTTTCCCAAAATGAAGGAATAAACAAAGAAAATAAGAAAATGTCCCCACTGAAGAACATCTGCTGGTCAGTTGCATCCTCAGAAAAACCACAAAAATTAAACTAACATTCACTAATGCCTTTAATTTCTGTTCCCTGGCAGGAGGATTAGCACATACAAGATGTTTGCTTTACAGATTTAATGAGAAAATGACAACTTGGTAACATTTGCATTCCTGTCCTTTTCTTCCACTCGATTTTTGTTTTTTACAACCAGAAGGAGGAGAGGTAGGAGAAGGGCCCAAGAGACACGACAGCTCGCACAGCTCCCAGGAAACCTGCTTTCCTTTTAGCAAGCAGGTCTGTTCCAGTGTGCAGTTTTCCTGGGGTCATGGGGCGCCCACGAACCAGCGGGACCTCACCAAGGGCGCCCTTGTAGAAGCCAGGAAATGGGTGGCCAGGAGAAACAGTACGATGAGGAGGAAGTGCCAAGGTCATGGCACAGGGCTCAACAATGGCGTCCTTGGCGGGTGGCCGCGGCCCCAGCCAGGAGGCAAGGCAGGCCCTGAGCCACTGGTGAGGCCCCCGAAGGTGCCTGGACTGACGGACCTTTTGATTTCAGTCATTCAGTCCCTTCTCTGATTCTCCTGCATGGGACAGGAGGCAGAATCTCCCAGGCTCTGGAAGAGTGGCAGGGAGCTCGGCCTCGCGGGAGGTGGGTAGGATTTTGCAGCAGTCAGACAATGCACTAAGGAATGACAGAAGTGCAAAATCTGTGAGGAGACAAAGCTGCCCTTTGTTATGTTTGGCTCCGGTATGTCTTTCAGGTAGGGAAGCCTCTTAAGAGAAATGGCACAAACAACTAAACAACAAAAGTGATATAAAAAAACCCAAATGTTAAAATATCTAAAAAAAAAACCAAAATAAAAAAATATGTAAACCAAACCAACAAACCAAATACTAAGGTAAAAGAAAAATGAGGACAGGACTTTAGTCATCACCTACTTAGATGCCGTCAAGTTGACTACAACTCACCATGACCTTATGAACAAGACATGCGTACCCTGCCCTGTCCTGTGTCACCCTCGTCAACTCTGATATACGTGGCCACTGGTGCAATCACTGGGGCAGTTCATCCCGTTGAGGGTTTTCCTCTCCTTGGCTAACTCCCCACTTTCCCAGCAATGTCCTTGTCCAAGGACTGGCCCAAAGTATGTGAGACGTACCATCCTTGCCTTTAAGGAACACCTGCTTGTATTTTCTCCAAAAAAATATTTGGGCGAGCTCTGGTGGCCTAGTGGCAAGAAGGTGCACTGCAATCCCAGAGGTGCACGGTTCAAATCCACCAGATGCTCCGCTGGAGAAGGAGGAATAATCTCCTCCTGTACCAGTCAGATCTGATTTGATGGTACATGCACACACACAAAAATAATAAAATAAAAAAAATGTTTGGTTTTTATTTATTTTTTTTACATAATATATTTTAGATATGGATATTTTAAAAATTAAAAACAAATGGATTAAAACTTAATTATTACTCCACACTTAATTGCCACCACAGAGGCAATTATTTGATAATGGCTTATTTTAGTAAAAGGCGGTCTAGTGGCTTAGTGGGTAAGGAGCTGCACTACCAACCCAAAGGCAGGTGGTTCGAGTCCACCAATTGCTTCAGGGGAGAAAGATGGGCAATCCCCTCCTCCCGTGTGATATATAGCCTCTGAAAACCAGCTGGGAGGTCAGCTCTGTGTCAGTTCTGACTCCACAGCGGTAGCTTTTGACTATTTGGATAAATGCTTCAAAGCGGACCAAAGCAGTTACATATGCTAGTGGTCTAGTGGCAAGAAGCTGGGCTGTAATCCTGAAGGCACGTCTACCAGCTGCTCCGTAGAAGGATGGGCAATCTCTCCTGTGTGATTAACTGCCTCTGAACACCCGCTGGAGGGTCAGCTACGGGTCGGTTCAGACTCTACAGTATACAACAATATTAGATTTATATCCCCCCAGTTATATTTTTGTATCCTTCTCCCTTCTGTCCCCATATTGCAAAAGATACCGCAGAACATACCCTTTTGCACCGTAACCACTCTTTCTCCTTTTAGACCTCTGGAAGGCTGGCATCCTTTTCCTCTTTCTTTCATTTCTGGTTTTACTTGCAAAATAGTGAGAAGATACAGGAGCTTCCTCATCTAGTTCCTCAGAGGCGTCTCTCCCGGAGCCTCTGCTGCTGGTCAGGCTCCTCCGGGGGGAGTTGTCCTCATCTACAAAGGAGAACAAGGTGGGTCTGATGGGTAGGACTCGCTGGACGCAGCTGTCCACCACGTGCATGCAGACAAACATCAGAAAGCAGAGAAGACAAAAAGCAGAGGTCCCACCTCACCTGCCTGCTGGGCGCCCTCCCGCCATCTCCCTACAGATTCAACAATTCACCGAGAACAGAACATTTCTTACTATTTATTTTTAATTTCACAAAGCCCCATGGTGCTCAAGGACTATTTTTAATAAAAGTTTAAGAACTTTTGATCCTGGAGACCTCAGGTTGTGATCACACTATTGTGCAGGGTCAGACTTCTTTTACTGATTGTGTACTTAATCCTGCTAAGCAATCTGAAGCCTAGAAAGTGGAATATCAATGCTAGGCACTTAAAAAAAATTAAAAACGTGCAAAAAAGGATAAATCAGGAGTAAGAAACATAACTATGGTCTGTACCTCATCCCTGAACAATAGTTATTTTAGTAAACAACCATCAGAGAATTCTAGGCCATATTTTACTCTTATTAAAAACACTTGTTTGCAGAAGAGTGTGAACATCTCATATATTATGCAGGAAGCAAGTCTTTATAAAAGCATACATTTGCGAAGAGGATGATAATTTCCAAAGGTACTTGCATCCTAAGGCACCCCCAAATCACCAGCTCTCCTACTGGCCTGTCACACAGGGCGCTTTTCCGTTTTCTGAAGGGAGGCATTTCCCCGATGGTCCCGTTCACACTGGAGGCCGACAAGGCATGGATTGGGCCTTGGACCACTTGTCAGTCTGTCACGGGGTCCCTGGGGAGGGTGTGCAGCTTGAGGGCGAGGAGCTCTGCCAGCCTCGCCGTGGGACTTGGAGAAAATGAGAAGGCCTCACTCTCCCCTCCTGTGATATGGGTGTTGTGAGGATTAAATGACAAAACAGGCAAGCTGCTTGGCACAGTGCCGGCACCCTGAGCTTCTGCAAACGCGCAGTTATCATCACTGTTGAGCTGTTTCCGCTCAGTAGCCTTGTCTGATGTTGGCAAAACCCCCTTCCACACCAGTGACTACACTACACCAGTGACAAGTCCTACCAAGAGATTATTTCCCGCTTCAAATGCATCCACAGCAAGGCTTTTAATGGAATAATTACCACATTGAAGAATTAATGAAACCTTACTTTTCAGCATTTTGTTAGTGGATAAAAAATGACTGTGGAGAGACAAGTTGAAATCTTTGCTCACTCTCACCCTGCGTACAGCTTCTAGGAGGCCTGCCGGGTTCGTTAAAGGAGCTCTGGGGCTCTCTAGTGTGTGGTGCTATTCACCAAAGGACTTGTGTCTCTGGCAGTTCGAATCTACTGGTGGTTTGAATTGTTCTCTGTGGGAGAAAAATGTGCCGTCTGCTCCTGTCAAGAATTTCCAGATCTAAGATTGAATTGTTCCTCAGAGGGTCACACAGAAGATGGAATGGGCTTGATGGTGGCGAGTTTTTGGTTTTGGGGGTCATTACAGAAATGGTGAAAATAATTTCTTTGGCTGTTCCACTGTGTCTCAGTACAAGGCTGTCAGCGGAGGGCACCCGCTTCTGCACTCTTACCATCTCCCACAGAACAGTCAGCCCTTTGTTCTCCATTCTCCTCTTAGTCAAGCTGGGATGAGCCTGGTAATTAGAGGTTAGACATGACAGTGCTGAATGCAACCTTGGGGAGTGGCTGTTAAGGATGCACTGAGGGCAGAGTCTTTCAGTGACTAATAACAATAAGACTGATGAGCATTCCAATGACATGTTCAATTTTCCATAACGATGTAAACTCTCCTCTTTTATCTTCTGACATACTTGTCAGATAATGTGTTCTTCCTCAGATAAGAAAACTCAAGTACAAGGAGGCACTTGTGGCTTGCCAAGGACCAAACAGATCTGAGACCAGCACCCTGAGTTCCTGAGCCCCCCAGGCATGCGCATTTACATAACTGGGAACTTCTGGGTCCTAAGGGTCCCTTAGGGACCTATGAGTAGGTTCAGTAACTGGGACCAGGGGGCCTAACCACTGGGTGCCTCTCCAAGGTGCCCAGCATCCTTGAGCTTCTGTGTTCATGTGGAGGAAGTATTAACACAACCCAGAAAACAGAGACTTCTAACAGAGTGAGACGCACCACTTAGTGTTAGGACAATCTTTTGGAAAACACATTTTGGCCGTGTAACGAACCTGGCAGTGTCCACTCAGAGTATTTCTGCAATATTGGAATCACTTCGGCACCATATTTTTCTAGTTTGTCTTCAGTCACACCATCAATTTGAAGCAAAACCTCAGGATCAGAAGATAAAGATTCTGCGCATGGGAATAAAATTAGGAATTTAAATTACTGCTCATAGAAAACCCACTGAACTCATGCTCATTCACTCATCCAGCACGTTAAATGCCAACTAACTGCAAAGCCCCGGGCACAAGGGCCAATCCTCTAAATGGCCAAGTTGTCATTATTAGTGGGAGAAGACTGGGCACAGCAATTGCAGAAGCAACGGTGCAAAAGTCAGGGGAGAGGGGGAAGGAGTAGACGGCGTGTGAGCAGGGAATACGCGTGTGGACAGGGAGCGTGTGAAAACCTCAGGGGCTGAGCGAGAGTTTTTTCTTGCACAAGTCTGTCTGCTAGAGACTTGTCTAGCTGCTGAAAAGGCCTCCAGTCTGATTTCCAGCGCTGACCTCTCTCCCCACACTTCAGACCTGAACAACTACTTATTAAGGCCAGATCTAGATTCTTGCCCCCTGCCATTCTGAAACTATTCTTCCTCCAGTCTTTCCCAGTGTGCGACAAAACACACGTTCTGCTGTGACTTATAAGCAGGCAGTTAAGTTAGGCGCCCTCTGCAAATGATGGCACACGAGCCTGTCACTGGATAAGTCTGTTTTTAAAGATCATTCTGATTGCTGTAGGGAAAATGGATCGTAGGGGAAAAGAGTGGAGACTAGGAGCGTGGCAGAAGCTAAGGTAGGATTGAGTGAGGCCGGGCTCAACAGGAAGGCAGTAGGAGGGCGGTGAACAGAGATCCGGCTGGGTGGGAAGGCTTTCTATTTTCATGGGAAGCGAATGAGGGAGTAATAATTCCTCCAATTATGGCTGATATCACACATGTGATCTTGATATCATTTCTGTTTCGTTAAAAGGAATCATTCTGCTGGACAGAGTTTATTTATTATAAAGGGAATTAGTGGAAGATAAAGTGGGAGAGGCAAACAGAAATGCAGAGCCTTAATGGAACTGGTACTTTACCCTGAACTGGGGAGCTGTTGTTGTTTCAGAAAAATGCAATTATTTATATTTTTTTTTTAATTTATGCATATCACATCTGGAGAGTATGGATACGCGTTACGAAACTACCCGAATGACGTAGGGATAAAATACTGTATTTCACTGATTCTGAGATGCTTGTTCACACTTTAGCATTTCTGAAATTGAGATGTGCCTTCCAGCTGTTGACGGCCAAATGGCAGTGGTAATGAGGCTGCGGCCGCCTGTGCGTGTGAGAACTTAGTCACAGCTATTACTACTGTCGGCACGTCAACAGTCCCTGCACTGCTGCCTCCTCACAGGCTCAACTGTCACACGGAATGTCTTCAAACACACTACACTGTGATGAGCACATTGAAAGGAAAATGTGACTCAGTGCAAAGGAGCAGAGATGACAACAGGGCACATACACCTGGAATTTACAGAGCAAGTATCTTGTCTCTGAGGAAATGACCACAGTTGCGTAGTTTCTTGAAAGCAACAACCACGTGCTTCACCTCTAAACCCAATTCCTTCTGATTTTATGTGTGCATATACATATGATACAAATATACTTCTAAAGTAGAAAAAGATTCCAATTCTTTCAGGAAATGCACCCTATCATATTTTAAAGAGTTCTTTTTCTTTCATAATATAGTCCCATAAAATAAGAGTCTTAAATAGATGGCATCTGAGAATTGATGACACACTGAGAGGGCCCGCGGTGGTGGAGTGGGGAAGAAAATGGAAGGTGATGATTAAGAGATTGTTATGAGGTGACAGGGGAGGTGATCTAGACCAGCCAGTCTCCTGTGCGAACTACCTGCTTTTTTTTCTGGGGATTTTACCAACTGAGATTAGAAGCAGAGCTATTTGCAGCCAGGCAAGTAACTGAGATCGGCAAGTGTTTAATATTAATTAAAGACATAGTGGGGTGCGAGGTCAGGGTCCAAAGAAGCATAAAACACAACCTCTTTTCCTAAGGAACTTGGCTTTTCATTGCAGATCATGTGGGTACGACATTGCTTAATGCTGCGAGGACGGCAAATAATCAGCACAAGGTCATCAGGTGATAGAATGACTATCATTTTGGCGTCTGAAATGATAATAGCCTAATGCCCAGCATTAAACCAAAGTCTAAAATGAAACAATTTCTAGATAATGACACTGTATGTATCTCAAAGAAGAAATTTTATCTCACGAATGACTTCAAATGGTTTCTTTGTGCTTTCAATTCAGAGATCAAAGGGTAATAATAATATTCATAATGATAATAATGAAGACTTATTTATGTGTTTAAGAAGTTTTAGCAAGACGAGCTTCAGACCCGCTAAGCACACCATGTCCCAGAGGCCTACCTGCAAGCTTTTTGAGAGTAGCAGTATTAAAAATATTGAAGTAATGGACACCGAAAACCTTCCCCAGTGACTTGCAGACTTCTGTAAGCTCTCCAAGACATTTCTTAACTATCTCTTCCCTCTGAGAGACCTTGGCCTCCAAAGCTTTCTGCTTTTTCACACTGCTGTAGTTTTCCGTTTCCATAAAGTCTACCTTTGTGGGAGAGAGAGAGAAAGTCTAAGAGTCGGGGATGGGAACATTTGTACCCTAGAGACTTCATTTAATGTTGTTTTTGTGTACCACAGAGTTGGAACTTACTCATAGCTGACCATCCTGTGGGGTTTTCAGAGACAGTTAATCACATGGGGATACTGTCTGTCCTGCTCCCGCGAAGCAGCTGGTGGATTTGAACCACGTGCTTTTGGGACTGCAGTGCAGCTTCTTATCAGTAGGCCACCAGAGCCACCTCATTTAATGTTAGTAGCTTTTTTTTTTTTGTTCTGCCAAAGTTGCCAGCAAGTCCCTGGGAACAGGGGCTATGCATTTTCCACCTTTATATCTCAAGGGCCTGGTACAGAATGACCTCTTTGTAAATATATATTCAGTGAATATACAAAGATTTAATGAACTATTATATTCATTTTGAGTGGTGTTAGTTATAATTACGTGAGCTCAGTTTTGAGATCTCTAAATTAGCAAGTAGAGAACATTTTCATAGCAGACGTCTGTCTGGGAGGAAGCACAACCAGGATGCCCTTCAAAGACGGTGAAACGCTGTCTCCTGTACTTTGGGTATGTTGTCAGGCGCGGCCAGTTCTTGGGAGAAGGCATCAGGACTAGAGCAGTGGGGGGGCCAGCGAAAGAGAGGAAGGCCCTCATGGAGAAGGACCGGCATGCTGGCTGTAACAACGGGCTTGAGCACAGTGGGGAATGTAAGGATGGCGTGGGACAGGCCGCTGTGTTGATCTGTCACTCAGCACCTGACAACTCCCCACTCTCAATGCCATCAAGCTGATCCTAACTCACAGCAACCCTCTGTCGGGTTTGGAGACTAAATCATAAGAAGAGTCAGATACTGGGGGATCTGAACTGCAGGAGCCCCGAGGCCCTTTTTATTAGCAGCACAGCATGGGATGGAGCGCTGGCAGAGTCCCTGGTAGCTTGTGGTAGACAGGACATGTAAGTAAATGGAGAACTTAGAGTCATGCATTTTCATCCCCTCACTGCGAGGTAATAAAAGACAGCACACATTTTTTAAGGACCATACCTTTAAATGTCCATTTAGCACAGTTTGGGCTTTTGCTCCGGGCATCACATAGGCGATTGCTTGGTCATTGGCATTGATGTACAGGTCTTCATCCAAAATCTTGTCAAGTATAAGCTTTTTAAAAAGTCTTTCGGCATTGTGTCTTGAGTATCTGGATCCCTTCCCAAATATCCCCGACTGAACCTTCGCGCTCTTACTCCCTGTTAATAAGGTATGAGACGTTAAATTAGCAGATGCCGAACGCATCATCACCACTCTCAAAGAGAACTGAAAACTTCAGCACAAGTTGGAATAAATGGGAATGGAGACTATTTTCTATCCCTGCTAATGTATTTCTGTAAAATAAGAATATTCAAGTGTATGAGCTCTGATGGCCCAGTGGCAAGAAGCTGCACTGCAATCCCTGAAGTGCATGGTTTGAATCCACCAGATACACTGCTGGAGAAGGAGGGACAATATCCTCCTGTACCAGTCAGAGCCGATTTGATGGTGTACACACGTACACACACACACACACACACACACACACACACGAAAAAATAAATAAATAAAAGAATATTCAAGTGTCCAAAATGCCTGTGGTTGTACGCTCTCGCCCATCATTTGAGAATAACATATGTTGGCCAAAAACAGTAATAAAAAAGTTTACATTTGACAATAATGCATTTCCAGCCTCTAAGAAATCAAAGTTAAGTGTTTACATCATTGATGGGAGTTTCATTTTGCTATGATATATTAGGATAGCTGTATACACTTATTACCAAAAAATCTTTGACAGTTTTATAAATGCTGTCTCTATCCCTGGTCCTATTTACGACTCATTATTATCAAAGCACCGAAAGCCTGTGCTCCTTGTCACCCTTGCTAATGAAATCCATACAAACTGCAAAAGGCCCAGGGCTCCACAAGGTGTTCGAGGAACGTGGTGAAGAAGACAGGAAACGTGAACACACACTTCTCTCCCACTGGCTGATGGCACCACAGTGGCCTGTGTTCCTTTGTTTCCCACCCAAGCTGTGTAATTACTAATGTCTTCACCATAAACACAGTTTTATTATAACAATCCACTTAAGGAGCCCAGAGACATTGAGGGTAATCAGAATTAACTGTTACTTTGTAAAGCTTCAGCTCTATTTTTAAGAGTTCCAAAATAATCACACTATTGCAAATCTAGATGGCTTCTGGCCATATATACTGAATTACTCAGGTTTTGTCCTCTTCAAGTGCTGTGTACCCATGAAATGGTGGGGTGCTGGCTCTGGGGATGGTAGGCTGGGCAATGCAGGCCAGCGCCAGGGCTGTTAGGACCCAGCTGGAGTTAAGAGGAAGCTGGAGGATCCAGAAGCAACTATCTTAGAAACACGGGAGAGAGAACAAACTGATGTTCCAGAAAAAAAGTATGACCTACTCATCCTTCTAGTAACTGCCATAAAAGGTACAATCAGAGATGGAGGTAAAGGATATATTATTTATAATAGAAAAATGTGCCTTAAAATACACACTACCTGAATACAGTTATTGACTCAATATAAAATATACATGATTAAAAATTGTGCTTTAAAAAGAATAAAAAAAAAGAAAATCTATCTTGTCACATAAAAATGCTAAGAATTATTTATGTTATGGTAAGGTGTTGCTGCACTGATTTCTGGTATGATAAATATGTGATTATGAGGAAACTGGCCTAGTGGGTAGGGACTTGTGATGCCAACCCAAAGGTAGGCAGTTCGAATCCACCAGCGTCTTTGAGGGGGAGAGATGTGCACTTTCCTCTTATGCAGTTTACAGCCTTGAAAATCTCGCTGGAGGGACAGTTCTGTGTTGGTTCTGACTTGACAGCAATGAGAGATCTATTACACAGTGGGATCATCTATTATTTTATATTTAAGTCCTTGGCTTCCCCTCTAAAAGAGGCCTGCACCAGAAAAGGAAGAAACCACATTAAAAACCATATTAAAATCTGGTTTTGCCCTTTCGGGAATGAGCAGATACAGAAGAAACATGTATAAAACTGGGCACACCATTTTTCTACTCTAAACTATGGATATATTTAAATGAATGAATGTATCAGACTGTTTCCACTATTGGGTACTCATGAACATTAATTAGCTGCAACTGCATGTTGAGTTTCTTTCTAAGCCCCTGCTTGTTAAAATCTTTTAAAGAAAGATACCTATTCCTCCAGTAACATAAACGCACTTTCTCTAAGGTTGCTATCTAATCTTTTAAGGAGCTGCTGCCTATTTGATCTCAGTTCTTTAAAAAGCATAATACTCAAGGTTTTTACTAATTAAGGTAAACCATCTTGTGGTTTTAAGATGACCTCAGGGGATGCTTATGATTTAAGGTTTAAAGATGATCTCAATAGTTTAAGAGTTCATCCTCCCTCTGTGGCTCCAGAAAGTGTAGAATCCAGTAGCGTTATAAATTTTGTTCTGCGTTTTCCCTCTTGTGATGAAGATTGTTCAATGGGATCTTTGATTAAAATGCTTATAGTAACAGTCGTCTGGTACCACCTAAGTTCTTCTGGTCTCACAGCAAAGGAGGAAGTTGTTCGTGGAGGCAATTAGTCACACATATCCCCATTTACCTTCAGGTCCCGGCTCTCCTCCCTGTGCTGTTCTAGGTGCTGTATTGGGGGGTGGCTGCTTGCTAGCTTTTTAAAAAAAAATAAATAAAAAAAGCTAATAACAAATGCTAAATTTTATTTTAAGAATTATGGGCACTGAAGACAATACATGGAGAAGAGTCTGATACTGTCAGCAGCTTCAGCTTGCTTGGATTCTTAAATAACACCCTTTGTACCAGCAGTTAGGAAATCAAGAGATGTAATGCACTGGGAAAATCTGCAGTTAGGGACCTC
>NW_006399791.1:6864969-6866351 GCF_000299155.1 Elephantulus edwardii | reverse complement strand
GAGGCCACCAGAGCTCCACTTCCATGGTCTTTCTGATCACCTGCTATGAATTGGAGAGCTGGACAATGGATAGGGATAACAGAAAAGGAACGGATGCCTTTGAACTGTGGTGCTGGACAAGAGTGCTGAACATTCCAACTATGGCTAAAAAGAACAAACAGATACGTCTTGGAGAAGGTGCAGCCAGAGTGCTCTTTGGAGGCAAGAATGATGAGGTTTTGCCCCACAATCTTTGGGCCTGTTGCTAGGAGGGGTTATGATGCTGGGAAAGGTGGAGGGATGGCAAAGGAGAAAAAGACCCTCAGCCAGGTGGATTGTGACTGCTACAATGGACTCTTGTGTGTCAGGAAGTGTGAGGATGGCACAGGACAGAACAGGGTTCAGATCTTTTGTTCATAGGTTGCTAAGTCATATTTGATGGCACCTAACACTACCACCACCACTCCAACTTATGTTATAAAAATGTAATGTGCATGAATGACTGAATGAGATATAAATATGATCAGTAAACTTTTTCTCATAGTAAAACAAAGCAAACCCCCCCCCCAAAAAAAAAAAACAAAGCAAAAGAAACACCTAAACAATGAGATGTCATCAGCAGTCCTCAGGCCCACCTTTGCCCTTCCCAGTCTCACTCACCTTCCGAAGTCAATCATTTATTTTTTTCCCCCGAAGTCAATCATGTTAAAAAAGGGTTTTATGTTTGACTCTTCTTCTGTTTATTACTTCTATAAACCAAAAACCCCAAAACTGTTGTTGCCATTATGTCGATTCCAACTCACAGTGGCCCTTAGGACAGAGCAGAACTGCTCCTGTTTCCAAGCTTGTCATCTTTTTTTTTTCTCCTTTTTTAAAATTGTCATTTTACTGCTCCCCACTGTAGTCCCCACACACCCACTTTCCCTTTTTTGCTGACCATAGTTTGCAGGCTATAAGGGGAACAGGGAACAAAGCTAGGGTCTGGGGCCCCCAAGATGCTGCCAGCGGGGGTGGGGGGGTGTGGAGAACAAGTCACAATTACAAATTATCACAACAATTAGTGTCTGCACTTCGGAAATTGGCAGAGTGAGGAGGCCCAGCTCCTCAATGTAAGCTGGTCTATTTGGTGGTGACCTTGCTCTGGAGACAATGATATTCCTTCAGCCTGAGGGAGTTGATGTTGATGAAGCCAGTGACATCAATTGGTTCATAATCGTGGCACGTTCATGCTCACCAGCTCCTCATTGCAGAGGGAAAGTCCTTTCCTTCCACCCGTTCCTGTGACTTGGCAATGCAGTGGCGAACAAACTCACACTCAGGGCTGTGCCAGAAACCAGTGTACACCAGCTCAGTGAATTTCAAGGCCAGGCCTTGTTTGATTTTGTGCACTTCCTGACCCATCA
>NW_006399791.1:6850121-6864509 GCF_000299155.1 Elephantulus edwardii | reverse complement strand
GGCATTCTCCAGGGGGCGATGACCTTAATCTGTGGGGCCAGCGAGTAGCAGGTGAGCTCAAATCAGACTTGATCATTTCCCTTTCCCGTGGCACCATGAAATACATACTTGTCTCCTTCCCTCTGGGCGATTTCCACTTGTTTGCGGGCGATGCAGGGCCTGGCGAGAGAGGTGCTCAGGAGGTAGTGATTCTCGTACAGTGCACTAGACTGGCAGCGGGCCAGATGAATTCCTCCACAAACTCCTTGCTGACATCCTCAATGAACACCTTTTTGGCTCTGAGCTTCAGGGCCTTCTTCCTGGATTTTTCAAAGTCTTCCTTCTGACCAATGTTGGCCAGGTAGGCAATGAGGTCGTAGCCTTGTTCCTTCAGCCACACCAGGATGCAGGAGGTGTCCAGGCCGCCGCTGTAGGCCAGAACCACGGAGCCCTTGCTGGACATCTTTCCTGGAATTGGTGTTGTAGGTTTCCGGTTTCAGGAATTTCAGTGAACCACTTGAGGTCCGGGCGCTGGTGACAGGCAGCGGAGCCCAAGCTTGTCATCTTTACAGAAGCGGAGTGTCACATTCTCTCTATGGGAGTGGCTGGCGGGTTCGAACTGTCAACCCTTAAGTGAAAAGTTAGCTGCTAAGCACTTAACCACTGTGCTACCAGGGGCCCATAACTACCTCTTAACAGAACCCTACATCGTGGGGTCTTTGTGCTGGTTGGGGAACTACCTGGTGTTTACCTATGAAAGATGAAGCAGTATTGCACTCAAGGCCCCTCCCTTTCCTTCATCCTATTCAAAATTAGGCCAGTTATTGGTTCTTTTCTTGGTGACTTTTAATAATATTATCATACAAAAACATCTGTCTCTTGCACATCAGCCACAGAGAGAACTGTTCACCAGTCCCCTCCCTGCCATGTAAGAGGAAGTTATTAGTATCTCAATCATTCTCTATAACTCTACCTTCCTCTATCTTTATTTATTGAATTTTATTCATAACAAGTTTCTTTCCTTACCTGGAACAATGTCCTTACCCTTGAGTGTCCCTTGCATTCAGGTCAAATGGATTATTTTTTTGAATATCGCCAATTACTGAGAATCATGTTACATGATTCCTTTGTTTTATATGGAATCTTGCCTCTCTCCCATAATTTTTCCCCTGGAGTTTCCTCCCATTTTCGTTGAGAAGTAACATTTGCATTTGCCACTGCTAGTAACAAGTATTTTGTCTGTTACTAGCTTGGAACCGGTCATCCGTACTTCTGGACTTCTGCTACGACGTGCGGCCTGCTTCCTAGACCTGCAGCAGAGCCGGGAGTGGGATTGCTTGGCACAGGCTGGACGTGTTAGTTCCACTGTTCACTGTCGCATCGTGTGCTCTTTGCCTTTTAGTCTCCAGGGTTGCTGGTACAATCTGATTCTAGTTTTCTTTTGGTTCTTACTTTTTTCTTCCCAATAGCTTTCAGGATTGTCTCTTTATTCTTCGTATTCTCAAATTTCACAGGCTATGTCTTAAATATTTTTTTTAAGCTTCATATTTGGCAATCATGGGCCCTTTTAATAAGAAGGCTTTCCACCCATGCTGCTCTGGGAAATTTTATTTAGTCCATACTTTCTTTCATATTCAATTTATAAAATTTTTATTAGATTTTTTTTAACTCTTAAGATTGATGCTCTATATTTTTTCCTCACATTTTCCATACTTTAACTGCTAGCTTTTCACTATTGCCATCATTTAAAGACTTTACAACCCACTATCCCCATTGTTGTTGAGGTGCGGGGCCCATGTTTCTTCCCAGGAGCAGCTGGGGGATATGAACCTCTGAACTTTAGCTTAGCAGCCCAACATGTAACGCATACGGCACCAGAACCCCCTCAGAATTCCCAACGGTGCTAATTATTTTCAAAAACATGCTATTGTTATTTTTAAAATGTAGTGCCTTACATAGCTAAATCTTTGTGAAACTATTTAATGAGGAAATATCTGTAAATTATCTCTATCTCATAGGGTCAACTACATTCTACTTATTTTGGTCTTTCTCTTAATTTATTTTAACCTTCAGATAGTAGGCTAATTTTTTAATTATTTCTTCCAAAGTTTGTTCCCTGAAGGGCATCTTCAATTACCAGGTTTTGTATTAGGGTCTGTGGGTACGACCAGACTTGAGGCAGTTCTCAAATGCTAGGGATGGATGGCAGTGCATCACTCCGGGGCTCTGGCCTATAACTCGGCTACACTTGAACTTCCGGGCAGCCACTTCCTGTTGCAGGAATGAATTCTAGGCTGTCTACTTCCTTTGCACAGGGGGCCAGGTGACGACGCAGGGGAGGTATCTGCCTCTGCTCTTTATAAACCCCTCTCTCTTTCCCCGCTTTTGACTTCCTGTAACTCCAGCTTTCACTGCCTCTGGACTTCAAGCCGGACGCTGAGTGATAAGATACTGCTTGATCGACACTCCCTCCTCTGCTAAAATTCTTTCCTTACATTTATTTTGGCCCATGGTTTAGTCTATTTTTGTTTCACCTGCAAACATGCTATCACTCATTTCCTAAAACTTCTTACTTAAAAGCCTGATGGTGCAAGGGTTAAGCACTTCTTGTTATAAAAACGTTATGAGCAAAACAACTAAAAAAAACCCCAAACGTTATGAGCCCCTCACGATAGCTCCACGGGAAAAGGGATCTGATCCAAAGGGATCCGCCAATCTGATCCTGTGAAGATTAAACCCCAAACCCCAATGGAGGAGTTCTAGTCTGTCATTGGGAGTCACTGGGGGCTGGAACAGACTTGATGGCACCAAACAGTACGACAATGGTCTCTCCTCTGTTCTCTACTGTTATGGGGCTAACCTCATTTTGTTTCTTATCATTTTAACAAATCTCAAGAAATTAAGAGGCGGTAAATCTGCGCAGGCTGCTGTCTTGAATTGGACAGTCTGTCAACAGGAAGCTCTCCCAACAAAGTATCTTTTTGCTCACTCACATGAACTAGGATATATGCTTTAATAGTGTCTTTTTTGTATGTGTGTGGGTGAACATTTCTAATTTCACTGACATGCCAGTTTTATAACTGGTAAGTAATAAAGACTAATTTCTTTTGTCATGCAAAAACGAGTTTATTCGGAAACATTTAAGTATTAAGTTCTATAAGAAACAGACGAGAGATAATTTTTCTACGTGTTTGCAATGAATTATTTAGTTAAATTAATGGTAATTCAAATAAAACAGATGACTTACCGAGGAAAATGTCAACCAGCATATTCAGGGTAAATCTCCCAGAAGGACCAACGTGTTTTACATTTCTCATTCCTTGTGATGCATTATGTTCCTGAACAAATCTTACAATATTTTTCACATCTTCAGTCACATCTCTTCTCTTAAAATCCTATCAAAAGAGGTTACATTTAGTTATAATTAAGAGAATACCTAGGTTTCTAGAGTTTAATGGTAGTTGTATCATTAAACTGTTTCCAGACTTAAAAACCAAGAAGCAAGTGTTCATTTCCCCCCTAAATTCTAGTGTTAGCTAACTGTCCAGAACAATGTTGCTGATAGGTGTCCTGGAGTTGACTGAAGGCACAGCAACTGTGTGAAGGACAGACAGACACCTTGCCCTGTCCTCACCTTCACACGGTCTCTGCTCTGCTCAGCATTGGCCCCTTCTCTTACCTTCTCTCTGAGAGATCGCACTATCTTCGCACGACTATACAAACTCTTACCTAAGTCTAATCTCTTTGCTTAAGCACTTAATCCAGGTCATACTTCAGTTCATTCTCTCCTTTCCTTACTCATTTTCACTTTCTCTAGATCTACTCTTACCCGTATACAGACATGTTGCTATCTTTCTCTTCTCTTTTCTCACCTCTGCTTTCCCTGTCAGTTCCTCTGCTTATCTTTGAGCACTGACTAGAGTTACTATCTCCAATTTCCTTCCAATGTCACTTAAACCCATTTCTGAAAAGCTTTGCCCCATTCAATTGAAACTAGTCAAGAGGACTGTGACTTTGGTGTTGCTACCTCAATGGTGATTCTCAGTCTTGACTGCACTCCACCTGGCAGTGACATTGACCCAGCGCTGCCTCCTCCCTTCCACGCCTCCTGAACGTCAGTGCCTCGGTTTCCCTCTTAGCTCAACAGTGTTCTTTTCTGCTTCTTTCTCTCCTTAACCACATAATGTCTCTGGGCTCGGTCTTTACTTTTCTCTCTTTGTCTAAATATATACCCCTGAAGATTTCATCTGGTCTGATGACTTCAAATACCATCCACATGCTAACCATCCCCAAATTTAAATTCCCAGCCTCTTTTTAGAACTCCGGAGTTTAACACAGACCTAACTCAATATGCTCCAAACTGAACTCCTGATCTGCTCTGCCAAACTCCCCTTATCTTGGCTAAGGGCAACCCCATTCTTTCAGTTCCTGAGCTTCCAAAGTTGAAAGTCAGACGTAATCCACATTAAATATAGCCAGAATCTGACCATTCTCTGACGTTGCTATCTCCAATTTGGTTAGTGTCGCTGTTAGCACCCTTCCCGATTTTCTGCTTCCACTCGTGTCTCTTGCTAGAATTCTCTGCTGGAGGTATCCTTTTAAAGCTATGTTAGATCATATGACTCCTCTGTTTAAACCCACAAGACTCCCCATATTGTTCAGAGTAAAGATGAAGTCCTTACAACAGCTTACAGGGCCTGGCTGCCCTGGCCCTTCACCCCTCTCCTGCTCACTGACTTGTAACTCTGCTCCGCTGCATGAGCTTTCTCACTGTTCCTCGGACGCACCGGCATGTCCCACATCACAGCATGTTTGTAGTGGCCAGTGTTGCTGCCAGGAATGTCCTTTTCTGGAGAGTTGCTCAACAAACTGCCTTGTTCTGAGTCTCTGTTCAGAGCTCACCTTCTCAACAGGCCTCTGATGACCACCTCATCCAATGCGGCGCCCGCAGGCCTCCCGTCACTCCAGTCTCCTAACTTGGCCTTACTCTCCCCCACAGCTCTTCTTCTTTAACTTGGGATGGATTGATGTATTTTTTTCCCCCTTGTGCACCATCGTATCCAACTGGCACAGGAGGAGATTACCTCTCCTTCTCCAGTGGAGTATCTGGTGGATTCAAACCATGCGCCTTTAGGATTGCAGCGCAGCTTCTTGCCACTAGGCCATTAGAGCTCCCTAACTTGGGATTTATTGATGAGGTACATTGCCTGTAATCTGTTCCCTCTGCTAGAATGTAAGCTCCAAAAGGCCGGTCATCTTGATACATTTTACTTAGTGATGTATTCTAAATCCCCAGAACAATGCCTGCTGCAGAGCAGGGACTTAACAAATATTTGAGTAAAAAAAGGGATGAACAATGTCTAAGTGGAGGAGAGGAAAGGGGAGCTGGATGGACATAAAATTGTGGATTCTTTATAAAGGACAGTAATCTGCTCTGGCCAGTGTTGCAGATGTCTGTAACCACACCTACTCCACAATTACATGAAGACATCTCTGTCTCTTTTCCAGTCTATGAAGTGGTCAGCACCACACTCATTTGTGAATCCTTGGCGTCTGTCATTGAGCCTACCACGAAGATTAATATTTGAGTTCCAAATCTATAAAGTTGAGTATTCTGTTTGCCCAGGATTTCACAGGGTACAAGTTAATAACATACCAAATGTCAAAATGTTCCATAAACTGTAAAGTACAGAAGATAATAAAATGTGGAATTATCATGATAGGCACAATTAAACATCTAGTAAGTATCCAACTGAATTTAACCTTCCAGGATTATTTTTAGAATAGCAAGTTCACTTAGAAACCATTACCATTATTCTTTATAGTTTTAAACACCTCTCCCTCCCTCCATCTGTCTGTCTGTTTCTCTCTATCTAACCAGGATTTTCTGCTTCCACTCACGTTTCTCTCTAGAATTTTCTGCTGGAGGTATCTTTTAAAAACTATGTTAAATAATGTTAACCCACAAAACTCCCCATCTCATTCAGAGTAAAAGATACAGTCCTTACAATGAGGGCCCTGCTGCCCTCGTTTAGATGGATCTATCTACCTAAACAATGCCCCCATCTCTGTCTGTCTGTATCTATGACTTTTGTGATAGAGATGTTGTGAGGTGTCCTCAAGAAGCCTATGACTCATAATCCTCCAGTGAACAACAGATCTGAACCCTGCCTGCCCTATCCTGTGCCATCCTTACCATCACTGTTATTAATAAAGTGTGTAATCGACTAATGAAGACAGTGGTCAGTTTTGCCGTTCTACCTAGTGTTAAATGGAAAAAGTGAGAAGCAGATGATGAGAATCTCGCTACCACCAAGAGAGCAGAACACAACACCACATTCTAGAGCAGAGTTTCCTGCCTCATGAGACAGAGATGCAACAGAGACAGGAAACAGCAAAGAACTAGAACCTGTGAGACCCAGCTAAGCTAGACTGCTACTCCACAGAGCCAGAGGACCTCCACTTAGGCTTACTTGGGGAATTGGGTATTGGAGAGAGAAGTTGTAAGTTGCAGAAAATAAAAAGAGCTGCCCCAGAGCCAGGGGACTGAAGGTCGTGCGTGACTGAGAAGCAGCTGTCCTGACTGAAGAATTGTATCCTGAGTGTTTCAGACCTGAATTGTAATGGTTACTTCCCTAATAAAGATCTGGTGGCTTAGTGGGGAAAAAACTGTGCTGCAATCCCCAAGGCACATGGTTCGAATCTGTCAGCTGCTCTGTGGGAGAAGGATGGGCAATCTTTCTGTGCAATTTACTGCCTCTGAAAACCCGCTGGAGGGTCAGCTATGGGTCTGTTCCAGTTTGATGGTACACAACAACAACAACTTCCTTAATAAACCCTGTAACTGTGAGGAGGGAAATTCTCAATTTATAGGATAATAGAATTGATCCTGAATTCAAATACACAGCACTCTTATTATACCTTTTGAAAATGAAAGTTTTTAAGTATAGATGGAATTTAAAATATCTTACCTGCTTAAGTTAGACCATTTCAAATGTTAATATATTTTGATAATTTAAAAAAATGATCCTATATAATCATCAGTGTAGGAGCCCTGGTGGTAGAGTGTATAACTTGTTGGGCTGCTAACCAAAAGGTTGGCAATTCAAATCCACCAGCCACCTGATGGGAGGAAGACGGGTCATCGTCGCCCTGAAACAATTATTTACTCCTCACAAACCGGATGGAGGAGCGATGTGAGGCGGAACCGAGAGGACAGCTGGGTTCACTCTGAAATCACCACTGCCTGTGCACAGACCTCAACAGTTTAGAACAGGCTTTTAAGTCTGAAGGAAAGTGATTCCATAAAATTATTTACAATGTTTCCATTCTAAATTGCTAATGAAGAAACCATTTCCCTTCGCCCCTTGTTTAGTCAGTCGGCCCCATCAACTACTATCTAACTTTTACTTCCTTTTCTATATTAAGAGAAGAGAAATTCTGGTTAGTTTCCTTAATTATAAAGATTTTAATACTTGGCATATTTACCTGTGCTTTGCAGCAATTATCACAAGAAACATCTGGGTGCCTCTTACAAAAATCAGGATTAAACTCTTTTTCACCGAAATAAGCCAAGAGCTGCATTCTCCTGCACTCCGTTATGTTTTCGCAGTAATGTACCATGCTGTACAAATTATTGAAGTGAGTCGCTTTTGTGTGCTGGTTCCCATCCTTTTCCACTAAAGCAGAGAAAAAAACATGGTGAATCATACTTTATTGGGATAGGAAAAGGAGAGCATCACAGAAATATTGAGAGTTGGTTCATAAAACTAAATATTTAGTGAAATGAAAGATGATTATTAACAGCATGATATGCCAACATGACATTTTTCACTATGATAACTGACTAGGTATTTGTGTAAGGTGCTGTAGACATAACTCATTGGGCTGTTTGAATGCAGGTTGCAGTTTGAACCCACCACGGGAGGAGGATGATAGTCTGTTCCCCTAAAGACTTACAGCCTTAGAAACCTGAAGTCGGGTTCCTATGAATTGGAATCAGCAACAGCAGTGGGTACATACATTCATTTATGTTTATCCCTCAGGATTTTAAGTTTCACAGGAATGTTAAATTGTTAAGAGCAGATGAACCACTTTCTGCAAAATCTCATGATTCAAAGATACATAATAAAGGCATGACTCTGCTATGACATTTGTTAGATAAGCACGTACTGAACTGAACTTTCCCTGTTGGCAGAGCCTGGAGCTATGGCAGTGGCTGTGGCCTCCCTGAAAACTGTGGTCGAGGTGGCTAAGCCAGAGGTTCCTAATCTGTGCACCATGGAGCCTCACGGTGAACCCCCAGGGGCACCGACAGGAAAACTCGGGGGAAGCAACAATACTGGACATTTGTTAAACATGGTATGAACTACTACTTCAAGGTATTCACGGGTATAACTGCAGCTCAGACCTTTATTTTTGAGAAGCTGGACTTCTGGTAGTTGCTGTGATATAAACAAGTATCTAAAAAATCAATGTGAAATAGGAAGTGAAGATGACAATGTCCAATTAGCTGATTCTACTCTTTGAAAACAACATGTGCACACTTGCCATTAGAGAGCGACTAAGAATGAAATAAAAGTACTGTTGTTATTCTCATTTACAACTATCACTTTTAAACTGGTAACTAAATCCCTAGAATGAATATATATATATATGTGTGTGTGTGTGTATATAAATAGATATAAAAATTCACTTTGACCCAGTAGAGCCTGTCTAGAAATTATTTTATAAATATATAACTACATCATGATGGCTGGTGAAGAGATTGAGACTGTCAACAGCTTTAATTTGGTTGGCTCCACAATCAACACTCTTGGCATCAGTAGCCAAGAAATGAAAAGACATATTGTGATGGGACAGTCTGCTGTCAGGGACCTCTCCAGAGTGCTGAAGAGCAATGACGTCAGTCTGGAGACTAAGGTGTGCCTGATACAGGCCATGGTCTTTGCAATCACTTTGCAATCTGATGCTATGCATCAGAGAGCTGGAAAATGACTAGGGAGGATAGAATAAGAACTGATGTCTCTGACCTGTGGTGTTGGAGAAGAATATTGAATATACCATGGATTACTAAAAAAACGAACAGGTTTGTCCCAGAGAGGGTAAAGCTGGGCTGCTCCTTGGAGGCAAGGATTCTGAAGCTTTGTCTGACATACTTTGGGGCATGCTACAAGGAAGGACCAGCCCTTGGAGATAGACGTAATGCTAGGGAGGGTTCTGGGACAGTGCAGGAGAGGAAGACCCTTGATGAGATGGACTGATTCAGTGACTGGGGTAGTGGGGGTAGGGGTGGCAGAGGCAATACGATTGGCACAGGACAGAGCAGGGTTTAGGGCTGTTGTACATAGGGTCACTATGAGTCTCAGGCAGGTAACAATAACAAAAACAATAAAGTTATCAGGATTTAAAGAAATACTTGTACCTAACTATTTACTATGGGTTCTATTTATAACATAAATGGGCAAACCCAATGTAAACATTTTCATTTCTCATTGAGAATCATCTTGGTACAGTGTAATAAAAAGGACACTGGAACCAGAGCAATTTGGGGTCACCAGGGCTCTGCCAGAGTTAATCCCAAAATAGATAATATATTTAAGAAATGCATTTAACTATCACGACCCAACAGAAAATGGGGAAGGAACGAATCAAATTTCAAAATCTGTATTCACTTTGACCCAGTAAAGCCAGTCTAGAAATCTAGAAATTGATTTTCTCTATATTTCTAACCAAATACCTGTACGCAAAGATGTTCCATACTGTATTATCAATAATAGAAAACCAGCAAGCAGTCTAAATGTCTATTAATAGGGGATTGGTTAGATGAAAATGGATTAACCATACAATGGGATTCTATGTAGTAAAAACTATGAGAGTTAATGGAAATGATAATTATAGTTTGGCTGGGGGAAAAACCCATGCTGGTATAGTAAAATACTATGTAGGTTTGAAAATACATGCATTTGAGAGTGGTAAATACCAAATATAAGATATTGTATTTCTGGTGGGGGAAGGAATGAGACAGAAAAGTTCCATCAGCTGTATTTTATTTCTTAAGTTGGGTGGCAGTACATGAGAACACTTATATGTCCTTTTTTGTATGTGTTTGAAATGCGTGCTATATGTAAGAAAGCATACAGAGATTGGGCCTGGAAAGATAGACATGAAACCAGTAACTAGAATTATTTTTTGGGTAGGAATATAGCCATTGTCTCAGATTTCATTTTCTTTATACATGTCTACATCACCCGGTATTTAAATTTTAAGTATGAACTACTGCTATAATTAGGGAGTGCTAGTGGTAAGAAGCTGTGCTGCAATCCCAAAGGCACGCAGCTCACATCCATCACCTGCTCTGCAGGAGGAGGATAGGAAATCTCTTCCTGTGCAATTAACCACCTCTGAAAACCCACTAGAGGGTCAGCTATGGGTTGGTTCCAACTTGATAACACAACAAAAACAACAACTGCTGTAATAAAGGTCTTTGATCTCTGTATGAACAAGAAGTCCTAGTGGTCAAACTGCTACTCAAAATGTTAATGGTTCAAATTCACCAGCTGCTCTTTGTGAGTGAGAGAGACAGAAAGAGAGACACAGAGACAGAGAGAGAGAGAGATGGATAGTCTCTTTCCATAAAGATTCACAGTCTTAAAAACCAGATGGGATGGCCAGGTCTGGTGGCCTAGTGGCAAGAAGCTGCATTGCATTCTCAGAGGTGCGAGGTTTGAAACTACCATATGCTTTGCTGGAGAAGGAGGGACAATCTCCTCCTGTACCAGTCAGACCTGATTTGATGGTAACACAGAAAAAATAATAAAAAATAAAAAACCCCACAACCAAACAACCAACCAACCAAAACCTGATGGGGATCACTAGGAGTCAGATTCAACTTGATGGCAATGGGTTGTTGGCATATAAACACATCTATATTTCTATAAGGACTTTCGGTGCAATGGTAGGTTAAACACTGGGATGTTAACAGAAGGTTGGTGGTTCAAACCACCAGGAGCTTCACAAGAGAAAAGATGAGGCTCCCTTGGCTCTTGGTAGGATTTACAGCCTTGGAAACCCCAGGGCAGTTCCACTCTGTCCTGTTTCGTTGCTATGAGTTGGAATCCACTCGACAGGAGTGGATGTTTATCATTCTATGAGGATACCCAGAGGCACAGTGTTTAGAACACCTGGCCGCTAATGGAAAAGGTCAGGGCCTGAAGCCTACCAAAGACAGAGCAGCCTGCTTCTGTAACAACTGTTAGAGGCTTAGAAACCCTATGGGACAGTTCTACTGTATCCCAAAGAGTTACTGTGAACGGAATTTGCCTTGATGGCTGAAAATTTGGGGATTCTGGAATTTCTCATTCTTTAACTACTTGAGGAAAATTGGGCCAGAAGTGTAATAAGTAGGAATAAACAGAGAAATGTCCTGGTAATGAAGATGACAGGATGTCTCAACAATGGCGCTTACTCAGTATAAGTCTTTTCAGCCGGGTCACATCATGATATGTATAGAAAAGCAGGCAGTGAGAGATTTCCCCATCTCTGCCCGCTCGGCCGGATTCCTGGTAATAGCCTTCCACAGACTTCGGGAGAGATGCGTGGATCACAAATCGCACATCCGGTTTGTCAATCCCCATTCCAAATGCAACCGTCGCGCAGATGACCTGGTGCAAAGCAGAAAGCCTATTAAACTCACACCGTATTTAAAAGGCACATTTTAATACCAGGTGCTTCCTAAAACTCTGGCCCTCATTTTACTTTAAAATACACTCCAGGCAACAACCTACTAGCTTGACTTAATCCCACTGTTTGGCATGATTAATGAGAGATTTTCATCCTGCAATGCGACTGAGACTTCAGAAGGGAAGAGAGCAGCTCAGGATGGCAGGAATTTTCCTGTGTGCTTCAGAGGCCTCACGTCAGAGAGTCGGAATCAGCTGCAGTCACACCGGGATGTGTTGCCTGTTTGTTCCCGCACGTGTTTGGTATTGAGGTTGGGGGGTGTTGCGCACACCCCACGATATGCAGGTCAAAGATTATAAGCAACCTGTTGCTCAGGTGCTCCAGGGTGTTGCCTGGGTAATCGCTGCCAGTGCTCTGATGATTCATTGACGATGGCATCCTCGTAGGCACCAGGGCTCCCCATCAGTTCTCCCCAGCGCACCACCTGACCACACACCTTTTATTCATCAGTTGATTTCAAAGTCAAAACGTGTAAAATTTTTTTATTGAAACTTATGTGGGTAATAAAAGCCTGAGAGAGTTGCTCATACTGGAGGGGGTAAAACCCAGGATGGTAGATCTCAGCCCATTTAAAGTGCTTCGGGGAAGGAAGGTGATAGTTAAAATTCTCGAGGATTTGATAAATCCGTTGTTAGCAAAAAATCATCTTCAAGGATATTCATTTCAGCTGCAAATTTAGGGCCTATTTAATCCAGACAAAAATGCTACATCTCTAGGCAAAATTATATTACACAAATAAAATTGAATTTTTTTTTAGCATTTAAAAAAAAATTGTTACTGCAAGAACATTATTTCAAAAGCAACTGAAGAATCTGGCAGCCAGACGGAGGCTAACGACATGATTTCAGTAACTGTGCACACCAGAGAAAGAAAGTGCAGACTGCCGAGTGTGTGCACAGCCAACGGTGCATTTGTCAAGGTGCACAGCGGCAGCAGCCTGCATTTAGATTAATCATCAGTCTAGGCTTATGGCACTTTGATCAAGTCCAATCTCCCTGGAAAGCGAAGGTCCACTACAGCAGTGGCGGTGGGGGGTGCCACACTGGCTGCACAGTCCAGGTCGACGTAGCAATGAGACTGGGGCCGAGTCTGCAGGGTCCCAGGGAGGTCACAGTCATGCCAACTTTTCCCGAGAGCTTTTCATTCTTGTAACTGAGAAAACTCGCTTTGCTAAGCTGTCACTTCCGTCTCTATTTCTGTGTTTCTGTTGTGTTGCCTTTTTCTTTTTTTTAAAAAAACCTTCAGGCAACAATCATTTCTTTGTGAAGAAAAACAACCAAGTTTTATTCTTTCACAAATCTAATATGCAATTAAGGATCTCCACTTGGTGCAGGATAACATTCTATCTTGACTGTTGAGAATGAGCTAGTTTGACAGTACCACAGTTTGATCATAAAAGGACACCAAACCATACACATCAATCATTTTTAACTTATTTAAAAAAAAAAATCAAAGATCTAGGGAGCTCTGGTGGCCTAGTGGCAAGAAGCTGCACTGCCATCCCAGAGATACAAGGTTCAAATCCACCAGATGCTCTGGTGGAGAAGGAGGGACAATCTCCTCCAGTACCAGTCAGATACGATTTGATGGTACACACACACAAAATAATAAATAAAAGAAAATAAAATAAATTTTAAAAAATTAAAAACAAAAACAACAAAGATCTAAAAATCCATTGTTGAGTCAACTTTAACTCAGCAGTCCTGTCAGACAGTGTAGAACTGCCTGTAAGGTTTCCAGACCTGTAAATAGACTTATGAAAATAGACTGCCCTGTCTTTTCTCCTTAAGAATGGCTGGGAGCTCAATCACTGTGTGTGGTTAGCAGGTATGCATATGTTTTTATGTGCTATTGAGTCAGAACTGACAGCCGGCCTTCCAGTGCTTTTTTCTGAGGCTACTAAAAATCCATGGGAGAAGAATCTTTCTCCCATGGAGCAAGTGATGGCTTAAAACCATCAATCTTTGGATTGTCAGCATAAACTCCTTACCTACCAGCCTACCAGACAGGTGCACGTGTGCACATGCACACACAGTGGAGGGAAAAAATCACTATAATTACATAACTAGGATAGTTATAGTAGTGTAGAGGTAGAGCCCAGATTGGAAGTCTGTTGAAATGAGGAAAAACAATAACAAACATATTTAATAACTGAAACATGGAATGTATATAGCTGAACGCTGGAAAACTGGAAATTGTTAAAAATGAAATGGAACACATGAAAATCAACATATTAGGCATTAGGCTAATTTGTATCAGCTAATCAGAAGGTATACTATGCAGGGAATGAAAAGCAGGAGAATGGCGTTGCATTAATTGTCAAAAAGTCAATTTCAGGGAGCTCTGGTGGCCTAGTGGCAAGAAGCTATAATAATAATAATAATAAAAACAAATTATAAAAAAAGAGTCAATTTCAAGTCCTAACCAGAAATACAATATTGTGAATGATAGGATAATATCCATATGCATACAAGAAAGACCTGTTAATACGACTATTACTCAAATATATGCTTTTAAAAATCAAAGATCTAGGGAGTCAAATATGAAGAAATTGAGATTTTTTTAAAAAATTTTATTATTTTTGTGTGATTGTACCGTCAAATCAGATCTGACTGGTACAGGAGGAGATTGTCCCTCCTTCCCCGGCAGAGCATCTGGTGGATTTGA
>NW_006399791.1:6841437-6848924 GCF_000299155.1 Elephantulus edwardii | reverse complement strand
AAATACTATTCAAAATGAGTGACCGTGGAGGACATTATGCTGAGTGAAATATCTCAGTCACAAAAGGACAAATACTGCATAGTGCCACTGTTGTAAAACAGGACTGACATCAGGGTTGGGGGGAGACTGAGAGAGATGGGATAAATAATGTATACTGCATTGAAACAGACGAGGGCAAAAACTGTTTAAAAGGGATATGTGATTAGGTATTATTGTCATGAAAGGAGTCCAGAATGAAGTCTGCATAGTGGAGTGGACTTGGGGGGAGGGATTGTATAACAATGAAAGAATTTTTCTTTTACTTTTCAAAGAGAAGAGTGAATTGGGGGGAAGGTGAGGTGGGCATGGAGAAAAGCACAATAACAAATGAATGGAAATCCTCAGTCTGTAAATTTTCATTAAAATTAATAATAATAAAAAAATTAAAAAAAGAAGGCAAAACAAAAGGAAACCATGCTGAAGCAAAAGAGATGAAAAGAAGATTTCAAAGGGCAGCTCGGGATGACAAAGTAAAGTATTACAATGGAATGTGCAAAGAGTTGGAATTGGAGAATAAAAAGGGGAAGAACTTGCTGTGCATTTCTCAAGCTGAAAGAACGGACAAACAAACTGAAGCCTCATGTTACAATACTGAAAGTTGCGATGGGCAATATACTGAATGACCCAGAAAGCATCAAAAGAACATGGAAAGAATACTCAGAATCACTGTACCCGAAAGAACTGAATGACACTGAAAATTTTCAGGAAGTACTGGTCTGTCATTTTGCTGTAAAAAGGGAACTCATGGTTGCTGTGAGCGTAAACACTGTGACACTGATGTGTCAAATGTGATAATGGTTACCACTGGTGGACAGTGCTTGGTGGAACTCCCAAATTATAACAGGTTTGGAAGCAGGAATGGCACCCACTTCCAAAATAGCTTGCCTCTGAAAACTTTATGAGCTTAAAGAAGAAAGTTTTTCATGTTCAAGACTTTCCTTCATAGGGTTGCTATGATTTATCTAAGACTCAACAGCACTTAGCAACAACCATAAGAAAAGGAGCCAGTGGTAATGAAGACTTGGGAGCTACACTGGAGGCACTGTCAAAAAATAAGGCTACTGGAATTGATGGGATACCAACTGACTTGTTTGGATTAACAGATGTAGTCTTGGATGTGCTCAAAATTCTATGTCAGGAAATTTGGAGAACTGTCTGGCTGTCCGGCCAATGGATTGAAAAAAAAAAGGTCTATATTTGTTCCCATTCCAAAGAAAGGTGAGCCAGCTGAATCTGAAAATTATCAACCTATATCACTAGTATCACATGCAAGAAAAATATTATTGAAGATCATTCAAAAACAGCTAAAACAGTGCACAGATAGGGAACAGCCAGAAGTTCAAGCAGGATTTAGAAGAGGCACCAAGGACATCACTGCTGATGTCTGAAGGATCCTGGCTTAAAGTAAGGAATACCAGAAGAATGTCTATTTGTGCTTTATTCACTATGCAAAGGCATTTGACTGTGTGGAACATCACAAGTTGTGGCTGACATTGAGAAGAATGGGAATTCCAGAGCACTTAAGGGATCTATCTCATGTAGAACCTGTATCTGGACCAGGAGGCTGTTGTGAGCAGGGGAAAACGGCATAGTTAAAACTGAGAAAGGAGTGCATCAAAGTTGTATTTTCTTTCCATACCTGTTCAATCTGTATGCTGAGCAAATTATCTGAAAAGCTAGACTTTTATGAAAAGTAATATGGAATCAGGACTGGAGACTCATCAAAACCTGTGTTATGCAGATGACACAATCTTGCTTGCTGAAAGTGAGAAGGGCTTGAAACATTTGCTGTAGATCAAGAGATGCAGCCTTTGGTATGGATTCCATCTCAAAGTCAAGAAAAACAAAGATTCTTCCCACTGGACTGACAGGCAGTGTCATGATAGATGAGACAAACTGTCAACAGCTTCATCTTGCTTGGATCCACAATTAACATCCTTGGTATGAGTAGTCAGGAAATAAGGTGACACATTACACTGGGAAAGTCTGAAGTTAAGGACTTCTCCAAATTATTGAGGAGTAATGATGTCTGTTTGATGACTAAGGTGTGTGTGGTGGTTGGTTTTTTTTTTTTTATTATAGCAGTCGTTTATTTCCAAGCTTTGTTGTTGTTGTTGTTATGTGCCGTCAAGTGGCTTGCAACTCATAGCTACCCTATGTACACAGCCCTAAACTCCACTCTATCCTGTGCCAATTGCACTGCCTCTGACACACCCATCCCGATAACCCCAGTCACTGAATCAATCCACCTCATAGAGGGTCTTCCCCTCTTGTGCCATCCCTCCACCCTCCCAAGCATGATGTCCCTCTCCAAGGACCTGTCCCTCCTTACAACATGTCCAAAGTATGTCAGACGAAGCACCAGAAGCCTTGCTTCCAAGGAGCAGCCTGGTTTAACCTTCTCTAGGATGAATCTGTTTTTTGGCAGTCCATGGTACATTCAATACTCTTCTCCAGCACCACAGCTCAAAGGCAATCAATTCTCCTTCTCTCCTCCTTAGTCACTGTCCAACTCTCTGATGCATCAAGTAATTGCAAGACCATAGCCTGTCTCAGATGCACCTTAGTCTCCAGAGTGACACCATTGCTCTTCAGTACCCTGGAGAGGTCTCTAACAGCAGACTTTCCCATGGCAATACGTTTTTTTTTTTAATTTCCTGGGTACTGGTGCCAAGGGTGTTGACCGTGGAGCCAAGTAGACTAAAGTTGTTAACAATCTCAATCTCTTCACCATCCATCCTGATGCTGCCAATTGGTCCAGTGGTGAGAATCTTTGTCTTCTTGACATTGAGCCTCAATCCATACTGAAGGCTGCAGTCCTTGACCCTCTGCAGCAAGCATTTTAGGTCCTCCTCAGTTTCAGCAAGTAGGGTTGTGTCATCTGCATATCGTAGATTGTTAATAGATCTTCCACCAATCCTGACGCCACACTTCTCCTCATAGAGCCCAGCCTCTCGGATAATCTGTTCTGCATACAGGTTGAAAAGGTATGGAGATAGGACACCTTTCTCCATTTTGAACCATGCAGTGTTTCCTTGCTCTGTTCTGATGACTGCCTCTTGGTCCAAGTATAGGTTTCGCATTAGAACAATCAAGTGTTCTGGGATTCCCATTCTTCTCAGAGTCAGCCACAGATAAAGACAGACTAAGAAGAAGGATTGGCCATCCACTTCTAAAATAGCAGGCCTCTAAAAACCTTATGTACAACACACGTAGACTAACAGAGAGGGCAACAGGGTAGAACTTTCAAGTATGGAAATACAAAGGAAGAGGAACAGTTGTAAGCAGACACTAGTGATTGCAACATGGAATGTGGGAACCATGATTGTAGGAAAATTAGATATTGTTAAGAAAGAAATGGAACACATAAATATGGACATACTAGGCATTGGAGAGATGAGATGGACTGGCATGGGACATTTTGAGTCAGATGATCATATGCTATATTACTCCGGAGATGAAAAGGCGAGGAAAAATGGAGTTGCTTTCATAGTTAAAAAAAAGTAATATCTAGATTCGTCTTGAAGTACAAGATTGTGAGTGACAGGATAATATCCATAGGCTTACAAGGAAGTCCAGTGAATACCACTATAATTCATTCCAAGCTTTAGGGCAGCATAAAATAGGAGGAATGTTATCAGTACAATAGCACAAAGTCATCCTTTATGAGGACAAAACAGGAGTGGCTAAAAGGGCACAGCAGAGTCTTATACATAAAGGACAGAGGTCAATAAAGGTTATTTGTCTATTCTTTTTACTTTTCTATATTTTAAATATTGTTGTTATGGGCCATCGAGTTGCCCAGATTAAGGTGTGTTTAATTCAGGCCATAGTCTTTCTGGTCACTTGCTATGCATCTAAGTGCTAGATAATGAATAAGGATGACAGAAAAAGAACTGACACCTTTGAACTGTGGTGTTGGAGAAGAGCACTGAACGTCTATCCCACGGACAGCCAAGAGAATAAACAGATATGTCTTAGAGAGGGTGCAGCCAGAATGCTCTTTGGAGGCAAGAATGAGGACACTTTGCCTCACATACTTTGGACATGTTGCTAGGAGGGGTTACACGCTGGAGTGGGACATGATGCTGGGAAGGGTGGAGGGTTGGTGAAGGAGAGGAAAACCCTTAACCAGGTGGATTGACACGGTGACAGCTGCAATGGGCTCTTGTGTGTCAGGAAGTGTGAGGATGGCACAGGATAGAACAGGGTTCAGATCTTTTGTTCAAGAGTTGCTATGAGTCATGCTTGACTTGATGGCACCTAAAAACAACAACAGGAACAACCATTTTTAATTTCTAGACTATTTTATTCTAGGCTTTCCCCCTGTTCATTCTTTTCTTGTTGGTATTTTCCTACTCAATTTTTCTTTTTATGTGACTGGTATACATTTCTGAATTCTAATTTTCCCTATCACCCCTATCATTAGCATCTGAGGAGCTCCCTATCATTAAGAAATTCTTCATAAGCCATTTTTAACGGTAGGAATGTGCCATAATATATTCAGTCATTCTCTGAGAACATTTAGTCTTTTTATAGTATTTCATTATCAAAAATAACACTGATGTAAATTCCATGTCCATATTTCAGATCAAGAATGCTTACTATAGTTCACCATATTGTTCCAGCACAGTGTAATACATTTGCCTCTTAAAGCAGGCATCAATACTTAAATAAAACCTGCTACTCTGAGAGGTTAAAAAGTAGTTTTAGTTTCACATTTGAATTATTTTGTTTACTAGCAAAGTTGAGCTGTTAAGAAACCATAGCTTTTATCCATTTGTATTTCTTTTTTTTGAATCATCTCTTTACAACCTACTCTGATTTACTAATTAAGACGGGGTTGGTGTTTTTTTTTTTTTAAATTTTATTTTTGTGTGAGTGTACCGTCAAATCAGATCTGACTGGTACAGGAGGAGATTGTCCTTCCTTCCCCGGCAGATGATCTGGTGGATTCGAACCATGTGCCTCTGGGATTGTAGTTGCAGCTCCTTGCCACTAGGCCACCAGAGCTCCCTTTAAGACGGGTTTTTCTCAGGACCTTTTTACAAGCTCTTTCTTCATACTGTTATGGTGTTTCCTTTTTCTGCTGAGTTCCCCTCCTAGATCTATTGTTTGGCTGAAAGTCATGCCAGAGGGGCGGGCTCAGTTCCAGGTTCAAAGGGCAGCGGAGGGCCATGGTCTCGGGGCGCTGTGGTCAATCTCCTGCAGGCTGTTAAGCCTGGCGACTACTGTGATTTGGAGTTTGCTCCACATTTTCCTTCCACTCCATCCGGGACCTTCTCATGTGCTTGCTTTCAGAGCGGTTGGCAGTGGTAGCCAGGTATCCTCTGGTCCTTTTGACCACAGGATTGTGCAGGTTGAAGATCACAGGCCGACTGGGCTGTGGAATAACTGTTTCCACAATGTCTTTGGTTCTCTTCACTCCTCTTTGCTCCAGACAGGGAGAGACCAATGATCGCATCTTAGATGGCCTGTTGAAAGATCTAAGTCTCCGGCAGCTGCTCACCAAAGT
Source organism: Elephantulus edwardii (assembly GCF_000299155.1). NCBI lineage: Eukaryota > Metazoa > Chordata > Mammalia > Macroscelidea > Macroscelididae > Elephantulus > Elephantulus edwardii. Next base: position 6,843,370 of record NW_006399791.1, on the reverse strand, counting down.
GAGTGTAGAACACTGTCCTTGTGAATTGGGTTGTGCCAACTAACCGTGGTGTCTCCCATGACTGTGGTCCTGAGGCCCCATGACCAGTGACCCATTCCTTCAGGCTACCTTTATACTTTGTTTGCTGAAGACGTTTTCCTAGTTTTCAGAAATCAAACATTTTAAAGTATCAGTATCTTGATCTGTGATTTATTTCATGTGAAGATCTAGAATAATTCCTTGCCCCAAGCATATAACCAACACCATTAGTTGAATAATCCTTATTTATTTTAATGCTTCCCTTATCATATACCAGACTATTTACAAAATTCCAGCCTATTTTTGGATTTTCTATCCCAACAATAGATATACTACAAATCCAGTGTTCATCATGAGTTATTTTTTTGGGCATCTTCCTTTAGCTAGTCTCACTTGAATAATTTGCCAGGTAAATTTTAGATAAGTTTATCAAGAGGAAAAAAACACTGGTTTTTGATTGGTTAAATTCAGAGATTAATTTGGGAAGATTGACATCTGTAATTATTTCAGGCAATCATTCAGATAAACGAACGCTTTTAAAACTCATGAGAAGGAGCTGGTGTGGAATTTTTAAGTTTCAGTTTTTTTCTCTTGACTCCAAAGAAGGTCTTCTCTGTGTTTTTTTTTAACTTAATGTTTCAGTTTTAACTGTATGTAGGGTGTTTTCTTGTATCTAGTTTTTGTTCTCTGACACTGATTTTGTCTTTAAGTATATAGATATTTTCATTTAGCTTGTTAAGCCCAATGATTTATAGAACCATATTCACATGGGAGTTTTTCCTCAGTGGCAATATTTTGGAGTAAATCCTGTAATTAAATTTCAACTGATAATTGTATCCATCTTAATTATCTTGCTTTCTTCTTCAGAACATTTACTCTTAGGCTGAATCCTCCTTCCCTCTTGCCAACAATGAACATTTTGCATTTGGTCTCTGGCGAGTTTTGTTTGCCTTTCTTTTCTATCCTCGGCCTAGGAACTGTGGTGACACAGGGATTGAAGCAGCCTGAATGCAATGACTGTGGTGTGGGTGGAAGGCGTGGCGGTCTGCTTCGGTAAAGATGCACAGCTCTGAAGTTCAACGGTGCAGTTCTACTCGGTCCCATTGTGTTGCTGGGCTAGAGTCCATTACATGGCATGCCTGGTGGGTAAGGCAGTGACGGTCCAATATGGGACTTCTAGACTGTTCTCAGTGTTCCTCTTGGTCCACTGAGTGATGGCAAATTTGTCACCTCAGCGATCCATCTACTGGATTAATATAGAAAAGTACAAAAGGGGATGGAAGAGGCTCATTAAGCCGATTACAAAGGTGTCTCCCGTGCCGTAGAGAGACCGGTGTTTATTTGCTCAGGATTCTGTCTTGCATTTGGGACAGACCTGGTGATAAATCATGACTTCCTTTTCCCCCACAGCCCTGCTTGCTGTTATAACTTTTGAGACTAAGCAAATACACTATACAATGTTTCTTAACCCATTCCCACCAGTGCTGCAGGTAATGAGAATGCGTTCTGGGCCTGAGCGTGAGGCTCTCTTATCTGTAGCTTGTTTGCCATTCGCTCTTGCTGGATAGCTGTGGATATTTTAATGTAAAGTGAAGGAAGGCATGAAGCATTGCTAATCTGCTGTCCTTTTAAAGCAAATATCTTCCGGCTGTTGTGTACTTTCCATGGATCCTTCTTCCAGTGAAGTTCATGTACTAGGTTTTACATTCTGTACTACAGTAACTTTGTAATCTGTGATTTATTTATAGGAATGCATTACTTTTTCTTTTTTACAAATAACTATTATGATGGAAACATTTTTCTGGATGTTAGGCTTGAGATCTTTAACAATTTTTTTTTCCTCTATTTCAAAATAATGGAAAGTGCTAAGAAGACCAAAAGAGCCTCTGATTTTTAATTTCCATAAAAACGTTAG
>NW_006399791.1:6824295-6841212 GCF_000299155.1 Elephantulus edwardii | reverse complement strand
AAAAAAAAAAAAAAAGAAAAGGGCTTTTTATGATGACCCATCACTGGTAAATGCTTTATTGTGTATTTCCTGAATCAAGGACACTTTCCTACAGAGCCACAATGTTGCCATTGCTGTATACACTCCAGTGGATTTCAACTCCTAGTGATCCTAAAGATCTGGGCTGTAAGACTTTTCAGGCTGCAAGCTTTTCTCCCAGGGAGTCACTGGTAGGTTCAAACAGCTGACCTTTTGGTTCACAGCTAAGCATTTAACCACTGTGCTACTGGGGCTCCTTACATAACTTTGATACAACCATCGAAATCAGGACATCAACACTGATAACATTAATACCATTTAATTTTTTGTTTGCATCCAAACTTCTCCAAAAGACCCAGTCATGCCATTTCTAGTACAAATCCAAGATCTTTCTCTTGCATTTGGTTTCCTTCAGTAATGAAAGGGCATCATTAAAAGCCTTTCCTGGACTTGCATGACCTAGACCCTTTTGAAGACTCTAGGTCAATTTTTAAAGGAAGCTCCTGAATTTGAGTGTATCTGGTATTTCCTGTGATTCCGTGCAGCTCATGCATTTTTGGAAGGAATCTCACCTGGGTGATGCCATCATCAGCCACACCAGGCAGAGTTTTACGACTTGTGACGTTATCTGTGATAGTCTCACTGCAGGGGCCGCACCAGCGTTCTCCAGTGTAAGCCCCTGTTCTGGTCCTAATTGAGAAGTGATTTATGAGGCGATACTGGGGGATTTTAACCCACTGGCTTTTGCATCCCTTGATGTACCTTAGCTGAATTAGTTATACTATGATACAGGCCAACAAGGAGCTCTCATGGTGCAAGGTCTAACATGCAGGGTTGTTAGCAGAAAGGCTGGCAGTCCCCTCCCATATTTACAGCTTCTGAAATCCGATGGAAGGTCTCAAGTTGGATGCAGCTCAAAGACACTGAGTTTGAGGTGGTTTTTTTTTTTTGGTGGTGATGAGTCCACAGGAGGCACAGTTATTAAGCACTCAGCTGCTGACAGAAATCCACTGGTTTCTATGCAGGAAAAAGATATGGTAGTTTGCTTCTGCTAAGATTACAACCTTGGAAACCTACAAGGCAATTCTCCTCAGTCCTATAAAAGGGTCAATGTAAGTCAGAATCTACTTAACAGTGTTGTTGTGTGCGTTGGGTTGGAACCAACTCACAGCTGAGCATCCTGCAGGTTCTCAGAGGCAGGAAACAGCACTGGAGGAAACTGCTCATCTTTTTCCTGTGGAGCAGTTGGTGGATTTGAACTCCGTGCCTTTGAGTTGGCAGCACAGCATATTTCCAATGCGGTCAGTAGAGGGACTGGTGGCTCAGTGGTTTAGGAACTGACACGATGACAGTAGGTCAGGTTTGGTTTTTTGATGATGGGTCAATTCTATCGTTCTTTATACATTTATTAGTTACTGGCATGCTGCTGTAAGCAAAACTTGTTTCTTTCTCTTCATTTATTTATTCATTTAAAATTGATTTGGCCAAAGTGAACGTCAATCTGTCTTTAGTTTCCTTTAGACATGCCTCCCTGTTCTGTCACCACTGCCTTTCTTTCAGACTCATCGGCTTCACCTGCCACAGCCTTGGAATCAAGACATTCTTTCCAGGAGTCCTGGCTCTTTAACTGGACAGTGGTATTTAGGAAGCAAGAACTGGATGCTAGATGTGCTCTTCCTAACTATCGAGGTGTCTCTATTCCCAGGCCTTCTCAGGAGAGGAAGCTATGCATCTACGGGCATAAAGACACACACACACTTATATCCCTATTTATATCCTTGTCATTTTAGGAAGCTTGCAACCCATGAGTTTATGCTGATACATCTAATCCCATCCCACCATAAGAGTTCATTTAGGTTTCTCCTTTCCTATATTTATAGGTCTCTTCTCTGACAAACGAAAAACTTCTGCTCCCCTCTGCTCTTGATGCACTTACTTATTTGCTCAATTCTTCTGTCTATAATTCTGTCACTTCCCATCCATTTTGCCCACATTAACTTATGTACCAGGGAGCTCTGGTGACCTAGTGGTAAGGAGGCGTGCTGCCAACCCAAAGGCATGTGGTTGGAATCCACCAGCAGCTCCGTGGAGAAAGATGAGCTGTCTTGTCTTGTGTGATTTAGAGCCTCTGAAACCCTGCTGGAGGGTCAGTTATGGGCTGTATCTCACTCGACGATACCTAACAATTCATATACCTTTCTCAGTATGCTTGACTTCTGGTAAGCTCCACAGTCAACTCCTCACGAATATCCTTTTCATCCATTCAGTTCTGTCATCCACACTCCATAACTTCCACACCCTGTATGCTGCCTTCTCCATCCTGCCTGGGATCCAATTCTCAAAGTTAAACTGCGGCCACAACCTCCTGACTCCCACCCTAAAATATCTACCTTGCACAGCATCCCCTCAAGTGTTCTGGTCTGAATTAATCAGGAGAGAAGGCTGGGAGAAAGAACTGGTCTCAATTCATTTTTAATATGTTGCACTACTGGTCTCATGGCATTAGATTTATTAAGCAATAGTAATTTCTGTCAGATTTTTCCAAGTTAGAGAAACAGTATTTACTTCCCATTAAAAATCTATTTTTTAATGAGTTCTGTAAGATTGCAGGCTCAGAGGTCAATATGAAAAAACCAGAACCATTACCTGTGCATTAATAGCAAACAAAATGGAAATTAAATTAAGAGAATAATTTGTAATAGCAAAAAAGAATAAAATAGAAATTTTACAAACTAAGTATAAGACTTGTACATTGAAATGGACACATTTAAAAAAATTAAAGATCTAAATGAATGGAAAGATTACCTTTGCTCATAGATGGGGTGCTTACAATTATTACAACAATAGTACCAGTTCTCCTCTCTCTCTCCTTGCTGAGGACTTGGAATGGATTCAGTTGACCCTTCCAGTGGGTTTCTGTGGCTGTAAATCTCACGAGATGAGACTGCCTAGCTTTCTCCCACAGAGTTGCTGGTGGATTCGAACTGCTAGGGGCATTGTTGGATTTTTTTGGTTAGCAGAACAACGTCCTACAGACAATGTCACCAGAGCTCCCTACCCCTCAATTAGCCTACAGAGTCAGTGTGAACCCCATCGGAATCCCAGCAGGCTCTACTTCCACGTCAGATACCAACAGGCTGAATCTTAAAATCATATGGAAATACAAGACTCAGAAAAGGTAAAACAAAATTATTTTTACACAAAGAGTTACGGGAAGAATAGCTTTTTTATAATTGTTTTTTTTACATGTTCAATTAATAATATTCACCATCTGTAGAACCATCACAACTTTCTATCTCCAAACTCTCCCATTCCCTAGAACAGGAGTTGGAGAATCACTCCTAAGCAATGACTCTCTGTCTCTCACCGCTGATAACCAATAATACTCTTGATTGCTACATAGCTGCTTATATTAGGTACTTCAGGTAAGTGGGAATCATTTAATATTTGTCCTTTTGTATCTGACTTATTTCACTCAGCATCCACAAGTTTACAAGATTCATTCATGTCATAGTGTGTATCAGGACTTCATCTCTCTTCACAGTCGGGAACACTCCACTGCATATATGCTCCACAGTCTGTTCATTTGCTGATGGTCAAATAGGTTGCTTCCACCTTTTGACTAACAAAACAGGGCTGCAATGACGACTGGTATATATGAATGCGCTTGTTTTCCTACTCTTCATGCTACTGGGTATACACCTCAGGATAAAATTCTTGGGCCATATGTGTTTTGGATTGAACTGTGTGCCCTCAAAGCATGTATCAATTTGGTTAGGTCAGAATTCTGAGTATTATGCAATTATCCTCCACTTTGTGACCTGCTGTAATTGCCCCACGTGTTGTAAATCCTAACTTTTACAATGGTTTTGAGTCAGGACAAGTGGTAGGTATTGCTATTAAGGCGGCATGCAATCTACAGGTTGTATCTTGAGTCAATCTCTCTTGAAGTATAAAAGAGACTAAGAAAGGGGGCAGATAGCAGGGGAGCTCAGTGCCACAGGGAGAAGAACCAGGAATGGGGCATCCTGCGGACCCAGAGTCTATGTGGTCAACCTCCTAGGTTAAAAGCATGATTGATGTTGAGACACACGGAGATTTCCAAGTATCAACAGGCTACACAAAGATGCTGAAAAGCAACAAGGCTCTTTTGCCAGAATCAAAACAGAAAGGAAGCCTTCCCCTGGGCTGGCATCCTGAACTTAGACACCGAGCTGCCTGGGTTGTGAAGGAATACATTTCTGATTATTAAAGTCATCACTTGTGGTATTTCTTTTATAGCAGCACTAGATAATGAAGACAATGTGGTAATTCTATATTTAATTTTTAAAGGAAACTTTATCCTGTATTCCACAACAGCTGTACATCTCATAATTCCACAAGTGACGGATGAATGTTCCAACTTTTCTTCATCTTTGTTTCAACATCTGCTTCCTGCACCCCCACCCCCCACCCCAATCACAGCTATTTTAGTGGGAGTAAAGTGAAATGTTATTGCAGTTTTGATTTGTAGATCAGCTGATAAAGTAATGGTTGGTAGTTTGAACCTTCAGCTGCTCCACAGGAGAAAAGCCTGGCTGTTAGATTTTGTAAAGTCTACATCCAAGAAAACCCCATTTGGCGGTTCTACTGGCACATGAGGTCGGTCACTAGGAGTTGGAAGCAACTTGATGGCACCCAACAATGACTAACGGTGCTGAGTGTACTTCCACATGCTCACCAGCTACTTAAACGTCTTGTCAGCCAAAGCATTCTTGAAAAAGAAGAACCAAGTTGAAGGACTTACACTTCCTGGTTTCAAAAGTCATAACAAAGCTACAGTAATCAAGGGAGCATGGTTCTGGCTTAACGACAGAGAGGTATCAACGGGATGGAATTCAGAGTCCAGGAATAAACCCTCACATTTTTAATTTATTTTCAAGAAAATAATTTAATGGGGGATAGAAAGAATAGTCTTTTTGATGAATGATGTCGGGACAACTGGGTATCTGTATGCCACAGGATAAAGCTGGGGGTTTTTGTCATACTATCTATAAAAATGAACTCAAAATAGATCAAAGATCTAAATTTAGGCGCTAAAGTTATAAAATTCCCTGAAGAGAACATAGGAATAAATCTTTGTGATCTTGACTAGTCAATGCTTTCTTAGAGCTATGGTGCATAAGCACAAGATATCAAAAGGGAAAACCCAGAAAAAGTGTCTTGATCTTCATAAAAATGTCAAAGAAAATGATACAGAAAAAGAAAGGACAACCCACAGTATGAGAAAAAAATATTTGCAAATTATAAACACACCAAATAAAGGCATGTTGTTTTTGTTTGCTACCAAGCTAGAACCAAATCACAGTGACTCTCCTGTGGGTTTTCAGAGGCAGAAAATCGCATGGGAGGAGATTGCCCATTCTTCTCATGTGAATATGTTGTTGTTAAGTGCCATCAAACCAAGAACTACTCTTAGTGACCCTATGAACAACAGGTCTGAACCTTGACCTGTCCTGTGCCATCTGGCCTCACAACCTCCAACACACTTGAGCCCACTGCTGTGTTAACTGTTTCAATCTACCTGGTTGAGGATCTTCTTCTTTTGTTGTCTCTCCACCTTTCCAAGCATCATGTCCCACTCTAAGGAAGAGTCTCTTGTAGCAACATGCCCATTTCATTGAGGGTCTTCCTCTCCTGTGCTGACCCTCTACTCTTCCAAGGATGATGTCCTTCTCTAAGGACTAGTCCCTCTTGGCAATATGCCCAAAATATATGAGGTGGAGTTTGAAAGTCCTTGCCTCCAAGGAGCACCCTCTCCAGGACAGATTTGTTTGTCCTCCTTGCAGTCCATTGTTTATGTTCAATACTTTTCTCCAGCACCACAACTCAAAGGCATTGGTTTTGCTTCTGTTATCCTTAGTTATTGGCCAGTTCTCAGATGTGTGTATAGCAAGTGACTGAAAAGACCATGGCCTGAATCAGGCGTACCTTCCCCTTCAAAAATGACATCACTGCTCCTCAGTATTGGAAAGATCCCTGAGGGCAGACAATCCCAATGCAATACATCTTTCGATATTTTTAATTAGTGTTAAAATTGTGATTTTAACAAAAGTTTCTAGAAAGTTGGGTTTTCAATTATTCATTGTTGCACATTTTCCTCCCTTCCCCAGTCCACTTTGTAATGCAACTCTTGTTCCAGACTGTTGCTGTATATATAATGCCTAATAATATATTTCCCTTCAGACAGCTCTTTCCCTCATCTGTTCCAATGCAGTGTTCATTCATCTATCTACTCTTTTCCTATTCTCCTCAACTCATCTCCCATCTGTCCTATTTTATAACAGCGGTGTTATACAGTATTTATCCTTTTGAGACAGAGATATTTCACTCAGCATAATGTCCTCCAGTCTCCCACATGTTGTATAATATTTCATGAGCTCATTGTTTTCAATGATGCATAATATCCCACTGTATGAATATACTATAGTTTTTCTATTTATTTGTTGATGGGCACTTGGGTTGCTTCCATCTTTCTGCTAATATGAATAATGCAGCAATAAACATGGGCATGTACACATTTGTTTGAGTCTCAGCTCCGGTTTCTTTAGGGTATATTCCTACTAGTGGAATTGCTGGGTCAAATTGTATTTCCATTTCCAACATTTTGAGAAAGCGCCACACCACCATCCACAGTGGCTGTACCATTTTACATTCCCACCAAAAGTGATTAAGATTTCCAATTTCCCCACAACTTTACCAAGAGTTGTTTTTGCTGCTCTAATGAACTTTGCTGTTTTTTACTGGGGTGAGATATTTCATCGTTGCTTTGATTTGCATCTCTCTCTTTTTTTAAAAAAAAATTTTTTTTACAGAAGTTTTGCATTTCCATTCACTCATTGCTGCAATTTTCTCCCTGCCCACCCCTCCCCACCAGCTCGTGTTCCCCTCCGAAGAGAGAAAAAAAAATTCCTTCATTAGTATACAATTCCCACGTCCCTTCCCCCCACCCCCCACCCCGAGTACACTTCTCTATGCAACCTTAATTCTGGATTCCTGTACTCAGATTAGAAGTGATATATGATTATTATGATTTGCATCTTTCTTAAAGCTAGGGATTTTGAACATTTCTTCATGTGTTTGTGTGCCATCTGAATGTCTTCTTTGGTAGTCTATTTATATCCTCTGCTCATTTTATGATTGAGTTGTTTGCCTTTTTCTTGTTGAGGTGCTAGAGTATTCTATAAAGTCCCTTATCATATATGTCATTACCAAATATTTCTTCCCAGCCTGTGGGCTTTCTTTTACCCTCTTGAAGACGTTTTTGATGTGCATAGCAATTTGATTCTTAGAAGGTCCCATTCATCTATTTTATTCTCTCCTGGTTGTAGATTTTTATTTTGGAAGTCTAATCATGCTGTGGGTTAGGGCTTTTAGAGTTGTTCTTAGCTTTTCTCTGATGAATTTTATAGTCTTTGGTTTTACTCTTAGGTCCCTATTCCAATTTGAGCTGGATTTTGTGTATTATATGAGCTACAGGTCTTGCTTAAGTTTTCTGCAGATGGTTTTCAAATTTTGCCAAAACCACTTGTTAAAGAGGCTTTCGTTTCCCTACTTAATGAATTTTGTCTTTTTGCCAAAAATTGGTTGACCTTAGGTAGATGAGCTGATTTCTGGGTTCTCAATTCTATTCCACTGATCGATGTGTCTGCCACTGTACCAGCATGGTACCATGCTGTCTAGATCATCACAACTGTGCAGTAGGATTTAAGATCAGGGAATGTGATGCCTCCTACCTTATTTCTCTTTTTCAGTAGTGCTTTGCTTATTTGGGGTCATCTTTTGATTTCCTGACTGCTGGTGCCAAGGGAGTTGACTGTGGATCAAAGTAAAATGAAGTCTTTGTAATCCTTTCCCCCTAGTATCATGATGTTGCCTATTGGTCTAGTAAAGATTTTTGTCTTCTAGATGTTGAGAAGTAATCCATATTGAAGGCTACAGTCTTTGATCTTTGGCAGCAAGCATTTCAAGTCTTCTCACTTTCAGCAAACAAGGATATGCTGTCTGTATAATTCAGGTTGTTAATGAATCTTCCTCTGATCCTGATACTTCAATCTTCTTCAGAGTCCAGCTTCTTGGAATATTTGTTCAGTATACAGATTAAATAGGTATAGAGAAAGGAGACAGCCCTAACACACACCTTTCTACTGTTTTAAACCATGCAGTGTTCCTGTATTGACAATAGTTTTTTGGTCTAGGTATAGGTTTCATATAAACATAATTAAATGTTCTGGGAGACATGTTCTTCTCAATGTTAACCATAGTTTGTTATGATTCATACAGTCAAATGCTTTTGCTTAGTCAATAAAACAGAAATAGACATTCTTCTGGTATGCTCTGTTTTGAGCCAAGATTCATCTGACATCAGCAATGGTATCTTTGGTGCCATTCAGACTAATAGATTAGCAGTGGTTAGCAGATTAGAGGGGACTATGGGGGAGCTAATGAGTAAGGAGTTTATCCATTCACTTTTTGGAGGTGGTAAAATGTTCTAGAATTAAATAGTTGTGATAGTGGTACCATTTTGCGACCATATCAAAACAAACCCAAAAAAACCTCCAACAAACCAATAAAAACTCCAAAACCCACTGAACTGAATAAAAGAGCAAATTTTATGCTCACTTACATATTAATAAAAAAATAATTATTTTATGTTATTGGGGGGAAAAGAAGTAACTGTGGAAGACAGACACACCCATACCTGTTTTTTTATTTTAGTCTGATACTATCTTTAAGGTAAAAAAAAAATTACACTGCACATATGCAAGTTTGCTTATATTTTATAAAAGGTTTCCTTTCTTTTAGTCATTGGGAATGTAAAATGGCACAACAGTTGTGGAAAATATAGAGGCAGGTCCTCAAAAAACACAAGTTCCTCAAAAAACAAATATTGTATTACCTTGCAATTTCATTCCAAAGTATATATTCAAAGACTTGACAGTAGACACTCAGGGACTTGAACACCAATGCTGAACGTGTCAACTGCCTTACTATGCCCAACAGCCCAAATATGGAAATGGAAATGTCCTTCAACAGATGAATGGATAGACAAACTGTGGTATACAGATATAATGGGGGGATCCGTAGAATAAAGGAAGTCTTTATAAAGTCTACAATAGGATGGAGTTTGGACACATTTTGCTGAGTGGAAATAAGTCATCATAAAAGGACAACTATTATTTGACCTCAATTACATAGAAAGTTAAGAAAAGGCAAAGCTTAAACTAGAAAATGTTTTAAAAAACAAAACAAACGAAAAGGCGAAGCTCTAGGGACCAAAGTGGCTTTCTGCCTAGGAGTCACTGAGTTTATGTAAACGCTGAGGGGGATGACTTAGAACAATCGCACAATGGGCTGGGAAACATGGAGAACGTGAGCAATGTCACTGAATGGAACATGAAAAAATTGTGGAGATGGTGTCCATTGTATTGTGCATATTTTTACCACAATATAGAAAGAAACAAGGAGGAAAATGTTTCTTATGCATAGTAAAAAAAAAAGATTGTTCCCACAATTTGTTTATTGTTAAGTCCGTTACCTGGCAGCCGTCCTGATTAATCCACTTGTGCTGCACCTCGTCCCTAGCACCATCACTGAGGCCGGCGTGATAAGCAAGAGCCGCGAGACCATCTTTCTTCAACGTGTCAGCCATTGTGTCACATTCTCTCCTGGAGAGGCAGTAAATTATCCCCGAGTCATCTGCCAAGAACCCAAATAGTATTATGAAGACTTGGAATCTAAATAACAATACAATTTACATTATGTTCTCACAGACACAAGACCCATAAACAGCTCTCCATAGGTTTCACATGGGCAGAAAAACCAAGCAAGGAATTCACATGTGTCGGAAATGGAGCCGTGACAAGTCCCCGGCTCTGTTTCACACTGGCTACGTGGCAGGAATGTGCCTCCACGTAGACCTCATTGAAAGCATATGGCCATACTATGCATTAACATTCCTGGAAATCTCTCTATCCTTTGACCTACTTCCCTTCGAGGAAACTAACCTCAACAATGATTTGCAGCGCTACACATACCTATACAAAGTTTTCTTATATTTAGAGAAAACTAAAATTAAGAAACACCTAGATGGCCAACACTAGGGACTAACTCAGAAAAGAAGCTGTGAAATCAAATATACTTTAACTATTAAAAGGTATTTCCTAAGCTTTTAAAAAAAGCAACGGGAAAATGTTCAAAATATAAAGGATATAAAGACAATATGTGTATGTAGTATGCTAATGGGAAAAAAATGTATTCACATATTGTAAAGAAATAAGCCAAAATCCTAACAATGGCTGACTCCAATAAGAGGCTGAGGGTCAGCAATGGCCGCGAGGATGTGGCAGCACTGGGCAGTGTCTCCGTCTCTCCAGGAACCGCAGCTGACTTGACGGCACCTATGCTGCCCCAGGGAGCTCTATCTCCTGCTTTTCACCTTGCTTTCTACATTTTCTACAACCAGTACAAGTGATATCATCTTTTTAATGTATGTTATTTTTAAAATAGTAATAAGAAAAAAGACATAAAAGTCAATTCTCTATCCTTGGTTCTACCACAGAATCGACTATATCCTTTATTTTCTGGTTTTAAAGTAGTACTCAATAAAATACACTCAGCTATTCATACTAGAAGCCCCAAAGAAGTGGGCTAACGAGGGGAAATTACTGACTTTTTCCTTCATTATCTCTTTATGGCTTGATTTATTCAAGTAAGCATGTCTTCCAATTTTTGAAAAGCAAAATAGAAATGTTTAACAAAAAATATTCTCTGTGGAAAGGTGGATAAGGGATTGCAGGGAAAACAGCTATCCATTTCAGAATCTCATTTTAGTTAATACGAGTCAGAAGGAGATACGGTTGGGAAAAAGCACTAAAACAAAGAACTGTATAATTCATATGCTGATAACAGCCAGAGGAGAGAGCAAAACCGAGAATCATAAGATAGGTGCGGAGGAGGGCATTTTTAAATATATTTTTTGTTAGAGTTTATTGTCATCAAACCAAGTGAGATTTTATAATTTCTAGAACGGAAAGAGCTGTTAATATTCTGCTCTATAAATAGCAAGTTAGCACTATCAAACTGAGAAACGAAATGTTTAATACGCAATTTTACATATTCTAGTGTGGTACTAAAAAGACATTTATCACTTGGATATAATTCATGTGGTGTACTTACACGGGTGATGCTTTCTGATCCATTCTAAGCAGTCAAATGCCACCTTTTTTGGTTTTTTTTGTAATACATAGTATTTGAGATTATGTCTGTTGAAACTCATGCTAAATCTAAAAAAAAAAAAGAAAGAGTTCCAAATATGAAATTTAGTATTACAAGGAAGAAAGTTTTTGCCATCTTTAAAAATTAAACACTGATTCCTGCCCCCGCCCCCACACAAATATACAGACCAAGCTGTGTTAAGCTGAAAACTGTCACTAGCAGCTTATATAATACGAGACTAAAATGGAAGTTGAGTTAAGGGTTAAAGTGAAAGAATGGTGACAGAGAGGGAATGGGTCATCATTCATATAGGGCTGGATGACAAAAAAATTAAGACTGCAGAAGAAAATATGTAGAGAAGACATATCAGAGTCCTAGTCTCTAAAGAAGAGGCTGATTAAAAAAGCTAGCAAAAACATTATTTAAAAGATTAAACACATACATAGTTAGGCCAGCAAGGTTTCAAAATTTTAACTGTGCTTAAAAGGGAAAAAATTATTGTAGGGTAAGACAAGGAGCTAAATCCCCAGAGAGCATGGAGAAGACTCCTGATTTTAATTTCATGGCTGAACTCTTTACAGAACAGGCTGCCACATCCTCACCCTGCAGCATTCTACAGGGTCTCCGTGAATATGAATGAACTCAATGGCAATGGGATGGATGGAGGTGAAGCTTTTTTTAACCAAAGCATGGAACCTTCTGGTGGGGCTTCATGTCTTTACACGCTTTACATATTTCAGTCAAAGGTGAAGCACAAGACCCAGAGTGAGGTATTCTGGCCTCTTTTTTGGTCAGCAGATCCTTTATTCTGGCCTTCCTGGAGATGCTCTGATTTTTTTCTGCTGCCAACACAAAGGCACATAGTTCAAAACTACCACTTGCTCCATGGGAGAAAGATGGGCAATCTCCGGTGTGATCTACTGCTTCTAAAAACCTACTGGTTCCAACTCGTTGGTACATAACAAGAGTCAGGGGGTGGGAATGACAAGGATATTAACTTGACATGTGTGCTTCTGTTGTCCCTACCGACACAGAATGCATCACTCCTGACTCAGAGTCTTGTGAAGCTGCTGGCGAACAATACTATGATGTTATCACTCATGCAATGTCATTTATATACAGAATACTCAGAGTTCTTTTAGGGTTTTCTTTAGTTCTTTTAGGCAGAAGATGGCTTAGCACACTGTAGCAAAAGGGGGGGGGAAGGCAGTATATACAAGACTAATGCACCTATTGATTATTTTGACCATTCTGTGCTAATTATTTGCATTCATTATGACAGCAAAGGAAACAGCACTGTTGATAACATTATTCATTACGGTAAGAATTGCCTAGGAATACAAAGGAAAAAGGTGGTCTCCAAACTTATTTGAGCTGAGCTGGGTTGAAGCTGGGATGGCAGATAATGAGCCTCTGGTACCAGTAGGAACTTTAGGACTGCAGAGCGGCCTAACTGCCTAGTATCACACTTTAGACTCTACTTTGCTTTTAGAAAATGTTTTATTAATGAAAACAAAACAAAACCAACAAACACAACAACAAAAAACACCCATCCAAGCCAATTTGGGTTAAAAAGAGACAATAGGTGTTGGCACGCATGTAAAGAAAGGAGAACCCCCAAAAACTGCTGATGACGATGTACGATGGTGAAGCTACTGTGAAAACGTTCTGGTAGTTTCTCAAAAAGTTAAACACAGCTACCACATGGGCCACAAAGTCCACTTAAAGGCCTTTACCAAAAACATGCCTACACAAAAACTGTCTAACCAAATGCTCATAAAATACTATTTATCAAATGATGAAGATAGGTAAAATGTGAAATACTCATGATAATGGAATATTAAGTGGTCAATCATAAAGAGGGAAGAAGTCGTGAAACCTATAACACGGATGATCCTTGAAAACGGACTAAGTGAAAAATGAAAGGCACAGGAGACAGGAGTCAAGGGAGAGATTCTTTTGGGGATGATAGATATGTGCTAAACATTAAGAGGAGTTCTAGTGGCATAGTGGTAATAAATCGCTCTGCCAATGCAAAGGTACATGGTTCGAATCCACCAGTAGTTCTGCAGGGAAAAAATGGACAATCAGCTCCCATGTGATTGACTGCCTTTGAAAACCCACTGAAGGGTCAGCGATGGGTCTGTTCTGACTCTTCAGGACACCATCACCACCACAACCACAATAACAACAGATTACGGGGGCAACTGCACAACCCTGAGTGTGTGAAAAGCTGCTGAACTTTGGGTTGTGTTAGGTGCCTTCAAGTCAGAACTGACTCAGAATTATCTCTCAATAAAGATTTAAGAAATTAAAAAGAAAAATAAAAAGGGCGTAGATGTTAAAAAAATAGTTACATAATAACCAAAGAGAACACTAGATGTTTCCATTGAAATGGTAAATATGATTAGGCCCAGAGAGCCAAACTCACGTTGCTTTAAAATGATTCATGAGGAAATGAAATAAGCGCACACCAGTGCTTGCTCTTTTCAGAACTGAGATAGTTGTCATGGGGATGTACATTAAAAGTTTATTTGAATTAAAAAATGAAGTTGTTTGTTTGGTATAAAAATATGTCTCATTTAGTGAACTGCTTTGCAATGTAGACTGGTTTTGCCAATCTGCTTACATGGAATGCATTTCCGACTACGTGAATGAGCTAAATCTACAGCCTCAAAGTTTTACCACTATATTTAAAGTCTACACCTTGGTGTGCAGTGGTTAAATAGCTTGGTTGTTAAATAAGGTCAGTGGTTTGAACCCCCCAGTGGCTCTAGGGGAGAAGGATGTCACAATCCACATCCATAAAGATTTACAGGTTTGGGAACCCTGAGGGGCGTGCCTACTGTCCACAGGAGTTTCTATGACTGGGAATTACACTCAGTGACAGTGGTTTTGGCTTTGGTTTTTACAATAAAAGTTCTGGTTGAAAATATTTAATTAGAAACTGTCACTGAAACAAAGAGTTTGCTTTTCCCAATTCTTTTGAATAGATTAGGATATAGGGCTGCTTTCAGTTAAAAAGCAATGAAGAATATTTCCTAGTCATTAAATAAGTTTTGCTAAAACTGTTTGGGGTGCATTTCCCCCCCAAAAAGAAAAGTGAGTTTCTTTAATGATTTGGCAAAAAGTTATTTTGCCAATTAAGAGGCACAAAATTTGGAGGACCTTTATGAGTTGTCAGCTGACAGATCATGAAAATAATTCTGATGACAAGTCATTATGTAATTTTTGGCATATACGTCAGAAGGAATTGAAATAATTGAGTGTTACTGCTGTAATAAAATGTCTTCCATTCCCATCTACATGTTTATATGAGCAATGTTTCTCTGCCCACATCTATTAAAAAGTAGGAACTGACTTAGTTCACCCTCAGACATGTGAATCAACTGCGGGGGAAAAAATATCTTATCTCTTTAAGAGATACAATCTCAAAGTTTATGATTAATCATTTAAAAAAATATATTTAAACTATTCTAGCTAATTATGAACTACAGATTATAATGCTAATTCCATACAGAAGAGAATGTTAGTATATAAAATAGTTTCTCATTTACATGTATATTTTTGTTGCAGGTAAATATGATAGAATTATCATATTTAGACTTCCATGTTTAAAAATATATGAGTTATACCAGATGCTCTGCTGGAGAAGGAGGGGCAATCTCCCCTTGTACTGTCAGATCTGATTTGATGGTACACACACACAAAAATAACAAAATTTAAAAACAAAAAAAATATGAGTTAAAAGAAAAAAAAAAGCAAAATGTCTGTTAAAAGTTAAACATTTTTATCTGTCAGTTGTTGGGGTTTTTTTAACCAAAATCTATTTGATTACTTATAAAATACATGGTGATTGTAAGGGCAGAGATAAAAAATTATAAGAGGGAAACATTTTTATTTATTTATAAAGCAGATGATACATTTTCATAATTAGAATTGATATTGTACTTATTATTTGCCAGAAGAGCGAAGCAACAATTTTGTTTAAAAACTCTGATGTTTACAAAAGACTATATTCTCTTTAATTCTGGTGTGCCTTGGAGTCAGAATTGACTCATAGCTGACTTTCCAGTAGGTTTACAGAGACATTTACCCCCATGGGAGGAGACTGGCCATCCCTCTCCCAGGGAGCAGCTGGTGGATTTGAGTTTGCAGTCCAATTCCTGACCACCGTGGGGAATAAGAAGGATGGCACAGGATAGGATAAGGTTCAGATCTGTTGATCACAGGGTTGCTATGAGTTGTATTCAACTCGATAGCACTGAACAAGCCACCAGAGCTCCCTGTTTTTTACCTAGTTAAAACGAACACCTTTTGTGAGGCATAGGTTTTTGAAAATTCTTTAGGGAAGTATAAGAAAAAAAGCGCAAATATTCTGGACATCTCTGTTAAATATTTCTGAGCACACAAATCCAACACCAAATTCATTACTTACCCTCCCTGGCCCCCACCCCCACCCCACTCCCTTCCCTGTCATTTCTGGTTGCCCATGAGATCTATGTCAGAAACTAGTGGTCAGATTTCTCTCCCCAACCAACTGCCAGTACTGCTGATGCAACTCTGTCCTCGCCTTCCCCTTCAACTGCTGCTACTACCTGCCTCTCCCCTAGGACTGAAGTAGGTTCCTAAGAAGGTTCCCTGTGCCTCCCAAGTCTTGTTCCATTATTCTATCTTCTTAAAACACCAGAGCATTGCCCTGCTATACAGTTCTGATCAAGCTGCTCGCCAGGTCAAAATGTCCACAGAACAAAGCCAAGGCCTTTACCATCATGATGCACAGGACCTACCATGATCTGGCGTGAAGCCATCTTTGGAGGGATTCACTTTCTATTTCTCCATTTACTCATTGGATTATTATCCATTCCTGGTGTTCCTCTTCTTTGCCTGTTACTCTAAATGAACTAACTCAGTCTCATAATGACAAATACTGTACAAGGCCATTATTGTAGAAACAGAAATATAACTAGTAAAATGTGTATGAGGATCCAAGGGGGAAGGGTAGGAGCAGAAGGGTGAGGATGGGCTGGGGGGTGGGGGGTAATCATAGGATCGCACAATATGACAGGTAGGGGGAGGAGTGGGTAAAGGAAATGGGAAAGATCCGGTGTAAAAGACAATGTATATGAACTTTGTAAGTAAACCAGTATAAAATAAAAATTTTATTTCACTAAAAAAAAATGCTACTCATCTACTATTAAATATCCTCTATTTAAAACCACTACATGGGGATGTGATTGCAGTCCATGGCAATCCTCCATCAGGTTTTCGCAGCTTAAATCTTAATAGGAGTAGATGGCGTCATTTCTCTCTTATAAAGAAAAATAAATTTTAACCATCTGACTTTTGGTTAGGAGCCAAATCAACAGGCTAGAAATGTAGAAAAATAGGGACTCTACACATACATTGCTGGTGGTGGTAAAATGGTGCAGCTGCTTTGGAAAACAGTCTGGAAATTTCATATATATATATATATAGAGAGAGAGAGAGAGAGAGAGTTCACATATATAGTTCACATATACAGTTTATACATAGATCTATATAGATATAATTCATATATATATACAGTTGTGGAACACTAATGAGCGAAGACCTGATGAGTTGTGGGAGGATGTCAAATGTATCATCCAGGAAGAGTGCAGA
>NW_006399791.1:6820904-6822300 GCF_000299155.1 Elephantulus edwardii | reverse complement strand
GAGTTGGAACTGACCCATAGTTGATCCTCTGGTGGGTTTCCAGAGGCAGATAATTACATAGGAAAAGACTGCCCTTCCTTCTGCAGAGCAATTGGTGACCTCGAACCCCTTGTCTTCAGGACTGAAGTGCAGCTTCTTGCCACTAGGCCACCAGATATATAGACAGGTAGCGAGAGAGTGAGATAAAAAGAGAGAGCGAAGAAACACCCTCCTAATAGTCCCCAAATGTAAATAATCTAAAGGTCCATTGACTGATGAACAGATAAGTAAAATAGAGAATCAACATGGTGGATTATTATTATTATCATTTTATTTTTATTTTATTATTTTTGTGTGAGTGTACCGTCAAATCAGATCTGACTGGTACAGGAGGAGATTGTCCCTCCTTCCCCAGCAGAGCATCTGGTGGATTTGAACCGTGTGCCTCTGAGATTGTAGTTGCAGCTCCTTACCACGAGGCCACCAGAGCTCCCCTTATTATC
Source organism: Elephantulus edwardii (assembly GCF_000299155.1). Lineage (NCBI taxonomy): Eukaryota > Metazoa > Chordata > Mammalia > Macroscelidea > Macroscelididae > Elephantulus > Elephantulus edwardii. The sequence continues at coordinate 6,821,818 of NW_006399791.1, read as the reverse complement.
ATTATTTTATTATTAAAAAAATGAGTTCTGAAACATGCCCTGAATGGATGGTAATTGAAAACATTACACTAAGTGGAAGGGTCAGACACATGAGAACGTTATATAAAGCATGATTCCACTTAGGTGAAATGTACAGAATATGTAAATCTAGAAAGAAAATGTTAAAAAACAAAACAAAAACAAAAAGAGAAAACGTATCCATTGTTTAGGTGTAAGAGAAATGGGAATTGATTGTTAATGGTACAGAGTTTCTTAAACGGTGGACAGAAATGTTCTAAAATTAGATAATATTGTAGGTGGTACAATTCTGTGGATATATGAAAAAACCTCATTAAATGTTGTACACCAATGTTATGGTATATAACATATCTCAAGCACTTTAAAATTTTAAAAAGGCCTCATCTTACAAGGTTTATTTCCCTTATAAAACTTTCTCTGACCTCCTTTTATCAGTTACTTTTGGGTATAGTCAATCAGTCCTTACAGACTCCTGACATTTCTAATTAACATTTCTAATTACCACTTCCTTCATTCTGCAATTTGGCATACTATTTTAATAGATCCTGAACTCAGGATGTTGTGTTTACGTTACTGGTCCAAAACTTACGAGGTGTATGACCCTGTGCAAGTTATTTAATACTTTGTACTTCAGTTTGCTTATCTTTAAAATAGGGAAAATAGGAAGACTTGTCTCGTAAGAATTTTGTTTAGAGAAATGAGTTAAACATACAATGAGAGTTGTTGCTGTTATGTGTTGTTCAGTCACAGCAATTCATTGCAACCTTATGAATAATAGCCCTAAAACCTGCTCTATCCTGTGTCAATCTTACTGTTTCTGACACACCTACCCTCAATACCCTAGTCACTGAATCAATCTATCTCATAGAGGATCTTCCTCTCTTGTGCTATCCCTC
>NW_006399791.1:6777047-6804920 GCF_000299155.1 Elephantulus edwardii | reverse complement strand
AACAACAATAACAACATATAGTATTAAAGTGTTCTACAAATACCTACCGATAAAATAACCTTACAATGGATAAATCTGGCAGTCCTATCTTAACCAAGTAATCTAAGCGAACAAATAACCCCAGAATTACATGAACTGACATCAAGTGCATGCTTTTGACAGGATGTTCTGAGAACATTTTATTTCTGAGATTTCTGCCAACAATGAATACCATCAATCTATCACAAGGAAGCAAAAGATAAACTCAAATTCAAGATGTATCTTCAAAATATCTGGCCTTTACTCTTATAAAATGTCAAGTTCAGAGGTGCATTGCAAAGTGAACTGGGAGATGGGGGAAATGTGCAGTAATAAATGGATGAATAAATAAATAAATAAATAAAGTGTTGTTGCTGTCAGGTGCCATCGAGCTAAGCACAACTCATAGTGACCCTATGAACAAAAGATCTGAACCTAGTCCTGTCCTGCGCCATCCTGACACACAAGAGCCCACTGCAGTAGTGACCATGTCAATCCACCTGGTTAAGGGTCTTCCCCTCCTTTGCTGACCCTCCTCACGTCTCAGCATCATGTTACTCTCCAAGGAATAGCCCCTTGGAGTCTCCTTATTTCGTGACCACAAAACTGGGTGGGAATCTGAAACAGGGTGTGCATAAACTAATTATGGGATTTATCAGTTTCCTCAACCCAACACATTTAAACTGAGCAGGCTGAGCAGCAGCAGAATGGGAATCGCACTAAGCAGCAGGAGAGAATGTGGGGCCCATCCTCTGGGGCCTGTCAGAACAGGACTACACACAAGCAGAAGCCTCAGCAGAGAACCAGGGACTGACATGAGGCGAGCTGACCTGAGACTGATGCCCCACAGAGCCCGAGCCAGGGTCTTTCACCTAAGCTCCCTGCAGGAATGAGGGGAGATGCTATAATTGGCAGGATGAAGGGAATTTTCTAACATTGACTCAAGCCCTGAGGCTGAAGGGTAAAGGGCCTGTGAGCATGTCTGAGATGCCTTCTTGATCGAGACATTGTATCCTGTTGCTAACCTGAATAACCTGTTAACTTCCCTAATGAGTCCCCAAAAGATGAGCTTACTTCAGTGAGATCTGAGTTGCCTCTGCAATGGAGTGTGATCAGTGTTGGAATGAGAAGTGTGTGTGTGATAGTGTGCACACCATGTCTGACCTTATGGGAACTGGTTTTGTATTGTGGAGGCTGCTGATGGGAACTGTTCCCATTTGAGACATTAATAGAGGTCAGATGTGGCCGTTCCCAAGCTGCCTCCACTCTATTTACGAGGGTAAAGGAATATTATGGCTACCATTTACTCTCAAACATGTCAGTAAAAAGATTACCTATAGAGAGAAAGAGAAAGCAATCATAATAAACTGTTACCATTTGAAGCTTCTGGGCTGGGGGGGAAGTGTAGTGGAATTCTTGGTTCTCTCTATAGATCACAAACTACGTCAAAATTTAAAAAGGTATTGTTGTTGTTGTTTTTTAACAACCTAAAAGGTATTTTTGGTAGGTGTTAATATTATATTTTAAAAACATGATATAGATACAAACCTTCTCAGGAGTAACATAGAGAAGTTTTATAATCGGGTCTTTCTTTGATAACTGGAGGTAAATACTTGCAGCTTCTGAGTCAGTCTTATCACCTGTCAGATATGTAGCTGGAATCTGTAACAGGAAACAAATGAACATTTTAAATCCATCTTATAATCTGACTTAATTTTATATTTAGCCTTCAATTTTACAAATATTTTCTAAGTCATGTCAAGCCTGTCACCAGAATAAAAGAATACAATATGATATATGCAATATAAAACTATAATAGAAATATAATATAAAGGTATATATAATACAAAGAAGAATCAGTACAAAGGAAAAAAAAACCCACACCAAAACAAAGAAATCAAACCCAAAAACCACATATTAAAATGTCTTCCTAAACTCAGTTTTCTACTTTTCATAAACTATATTTTTGAAAAGTTAAATTTATTACTTTTACAGTCTCCTCAGTTGTTATTTCTAAAAAAGAGAAATACTAAAATAACACCCAAGAGATTCCAGTCTTAACCTATGATTATATTTTTCTCAAAAGATGTTTAGAGCACAAACATCATGAAGGAGCCGTCTTATGAACAGCTGAACAATGGCACCCTCACTGTTCTTACATATTCTTCTAGAAAAGTCACGTTAGTGGTGGTTGCTGAGGGGTAGTGGCTCCTGACCTTCCTAGATCACAATATGTAGGATTTAGTAGAGTGCGTCCAGACACTGTCTTCACCTCAGACTCAGAGAAGAAAGAGACACATATGTACATGCACATATGCTAACACATAAGATAGAAGAGGATGATTTGGCAGCAGTATAAAAGGAAGAACTTTCACATTCAAAGTTAATGAGTCAAAGTCACTGCTGTGGAGTCAGAAGCGACACAGCTGACTGGTCAGCAGACTCTTGCAGGCTGTAAATTGCACAGGAGGAGAATACTCATCTTTCTTATACAGAGTCACTGGTGGATTCAAACTGACAGGGAGGTGTAACTTTTGGGTTAACAAAAAAAATCCCTAAAAATCACATCAGCCTAGAACAGGTAAAAATTCCTACTAAAAGATATTTGATGGGCAAAAGCTGAAACTGAACTTCAGAAGCTTAACCGTGCATTATTATTTCAGTTCCTGAACTATTTAATAAAGAAGTTAACCAGAAGTAGTGACATACAATTGTGCTGACAGCACATTTTCCTTATAACTAGTAATGCTGTAACTTACATCCAAGGACGTCAGCTTTTGGACTTGATCTACTATTAGTGATCTCAAGGGAGAGATGACAATAGTGACCCCAGGAGAAATGCAGGCGGGTAGCTGGTAACAGAGACTTTTCCCACCTCCTAAAAGAGAAATAGCGGAACAAATTGGTCAAATCTACTTTAGTAACAATAATTAGAAAACTGACCAGCTATACTAATTAAAATTATTAGCTACCAGAACATTAGGCAATACTTCTTATAGTAACAACAATTTGCTATATTTAAATGGGCCAAAATATTTTGGCAACTTAACTAACAGGTCAAAAGGAACTCTTGTGAATATCTTACACAGGCATATGTCATTGCAAAACTACACCTTCATGGCAGATAATTTAAATGCAATCACTCATTCACTGCTATTGAGTTGGAACCAACTCACTGCTGACCCTCCAGTGGGTTGTAAATTTTGAGAGAGGAGATTGCCCATCTTTCTGCCACAAAGCTGCTGGTGGATTTGAACTGCATGCTTTTGGACTGGCAGTGCAACTCCTTACCCACCAGGCCACCAGAGCTCCTGTAAGTGCAACAGAATTACTTAAGAAGTCTACTTGGTTGGGAACTCTGGTGGCCTAGTGGCAAGAAGCTGCACTGCAATCCCAGAGGCATGCGGTTCAAATTCACCAGCTCCTCTGCTGGGGAAGGAGGATCTCCTGTACCTGTCACAAACACAAAATAGTATTAAAATAAATAAAAAAAATTTTTTTTAAAAAAAAAGAAGTCTACTTGGGAAATCAAAATGCAGTAAACTTTCTGTTTCTGGTAGTAAAAGGGTGTTAAAATGAACATGCACAATGAGATGAAAATCCTTCCTGTATAATATCTAGGGAGCTCTGGCTAAGGAGTTGAGAACAACCTAAAAGTATGTAGTTCAAATGCATCAGCTGCTCTGCGGGAAAAAGATGAGCATTCACCTCCCACGTGATTTACACAGTATCTGCTGTGTGACTTAATTAGGTATATGAATTTAGATCTGTCATTCTCACTGTGGCTCAATTTTATTATCTGCTAAATATCTTAGACCAGGGGTCTTCAATATTTTTGTGGTCTAAAAGAAAGCTTGTTTGGAATCTTTATAGACTCAATAAATCAAAAGGTGAAACAGGAATGAGAACCCACTGGCGGACCAGCTATGACTGTAGAAGAAATTACAGGGTCACACAGCAAACAAGACAATATGACCCTAAACCACAATAAACATGGTTTAACATTTCTTTGACAATTCTTAAGGTTGGAAAGGTTTAAAAAAAATCATTAGTAACAATCTCTTAACAATGAATATCACAACATTAACTTCTACTGCTCTGGTGACTTAGTGTTAAGGAGCTGCACAGCCAACACTGAGGTATGTGGTTCTAGTCCACTAGATGCTCTGTGGGAGAAAGATGGGCAATCTCATCCCAAACCCACTGGAAGGTCAGCTGCGGGTCAGTTCTGACTCAATGGTACTCAACAATTCTGTTCCATAAAGTAATAATCCCAATCGTTCTTGAAATACAAGAAGGGGAGAATTGCATTTGTGCATTCTAAACAGAGGATGAGGAAAAAGAAATGTCAAGGGACCCTTAGCAATTCTCTGTAGGAAACTCTAGTTCATAGCGGTACTCCCTTCAGTGATCCCTGAAACACATATTCCTGTCCTTCAATGTCACACAGGTACTAATGACAGACAGAAGCTGAGCCAAGAAGTTTCTAGGTCTTTGGTTTTTATACCACTACACATCACAGTCTTTCTTTTTAACATGTATTATCAGTAAATTTCACTTAAGTATATATGTGTAAATGTCAAAGAAAGAGCAGGATGATGAGGATAAAGAGACCTGGTTCTAGCTTCTGCCCCGTGACTTAATTTAATCAGTTATGTGAGTTCAGATATACCATTCTCACTGAGGTTCTCTTTTATTACCTGCAAAAGACCGGAGATAAGGTTTCTTCGATTTTTTTTTCTGGTCTAAAAGAAATCTTACTTGGAATCTTTCTATTCACAATGATAAGTCAACAGGTGAAACAGGAATGGAAAGGTCCTCAAAATGTCTCCTGAAACCCTAAACTAAATGCACTGCTGTTGAACTGACTCCAAGTTACAGCATCCCTATGGGACAGAGCAGACCTGGTCTCATTGTGTTTTCAAGGCTGTAAATCTTTACAGAAACAGACTGCCATGTCTGTCTCCTGCAGAACAGCTGGTGGGGGTCAAACTGCTGACCCTGAGGTTAACAGCCATGTGTTTTAGGCCACCTTGTGAGGTTAGAAGCTCTTTAACCATAGCTCCTTCTGAAACCCTACAGGACTCTTGAAATCACAGGTTTAGGTGATGGCCAGGGTTCCTTCTAGCATTAGAGTTTCATCGTATCAAACTGAGGATAAAATGGAAGACCCAGTTTGATCAACAAGTTAGTGAAACGTGAAATGCTAGTTATTAAGCCCCATGGTCTAAATCTGAAATAACAATTTGCAAAACTCCAGAAGCACAGGTTGCATTATTGAATAATGATGGCAACAACGAGGCTGCTGAAGGTTACAGGGAGATGAGTGAAAGGCAGAGGTGGGACGCCCACCGAGAGAACTGTGCTCCAGAATTCTCCAGCCTGCCTTTCACAAGGGCTTTCAAATATTTATTAGCCATGAATAGCTGAAGAAATGCAGCAACCTTGTTATGAAATACTTATTAATGGCTTATTTAAAATTCTTACTTGAATGACTATAAATCATTGAACAGCTGCTTTAATAATACAATGAAAAATCCTGGACTTCTTTAAAATTGGGGCCAACAAAGAACTTCACAAGGATCCCCATGGTGTGCTATGACGCGCACACATAAGAGAACTGAGGTTGAGGGAGCTAAGGTACGTGCAGGGCTGAGCTTGAAAACCCAACTGCCATTCCACAACTGGACCACAATGCTCCACCAGGCTCTTCTATTGTTGTATGTGGTTGAGTTGGAACCGACTCATAGCTGACTTTCCAGGCTTTTCAGAGGCGATTCACTGCATGGGAGGAGACTTGCGGAACAGCTGGTAGATTTAAAGAGTTTGCCTTTTGGACTGTAGCGTGGCTTCTTACCACTAGGCCACCAGAGCTTGGACTGCAACTAAACTGCTAGAAATGGTTATATTTTCTGATTTTTTGTTGCTGTTGTTAGCTTTCCAGATTTTGACTAGAAAAACGAAAATGTTCTGAGAGGAGGGAGAAAGGAAAGAAATTCTAGATCAATCCAACACAATAAGCATTGGGCTGAAAATGTTAAAGGGCTAAATTGTTATCTTGTCAACAACCAGAACAGAGGATATGAGAAAATACACTTTAATTCCTCTGGCATGGGAGGTTCAGAGGTCCCTAAGCAATAAAAACCCTGTCTAGGTATTCTTTTTATTTCTGTTAAAGAGTTTTCATTTAACATCTGTCAATGGACTTCTGCCAATCCATGTGTAAAAATACTTACCAGTGGGCATTAAGATGAAACAGTCTTCACCAAGCAGTGCAGCATTGATTGCCTCAAGCTGATTAGTTCTAAAATTATGCAGGCCAAATTTTTTATGAAAAATCTTCATCATTTCTTTTGTGTGTGGTAAAGTGAGACTTTGGAAACGCTCATGATTCAGATTTCTGACTGCAAAACTTTGTTCCGACTTGTCTAGGAAAAGAACCAACATGAAGAAAATGAATGCTTTCATGGACCAAGTCTGTCCTATCACTGGTGTGCATTGCCCTGTAATACCCTCCTTCTTCTACCCTTTACTGCGGCTTCCTCCCTGACCACTCTATACATGCTTAATTCAAGAGATTTTCCACAGGCCAAAGTCAGGGTTTTGTTTTGGTTTTTTTTTTTTTACTTTTACTCAGCATCTACTATTAACAGACACCCCCTCCTTTCTCTTCCCCCTGGACCTTCAAGACAATCATCGGTCTTCTACTTGCTGTAAATTCCCTGGCCCTTACTCCACTTCCTCCAAGTACCCCAGAAATTTGGAAGTATTTTAGATATTCAAGACTGGGTATCTTATTTTTTAAATTCTATTTTGTTAATATGGTAATGATTCTGAATGATTGTGATTTGAGTGAAAGTTTACAAATCTTGTTGGCTTTTCATGCAATCATGCAGATGTATTTTGTTTTACAACATTAATCACAATATCTCGAATGTCTGGTCATTTCCTTGGCGTGTCCTGCCTTTCCTTTCACTCATCTTAATGTCCATTATCTATTTATTAATTTTTACTCTCCTCTCTCACCCTTTCATCACTGCTAATCACTCAAAAAAGATTCTTTCTGTGTATAAACCATTCTTTTTTTCCTTTGTGTCTGCTGAGTATGAACTGACCTATAGCTGTCCTTCCAGTGGGTTTCCAGAGGCTGTAAATCACATGGGAGGAGATTAACCACCTTTCTCTCCTGGAGCATCTGGAGGAGTCAAACTGCATGCCTTTGGGTTGGCAGCACAACTCCTTACCACTAGACCATTAGAGCTCTTCACCTTTTTATAATGGTAGGTTTATCCACTACTTGTTGTTTTGTGACTGACTGACTACACTGAGCACAATGTTCTCTGGCTCTATCCATTTTACGCAGTGTTTTGTGAATTCTTTCTTTTTTAGTGTTGCATAGTACTCCATCGTGGGAATGTACCATTGTTTATCTGTTCATTGGCTGATGGATGGTAGGGTTGTATCCATCTCTTTGGTATTGTAAATAACGCTGCAATAAATGTGAGTGTGCATATATCTGTTCCTGTCAAAGTTCTTACCTCTTTAAAATATCTGTCAAGTAGTGGGATTGCTAGATCAAATGGTATTTCCATCTTCAATGTATTTAAGGAAGTGTCAAAAGGCTATCCATAGTGGTTGCAGCACTTAACATTCCCCTCAGCAGTGCATGTATGTTTCAATCTCTCCATGCTCTTGCCTGCATTAGTTATTTACTCTTATTGAACTTCGCTATTGCTGTGGGGTGAGATGATACCTCATTGTTGTTTTGCTGTGAGTCTAAGACCTAGGTTAGGGAGTTCTAGTGGTATCGTATGTCACGTGTTCTGCATCTAACCGAATGGTTAGAAGCGGAATTCACAAGCAGTTCCATGGGAGAAAGTTAGGCTGTCTCCTCTGACAAGACATACAGCCTTGGAGACCTGATGGAAGGTTGCTGTAAGTTAGAACTGACTTGATGGCAGTAATTTTTTTCCCCAAAACAGCTAATATACACATTCTTTTGTTCCCCCCGCCCCCAGCTCTGTAATTGTAAACATCACTCCTGTGCAGAGACTGTCTAGCACTCCCTCTCAGGATTTGACTGATATCCCTAAATTCAGTTGCGCATCCATCTCCAACTGCCTGTCAAACATTTCCACTTAAATGATTTACCAACACTTTATGCTCAACAAGTTTTAAATAACCAAAAGAGCCTCTGCCTGCTGATTCCCTCACTTCCCTTCGCGGTGGCACAGCTCCTCCAGTCACCCCGGTTGGCATGTCAGAGATGTCGAAGCCTCCAGACTCCCTCTTCATAACGTCGCTCCCTTTGCCCAGACCTGCACCCTCACTTCCTCCCCTCGAGTTCAGCACAGAGAACAAGCCGGTGCTCACGGCAGCTCTGACGGTTTCTCTAATCCCAACAACTCAACTTCTCAAAGATAATTGCAAACATCACAGATGACACATTTGAACACGATACAAAAATAAATCTATAAATGGTTATTTTAAAGGTCAACAGCGTAATTAATTATAAGAATTTGCATAGTATTAAGTCACCGATGGTAAAAAATAGGAAGGGCTGTACTTTTAAGACCTCGCACATAAAAACTTGTTTCCGTAAAAAAAAAACAAAACAAAAAACCAAAAACAAAAACAACCAAAAAACCAAACCAAACCCAAAACCATTTTGTGGTAACTTTATAGGGTTGATGTAAGGTTTTAAAGTTAATTTTGCCTTTCTGTGCTAACTTCAGTCCTCCAAAAATGTTTCACTCTTGGTAAACTGTCAGCTCCTCGCAGAGAGAAACTACAGGCACCCCTCATTATAGCCCGCTTCGTTCCATTTCTTTTCTGAGACACGGCAACCCTGTGAGGCGCAGGTCTAATCGTGTCATTTTTCCGAAAGCATGGGCTCACTTTATATTTCCGTGTGACAATTTGGTAATTCTCACAATATTTTAAACGTGTTCATAATGCTATTGCGAACTTGACAGACTATAGAGCATTTGTGTGACTCTTTTTATTGCTATTTTTGTGTTAATGGGATGGTCTGGACAAATTCGCAATACTGCAGGAGTGTACCTGTGTTCATCATTCTTCTTTCACCAGAACCTGGCACATAGTAGGTATTCTACATCTGTTGTGTGAACTGAAGGTCTCATTAAAGCATAATTTAATTCAATTTAAAAAGAAATTCCTGACTTTGTGATTTTAGGATATTTTACAACCTTAAGATACAGAACTTGCTTCTTTACTTTAAAAAACCAACCAATTCTCACCAATTCCAGAAGTCTAAAAGTAGACGTGATTACAACTCCAGCATATAAATTCATCTTGGCTTTTACCCTTCCCCAAAATCATTTAAAAATTGGCCCTCATGAGCTTTATTGTTTTAAGGACTAAAAGATGTTAATTTAAAGGCAAAGCACATTTGTAATGACTTTAGAGCCTTACTACAATAGGTTATAATTACACATTTTTTTAAAAACTACAGCTGCTACAGAGACAAAAGAGCAACTTGCTTTTGAAATTGTGATTTGTAATTCATATTATCAGTAGAAATTTGCATAGAAACAATGTCGTTTGCAGGCAATGATGGCTTGCTGTGGTTTCCTTTTGCAATCCCCCTTTGGTTTTCATGTAACACATCAGCATCTGAATTAGTCTTAAACTTACCACTACAATCGGAATCGGAGAAACTTGTCTTTTGAGCGGTAGAAGCCACTGGGAGACAGTTTGTCTTGGCTGAAGAAATTCCTTTTGAAACTGACACAACTGGCCGCCCTTCCTTAATGGCCGGATAGACAGCTGTGTGAGATCTGTTGACTGTTAAATTCTGCATTAGACTGTCCCACTCATCATCATCATCAAAGTCGTCTATGTCAAAGCGATCAACATCACAGGCGGCCTGGATCCCGGACAGCTCTCTTTTCTCCAGGTCGGTGGCTGAAGCCGCGTGCTTACTTGGGTCCTTCACAGCCGTGCTTGTGAGAACCTTGTCCAGGAAACAAAAGCTTTCATTTCTTCCTTCTCTCCCTGGTGTCTCAGCATACTCATTATTTACAAAGGACTTCTGTAAATGGGCGCCAAAGAGCGGTCTTTCAAAATGATTCTTTGTGGTGGTTGAGAATCCTGTCTTTCCTGGGGTAGTAGTTGGTAAACATTCCTCAGAGGAAGTGGAATTTGAGGGAAGGTGTGGAAAACGTAATCCCTTATCAGAATTCCCAGGAGTGGAGAAGTCTCTCTGTGAAAATTCCGCCACTTCTACAGGGTTATCAGGTAAGCCAGGCTCACCTCTCCACAGCGAGTCAAGTATAAGTAAACCAGGATCACTTCCGTTAGAACCTGCCTTAGCAAGGAGCTTCCTTCTACAGAGAAAAAAGAGAAGACCATATGAAATATGAGTAGTCTTTGATGGCTGGTCACATAAGTATATCTTCAGTTTTCATTCCAAACATCGTGGCAAAATATATCCTCTTTTCTATTGAATATAAATACTAAAAGAACAGCTCAGAGAAGCAAATGAATTAAAACCAGATGGACAATGTTAATGAGAACACTCTAAATAAATTCCTGGTCAGGATGCCAGGAAGTGTCGCTGTTTGATTTTGGCTTAGATAAGTGGAAATGCAATCAGAAAAATCAAGATACCTTACATTTCGGTGCTCCAGAAGTTCATGCCCACACTCCAAAGCATTCAGCTGATCAGCAGGAACGGCATCAATTAATTTACAGATGTCTTCCATCACCTGAATAAGCTGCTGCTGCAAGCTTAACCGTCCAACTAGAAAGTAATTATGTTATTTTATTTCCCCTTGAAAACAAAAAGGACTTAAGATTTTCAAATAGTCACACTTGTGCAATTAGAAATAGAATATCCTGTATCTACCAGGAAATAACTCAAAAAGAGGTGGTCTCTCTAGTCTGTGTCATGAGAACTAATGACTGAGTTTTTATTTAAGGTCTCAAATGGATGTCAGGAGAGACTCTAAAAATTGCACTGGAGCATCCAGAAGCCAAAACAAAAGGAAAACATGCTGAAGTAAAAGAGCTGACCAGAGGATTTCAAAGGGCAGCTCAGGAGGACAGAGCAAAGTATTATAATGGAATGTGCAGAGAGCTGGAATTGGAGAACAAAAAGGGAAGAATTCGCTGTGCATTTCTCAAGCTGAGCGAACTGAAAAACTAATTTAAGACTCCTGTCACAATATTGAAACATACATATTATGGATAATATATTCAATGACCCAAAAAGCATCAAAAGAAGATGGAGGAAATACACAAAATCATTGTACTAGAAAGAACTGACACTGAAAATTTCAGGAAGTACCATATGAGCAGGAGCTAATGGTAATGAAGGAGGAAGCTGCATTGAGGGAACTGGGAAAAAAGAAGGCCCCAGGAATCGATGGGATACCAACTGACTTGTTTCAATTAACAGATGCAGCCTTGGATGTGCTCACCAGTCCATGCCAGGAAATTTGGAGGCCAGCTGTCTGGCCAACAGATTGGAAGAGGTGCATATTTGTTCCCATTCCCAAAAAAGGCGATCCAACTGAATGTGGAAACTACTGAACAATATCCTTAATATCACAAGCAAGAAAAATATTGCTGAAGATCATTAAAAAACTGCTAGTACAGTACATAGATAAGTATCTTCCAGAACTTCAAGGAGGATTCAGAATAGGCTGTGGCACCAGGGTCATCACTGCTGATGTCTGATGGATTCGGCTGAAAGTAAGGAATACCAGAAGAATGTCTGTGCTTTATGGCCTATGCAAAGGCATTTGACTGTGTGGATCATAAGTTTTGGCAGACACTGAGAAGATTGGGAGTCCCAGAGCACTTGATTGTGTTCATGAGGAACCTATGCCTGAACCAGAAGGCTGTTGTGTGAACAGAGCAGGGGGACACTGCATGGTTTAAAACTGAGAAGGCAATGTGTTAGGGTTGTATTCTCTCTCCATACCTATTCAATCAGTATGCTAAGCAAATTATTCTAGAAGCTAGATTCTATGTAGAGGAGTGTGGCATCAGGATTGGAGGGAGACTCATCAATAACCTGCATCACGTACATTACACAACCTTCCTTGCTGAAAGTGAGGAAGACTTGAAGCACTTGTAGCAGAAGATCAAGGAATGAAGCCTTCAGTATGGATTGCATACTGGTGTTAAGAAGACAAAGATTCTTACCACTGGACAAATAGGCAACATCGTAATGGATGGAGAGATTGAAACTGTCAACAGCATCATCTTGCTTAGATACACAATTTACAGCATTGGTACCAACATCAGGAGATAAGGAGATCATTGCACTGGAAGAGTTTGCAGTTAGGAACCTCTCCAAACTGCTGAAGAGTAATGATGTCAGTTTGAGGACTTAGGTGCATCTAGTTCAGGCCACAGTCTTTCTGATCACTTGCTATGCATCTGAGATCTTGACAATGAATAAGGATGACAAAAAAAGAATTAATGCTTTTGAGCTGTGGTGTTGGAGAAGAGCACTGTACATCCTGTGAACAGCAAAAAGAACAAACAGATTTGTCTTGGAGAAGGTGCAGCTGGAGTGCTCTTTTAAGTCGAGAATGAAGAGGCTTTGCCTCACATACTTTGAGCATTTTGCTAGAGGGGCTACTCCTTGGAGAGGGACATGATGGTGGGCAGGGTGGAGGGTCAGTAAAGAAGATCCTGGACCAGGTGGGCTGACATGGTGACTGCTTCAATAGGCTCTTGTGTGTCAGAAAATGTGAGAATGGCACAGGATAGAGCAGAGTTCTAGAACTTTTGTTCATAGGGTTACTAAGAGTCATACTCGACTCAACAGCTCCTAACAACAACAATAATAACAACATTCTGTGTTCTGAGGACTCATAATTGTGTCTTTAAGATCTCTACTCTATGTCATAATTTATAATTGAGTTTTTATTTAATTTCATGTTAGTTCTTGATATTTCTCTTTAAGTTAGAAGACACAAAAGCATCAGTTTATCATGAATTTTTACTAACCCCAGACATAAATCTCACTGTGCCTATACAAAGTATATCATAAAATCTTGGACAGACAACACCTGCTGCTTTGGCCTGCTTGGGACCCAGGCTTCATTTTAATGGAAAAAGCCACACAGCACCCAGTTTTTCTTTTGGAGACACACCCTCTCCTACGGGGCACCTCATGTGAGGCAGCCAAAGAGAATGAGCAGTGAATTGTTAGAAGGCTAAGAAAGAGGATCTCCATTTTCTGGAGATGTGTCGAAAGCTACTAGTGGGCTTCTCTACAACCTACAGAGAATAATAATCCAGTTTAGGAATAAGACCAACATAATGGAAAATATAAAACAGAGACACAGGGAGGAAAATACAGAGAGAGGAAAAAAAGAAATGGCTGAGGTAAGAAATTCTTGATGACAATCTTTCAACATCTGAATCTACCTAGTCTAGGTTTTTGGGGTGTGTGTGTTTTTTTTTTGTTTTTGGTCTGTTTCTGTTATTTCTAACAAAAGTTATGATTACCATGGGATTGCAAGTCTTGTATCACATCCATATGTGACTCCTACTAGAGTCAGGATAAACCAAGTGCTACGTTATAGGGGGATTTACCAGTTACATTCCAAACATATTTTCTCCATTTTTTTGAAAGGCGGTGCTATGGGGTCAAGCAGAGAAATGTTGCCTCTTTTAGCAAAGCAAAACTGAGTCTAGTTCAAGTTGCTCTTGAAAAATCTCTTAAAACAGTTATAGAGGATGGTATACATGGTTATCTGCATAGTAATTCTTTGGCATATAAAGAATACATACATGTTTAAGCTACACTAAGTTAAATAATTGAATATAGATGCCTAGACATCCAAACCTATCTTTAAGATAATGATAAATTCCAGAAGAGGGGAAAAATAGATGGAAAATTCTGAACTGTTTCTAATGGTGACTGAGTTAAACAGGGCCATGAGGCACAAGATGGAAAAAGCAGAAATGCTTCGTTCTTATTTTACTTCTGTTTTCTCTGAGGAAGAATGGGCATCAGATTGCAACTAGGAACATAAACAATGGTCTGAAAGAACTTAAAGCCAAGAAGACAGGCTCAGAGAGAAACAAGAGCACCTAGCTATTGGGAAGGAGCTCAGACCTCCTTCTCCAGACAGATTACACCACACAACACAAAGAAAATACACATACACAAGATCTTGGAGCCACTGTTCCTGATATCTGAAGCATTTAGTGAATAGCAGAACTGATGAAAGACTAGACAAGCAAACCTTGTTCTCATTTTCAAAAAAAGACAAAAGTGATTGCCAAAAAACACAGGCTGATAAGCTTGATGTCAATGCAAGTCAAAACTGGAGAACGTGCTATCAAACGGCTGCTTAGTGAGCTCTGAGGAGAGGAAATAATTGTGGGATTAGCAAGCGTTCATAAAAACAAACTGGCCATTTTAATGTATTATTTCCTTCTTTGAAAGGATTACTAGAAAGGCTGGCAGTGTTTAGTGGAGGCCTACAGTGTACTGGGTACTTTACCGTGAATCCTGATAGCAGCTCAGGCAAGGTAGATTGTATCTTGACCACTTTGCAGAAGACTAAAGTTCAGAGAAACTTTACGAATTTGCCATAGTCGCATTGCCAGGACTGAGGCTTCTACCTCAGATCTTGTTTCCTCCACCCCCAGTGCTGCACCCACTTGCCCTCAGATTCTGAACTTCCTGCATCCCGTAGCCAAGCTGTGTCTCCATGACAAAGCCGAGAAGCATGGCCTGACAAACAGACTTGTAAATGACTGACCACAAAGTGGTGATGAACTGATTTATCGCCTTTGAAGTGTACTGTCAGGTGAGAGGGAGGGACCTACAGACATTCTCTAGGATTCTGTCCTCATGGTTTCAGTGCTGAAACTTAATGCTGTAGAGATAGCCTCGTGCAGTAGTTAGAAACGAAATCAAGAGTTTCAAGACTGCTTGGCTTCAAATTCCAGCCTGCTACTTTCTAATCTATGGCTTTACACAGTGATTTAACTCTCCTGGACCCCAGTTTCCATGTCTATGAGACAAGGGCAGCCTACACTATCTTGAAAGGCTGATGTGAAGGTTAATAGTGGGAGGCATTAAAAAAAAAAGGTCTAGGATATCAGGTATTTCAGAAAGTCTACCTACCAGGAAACTGAAGGATGAAAATAACAAATAAGCAAAATTTAAAATATTCAGAGGAAATGGAAACAACACCGAGAGAGCAGCAGAACAGGGCACACAGTGTATGTGCTTGCACACACAGCCACCCCAGAGGGGAAGCACAAGGAACCAAAAGAACGCCTGTAAATAGATTTGGTAAGACGGAAAAAAGCCACTGACAAAGATAAGAATTAAGAAAATCTCTCAGAAAGCAAGCAAGAGGTGGGCAACAGGAAATATAATTAATGGAAATCTAATATCCAAACAAGGGCGCTCTGGTGGTCTAGAGTTAAGGAGCTGTGCTGCCAATCTGAAGACATGCAGTTCAAATCCAAGAGCTGGGCAATCTCCTCCCAGGGGATTTAGTGCCTCTGAAAACCTGCTGGAAGCTTTTCCGGCAGTGATCTCTACATGAAAACCTGCCTCTTGCAAAGGATCTCCTTCATCCCTCTATAGAAGAGGAGAAGAGGAAGCCCAAGAAGGGCCTGGTGTAGAGTCTGCACACCTCTTTCATGACTGTGAAATGCCCAGGATGCTATAAAACCACCATGCCTTCAGCCATGCACTAACAGTAGCTTGGGGTGTTGGCTGCTCCATTGCTCCCTGCCTTCAGAAGGAAAAGCAAGGCTTATACAAAGATGCTCCTTTAGACAGAAGCAGCTTTAAGAAAAACACGCTGAATCCAGATGAATGGAAAACTATCCCGGTAAACAGTTGTGGATAAACACCCAAACCAAACCTGCTGGAGGATCAGTCAGTTCTGACTCAGTTGTTATGGTGGTACGTAACAACAATATTCTGACAAAAGAATTCCAGCTGAGAGAAGTCTGAGGAGATCTCTTTACACTATATATATAATAGAAATAAGCAGTCAATCAAAGGACAAATCAATCAAACAAAAAGTAATGAACTTAAAGGGCCACCAAGACCCAGATAAGGAAGACTCACCAGACGATGAAGGGTCTAGAAATCATGATGTATAAACAATAGTTAAGTCTAAAAGGTTTATCTTGGAAGAAAAAGAAGACTTTTAAGACTTAAAGATTTACTTCATAAGGATTAAAGTTTAAAAGAGGTATATTTTGGCTCAATATGAGAAATAATTTCATAATATGTAGCATGTTCACAATAGGAATGAACTACCTTGTGAGGCTGGAAGCTCTTGAGGTGCTCCTGCAAATGCTGGCTGACCAGTGAAGAAGGATATCATATTAGAACAATAGAACTATAAATCTGCCATTGTATACAACACAGCCACAGGGTGAGAATACAATCTTACTTTCTTGTCAAAAGTAAGTAGATGAAATATGTGCTATGTCTAAAATACTTTTTGTACCATCACAGTCTGTGCCGGCTTCTTGATTAGACTGTTGTGAAGTCATTTTCTCAGGATTTGACGAAAGGTCCTTAGATGTGCTAAGAGCATCCTTCTCTCTGTCAGAAATGTCCAGGTCTTTTACCATGCTGCAGACAAAAAATGTAAAGCAGATCATAACACAGGCTAGACCATACAAATGAGTTATTTCTGTAACTCTCCTAATATTTTTTCTACAACTAGTCAGATAATGCATAATAGAAAAGAGATGTATTTTTCCATCTTTTTCAAAACCTCTGCAGCTGGCCCTTAAAGTCTTCCATCTTCTTGTCCAAAAGACCATTTCAATTTTATCTCCAATTGTGCCCTTTCAATAACCCCAGGCTCCGATTAAACAGTGTGGCTTTTGCTCTTCATATGAGCCCTACACTATCTATTTGTGGGATTTTGCTTCTGCCTGCCATTCCAATCTCTTCTTCCTCAGTGCACCTGCTCCTCTAGGCCCATCCCAAATGCTGCTTTTCTTACTCCTCCAGCAGGTGCTTATTATCTTTCTCTTCTGAGGTCTGAAAGCACTTTATCTGGACTTTTCTTATACCATTATGTCAATGTGTACATATCATTAACTCAAATTATATTCATAAATAAAAATATAGTTATCCTAATTAGATTAAAGGACACTTAACAAGTAACAAACTAATTGGTACTAAATTAATGTTAAAGAGGGTCCTATACTTAGTCAGCTATGAGTTGGTTCCAACTCCCAGTACAAAACAGAAACATGAGAATACAGATCTTTTTTTATTCATTGTGCTGGCCATGTGATGACTTTCACAATATCTAGAGACCTGTGCTTGTGATCTCTAAAAAAACATAACAATTTATGTGAAATGATTTTTCTTTATGCAACTCCAGTTAATTAATGTAGACTCTCTTGGAATTTTATAATAACATTTCTTTGTAAAACAAAACCAAACCAAAAAAAAAGAGGGAACTACAGAAACTCAAAGGATTGTAATCCCTACTAGTGCATAAGAAAACTTAGCCAAGGCGTAGGTGGCCTCCCTCGGGTCCTCGCTTCCAAGATGGTAAAGAAAAAAAGCAAACAACAGTTGTGCCAAAAAGGACCACCCGCTGAGGGCGTGCCCTAAGACAAGGCAATTAAGAAGTTCATAAATTGAAACATAGTAGAGGCAGCTGCCATCAGGGACACTTCCGAAGTGTCTTCGATGCATATGCGCTTCCAAAGCTCTATGTGAAACTGCACCATGTATGAGCTGTACCATTCACAGGGACCTATTTCATGAAGCTGAAAGGATGGAACACCTCCACCCAGATTTAGACCTGCAGATGCTGCCCCACGACTACCACCAAAGCCCATGGAAGGATCTGATTCCTCAAAGGATGAAGGAAAATGGAAATTATGCTTTTTCTTTAAAAATAGGGCAAGCTTAACCAAAGGGTAGGGTTTGAGAAAACAAAGTGATAGACGGTGAAGGAATGTTAAAGAACACAATTCTACGTACTTTATGTTTAAGAATCAACTATAACCAAGCATGATTTTAGAATATAATATTGTAACTAAATAAAAAGTGATGAATGATTGTTTCATATCACTTAAAATAACACATATACTTGAAGACATAACCTTATATTAAAAAGATATAGCTCTATAATTTCCCGTTGTTAAGTTTGCCTCATTTAGCTCACTGGAGCAAAGGGTTTTGGAAGGGCATAATTGGAGAGAAAGCTGAAAAGGTAGTAATTTGAGGTCAGAAAATGGAGAATTTGGAGGACCAGCTAAAGAGCTTTGGGATAGAGAAGCTCCTATATCGGTCTCACTTTTCCACTTCTGAAATTAAGTTAAAGGTCAGCATTTTTTAAAAAGAAAATTGAACAGAAAATAAAAGGGGTGCATGTACATAGTTAAAAATAAGAATCATTGGTAAAACCTTTGTAGCACTTTGAAATAAAACCAAACACTTGTACTGGGTTAAAAAGAACAATATGTTGATCTACTTTGTAAATAATAATTTTTTTTAATTTCTTAAGATCTAGATTAATTGTTCTATGGCAATTCAATAAATTATATACCCATATAAAGGTATAAAAAGAAAGACTATGGGGGCTCTTGGTGCCCTAGAGTTAGGTGCTGCACTGTCAGCTCAAAGGAACAAAGTTTGAATCCACCAGCTGCTCTGATGGACAGAGATAGGCAATCGCCTCCTGACATTTACTGCTTCTGAAAACCTGCTGGAAAGTCAGCTCTTTGTTGGTTCTGCCTCAATAGTATGTGCCAACATATGTAACATTATGGAAAACACCCTAAAAATAAAGCCAAGAGAAAAAAAGCAGAATATAAACTTATAACTACATATTGACTATTAACAATGCATTAAAAAAAAAAGCTAAAAAAAATTTAAAAAAAGCTAACACACATGAAAAGGGTCAAACTAAATAGAGAAAATGGTTTGAGAATGAATAAATACTTCTGTCTACTTAAAATATTGTTAATGTGGCTACAATGTTATTTGGGGAACACACATTTTAAAATAAAAAAACGAAGTCAGGTCTTGAGCAAGGCAGACATCAGCATGGCACAGGAGAAGGCCTAGTCTACTTGCCATCAACTGTATCCCTCTGGCAAATCCACCCTACTTCCGTGGGCCTCAGACACTCGACATGTTAAATGAGAATCAAGACTACATGAACTCCTTTAGAATTTCAAATTGCTACAATTCCCTCTATTACTACTGGAAAGGAAAAGAACAGAGGGATTGGAGTCTCTCATAGTTCTAGGTTTTGTCATCAAAGCAGAGTAATCATGCCCCAATCTCTCCTGCCTCCAAGTATATGAACACACTGATTAAAATATAAAACAAGAGAAACGAGGTTCTGCACACAAATACCCCCTTCTCGTTCTCTTTCTCTACATAAAGCCATGCACTACAGGGATTTGTTTCTCATTACAATATTGGTTAATAGCATGGGGTATAAAACAAAACTAAAAAGAACTCAATAGACTGTGGTGAGGGGGAGGTGTCAATGAAAATTAGTCATCTGAGCCGTTGATGGGTTATATGGGTATCTATTTTTTTATAATAGTACCAATTAACCACAACATAATAATACCAATTAACCACAGACACGTCAACAATTCGCTAAAATTCAATGAATAGCAAATACAATGGTCAATTCTATGCTGCAGGATTTAAAAAGACCCAGAATGATGTATTTTCCAAATAATAGATTCACTTTGCATCTTTTGAGCTCCAAAAACTTGGCAATGCCTTTAGGAATATATTTGCTTTGTTAAAATCAATTACATAAAAATAATTAAAACACTACCAATAAAGAAATGTATACACAGGGATTTTTTTTAAAAAAATGTTTTCATTTGGATGCAACATAAACTACACAGAAGCACAAAACACATTTCTATGGTCTTTACAATTACTTGTTATATGTCAGAGAGCTGGGCAATGACCAGGGATGATATAGAAAGAGTATTGGTGCCTTTGAGCTGTGGTGCTGGAGAAGAGTTGTGAATATACCTTTGACTGCCAGGACAACAGGTTCGTCCTAGAGAGAGTGAAGCCAGCCTGCTTTGTCTGACATACTTTGGACATTTTGCAAGGAGGGACCAATCCTTGGAGAAGGACATCATGCTTGGAAGGGTGGAGGGACTGAGAGGAGACCATCAATGAGATGGATTGATACAGTGACTGGGGTAATGAGGATGGGTGTGTCAGAAACAATAAAGTTGGCACAGGATAGAGCAGGTTTCAGGGCTGTTGTACATAGGGTCACTATGTTACAACATTTTAAGGCACATAACAACAACAATATAGAAATTATAGAACTAATTTATTCTAAGTTGTCTCAGAAATAAAAAATGTTTATTAACTATCTATTTTACCTAAAACTTTTTAAAGAGGAAGACGTGGCAGAAATTGCTTCTTCTTCTGGAGAAGGTGGGACAAAATCATTATCGAAATCCTCCTCATTAAGCTCAATACATGGAGATCTGTCAATAGAACGTAATTCTGCTTCTTCCAAAATTTTCTTCTTCTCATTGTTATCTAAAATGAAACAGTTGATGAACATAGATTATCTTAATAATTAATGAGACAGAAAGAACAAAGAGTCAGCATTTAAGAGGAAGTGTTTAGGGAGCTCTGGTGGCCTAGTGGCAAGAAGTGGTGCTACAATCCTGAAGGCATGCTGTTTGAATTCACCAGATGCCCAGCGCTGGAGAAGGATGAGCAATCTCCTCCTGTGTTAGTCCGATTGATGGTAAACAACAACAAAAAGAGCAAATGTTTGGGGCAAGACATAAATGATAATACCACTCTGTATGAATCTTTTCCTTTATACATTAATGTTGGCTTATTTCTTCATAATGATAATGGAGTCAACTGGATCAAATCTAACGAATGCTGGACTGTGGCCAGAAAGTTGCTTAAATGTTTTCACAACTACCTCCAGTTACAAAACTTCCATTTAGTACCAGTTATTTTTATTTTTCCATGTTTCATTCACATGTACATAAGGATTGTTGTGTTAGCTGCCATCAAGTAGGCCCCTCACTCATGGTGGCCTCACTGCAGAAAAGGATCCGATAATTGTGACCCATAAGGCTTAAAGGGCAACAAGGGAGTCGATAAGTGCACACACGTTGCTGTGTGGAGAGACAAACCAGCTCCACTCCACAGGCTTCCGAGCTGTGTAAGAGTCGGTGTGTCCCCCTGGAGCATGCTGGAAAACACAATGCCAGATTGCTGCTCCCTGGTTGGTAGCATAGTTGTTCAAGTGCCCAGCTCCTGCACATTATTAAAGCTCTGGGCTACATAAGGCCAGTCTTGGCTAATGACCTTCTGAGCGAGGGTGGGAAGTGTGCTGTATTAACTGGCAGGACTCCGTTAAAACCAGGAAAACTTGCCTCTATGGCTGGAGTTTGATAGTAGTTGCTGCCAGATATGTTTGGGTTTTGTTTGCTTGTTTGTTTTTTTAAAGGTGCCCAATTGCTAATCAAAAAGGTTGGTGATTCGAACCCACCAATGACTCCTCAGAAGAAAGATGTGACAGACTGTTTCTGTGAAGATGTGCAGCCTCAGACACTTTATGCGGCTGTTCAACTCTGACCTCAGGGCTGCTGTGAGAGGAAACTCACTCACTGGCAATGGATTTTTGCTTTACTTTTTATTATATTTTCTCTTTAGAGACAGTAACAAAATTGATTAGACAAGCAAAACTAACTATCAATCTTTTTCCAGTTCTCTCTGATATAACAGTAACCTCGTTGGATTCAGGTCATTTCTACAGACGGCTGACCTAAACTTTGGCTGTCTAATAACTGTGAGACCTATTCAGAATAGAATTCTGAATTTGGATAGTTAATAACGGTAAGATTTATTCAGAAGGTAGTTTATAATTCTTTAATCCCATGATTAGATTACGTTATACATAGGGGAAGCAAAACATAAAGGAATCTTAATAGAAAGGCTTAGTTTCACTTCAGAATTGTATCACTAACCATCCATTGATCTTTTAACAAATCATTTTAACCCCATGGGCCTTATTTTCTTCATATGTAAAATCACAGAGCTTCCCTGGGGATAATATAAAAAATCACGTTAGAATAGAATCTTCCATTCTGCTGTAAGTACCTCCTATCCTACGACTGTGGCCAACTGGCTGTGCCCTAAATACCTCTACAGATTCTAAGATACGTAAAGAAGAAAAGCTGTATCATACTCGCAATGGTCCCCAATGCCTCAATTCAATACACAAACGCAATCAATCAACATAAAGGAAGACAGTATTTTTTTTTTACCTCTTTCATCTCCCAAATGAGTTTTTAAAGAGGGACTTTCCCGAGTCCCGTTAGAAATGGAGTCATCCTCAATGCAAATCACTTCATTCTTTAACCATTCTGAGTCATCCTGCTGTTCCTCAGTTAAATCCACTTGCTGGCTTTTGAAGGAGGAAGGCGTCCAGCCAGTCTTTAATGTATTTGCTTCATGAAGCTGTGATTTTACAAAGTTTTTGTTTTCCCTGTTTGACTTCTGGGCAGTGCTCACTCGTGTGCTGTGAGTTCTCAATGGTGTAACGAAGGCTTTGGAATTCCCAGAAATATCAAAGTCATCCAGATCACCCCAATCGTTGCTGGTAATGAGAGAATCTGTTGAAGAACTGATTGCCAATTTCTTAAAGGCAACATCCTGGGATTCCCATAGAGTTGGCGTGTTTGGGGCCGAATGTGAATCTTCCTGTGATGTCTGTAACAAATCTGGTGTCAATGGTTTTGTGGCACCTCTGGGGGTCTGCTGTCCTGATGGAACACTTTTAAAGAAGTCATGGAGTCTCGTCTGCTGACTTGAGGCGTGGGGTAAAGTGACACTGAAGGAAAAGACCTCGGCAACATTAACATCTTTATCACTCAGCACGGGAGTTTGAGGTGTTTTTGCTATGGACACACTAGTTACAGATACATTGTTATCAGAAGACGTTTTCTTTTTAAAAGTGAAACCTCTGAAAAAGAATTGGTTAAAAAAAAAGAATTAGATTATTTTAATAAAACTTGAATAAGCAAAGAAGCCATTTCTCTCTGATTTATGAAGCAAATAAACCCACAGCCATTGTGCTGATTCAGCCTCTGATGGCCCTGGAGGACAGAATCCGTACAGGGTTTTCAAGGCTGTCCATCTTTATGAAAGACAGTCTCACCCTTCTCCCACTTAGTGGATGGTGGATTCAACTGCTAGCCTTCCTGCTCGACACTTAATCCAGTGCACCGCTTGTGCTCCTTTATACCACAGAGGATAACGAAATAATAGTTTATATGTTTTGATGCTTCCTATTCATGGGCTCGGGAGCTCTGGTGGCTCAGAGGTGAGGAAGTATGCTGTCAAGGCAAAGGCTGGTTTGAATCCACCAGCTGCTCTGTTGTAGAAGATGGGCAATGTCCCCCTGTGCAGTTTACAGCCTTAGAAAATGCACATAGGGGGTCAGCTGTGGACGGGTTCCGAATTGAGGGCCCACAGCAACCGACATTCAGGAGCTAATTCATTCCATTTTGAGGAATGAATTTTTCCAGCCCAATTCCACTACTTTCTCAGGTGAAAAACAAGCCTCTATAGTGTTGATTCCAACTGAGGATGACACCAAGTGTGTCAGAGCAGAATCGTGCTCCACAGGGCTGACAGCGGCTACGGTTTGTGAAAGTCGACAGTCAGGCTTGTCTTCCACGCATCTGTGGGTGGGCTCCAACCTCCAACTTTTCAATTAGTGGCCAGGAGCTTTAACCATTTGTAGGGCCTCCTATTCAAGATTGATAGCCAACAATTAAGACCTCAGCCAAGGAACTCTGGTGGTCTAGAGGCAAGAAGCTGTGCTGCAATCCTAAAGGCACATGGTTCGAATGCACCAGCTGCTACATGGGAGAAGGATGGGCAACTTTCTCCTATGTGATGAACTGTCTTGGAAAACCCGTTGGAGGGTCAGCTATGAGTCACTTACGACTCAAGGGCAAACAGCCACCACCAGTGGGAGAGGGCAGCAGGAGGCAAAAAGAAGAAACGGAAATATGTGTATGTTGCTACGCTGATGAACATTTTACCAGTGGTGGTGAGTTGGAAGAAAGAGAAAAACTACAAGTTTAGCCGAGATCTGAAAGACAAATAAAAGAAACTAGAATCCTGGCTATCTGCTGAGTGTAGTGGCATTAAGATCAATAATGACCTTAAAGTCAAGCCCTCTACAACAGAGGCCAGAACAGTGACCAAAATAAATAATACAAATCATCATTCGATACCACAAGAAGGGGTTTTAAGATACCTTGAGGGGAAGAATTGGAGAACTGTAGATGCCTTATAAATGGGTTCTGGGGGAAGGATCTAACAGTACATGAAAATATAAAAAAATATCCATATTCCCAAATTTATATGAGTCATTATTCAATCAACAAATATTTATCGAGCAATTATTATGGACCAGGTACTGAAAAGGTGCTGAATGACTGATTCACCAGTGCTCTGCTGCTAATTTGCAAAGTAGGAAAATCATTTACCCTCTGAGCCTCATTTCGTCTGTGCAAAGAAGGCTCAGAGCAGACACCTCATGTGTACAATACAAAGTGCCGGTGCCTGCAGGACAGCAAACCAATGAAACTACTTACGAAGGTTTTGGTTTTGAAAGAGTCACTTTATTACTGAGTTTTCTGGCTGAATGACGCTCCAATTGCTCCTGTAGATTATTCTGAGGGACCGCAGCCATGATCCTATAAAGCAAGGGGGAAAAAGTATCAGTGGAGTCCCTTTGCATTAATCACAATATTGGGGGAGGGAAACTGGATTCAAGGGGTCACTGTTTTAATTGTGCTCAGAGTAACAAGCGGCATTTTTTTTTGCATTAATAGAATATTGTGAATATACAGTTGGTGCTATCTGAAATATCTAACGAGTAACAAAATGACTTGGTTTCCCCTTAAAATAGAAATGAGTACAAACGACATTAGGGAAGGAGTCCTAGAAAGAATGGATTACTGGGAAAGAGTAGGCAGAAAATGGGACCTGGTCTGAGCTCTAAAGATAACTGGAAACGGGACAGGAGTGAGAATGGGGAGTGAGTCTGTGATCAAAGAAATGAATGTATTCCAAATGTTCTATCCAAGGTCAAAAACTGGTAAAGCAACAATAGTAGCACCAATTAGAGCAATAGTTTACCAGCAAGACCATGCTTAACTAACCATCCAGTTTCTACTTTCTTGTGATTTTACCAAGCATATTTTATATTCTTTGTGTACCAAAATGCATATTGGGAAGCTATTTCCAGGGATAACATACAGTGTTTTTGTTAGATTCCAAGCAACAGCAGAACTAGTCTGGCAGCCTTTTCCCCCACAAATTAGCAAGCTCATTCTTAAAATGCATAAAAAAAATGCTAGAGACCCAGAAGATTCAATCTTGAAAATGGACTGAAGAACAAAATAGGAAGAGTCAAGTCATGTTTCACAATTTCAAAACTTACTGCAGAGCGACCACAAGACAGTGTTAGTGGCTTAAGCACGGACATACTGATCAACACTGAATTTTGGCAAAGTTGTCCAAACAATCCATATAGAAATGAATAAGTCTTTTCACAAATGGTGCTTGGATAGCTGGCTATCCACAAGGAAAAGAATTAGAGGCACATCTCATATCACACCTAAAAAGTAACTAAAAATGGATCCTAAACATAACAGTTAAAACTAGAAAACCTTTAGGAGAAAATATAAAGGTCAATCTTCATCACCTGGGATTAAGCAATGATTTCTTAGAGATAACACGCAAAACGTAAGCAATGAATGAAACAGATACAGAAAACTATTATTGAAATAATAAACTTCGGTTTAAAAGAATATCATCAGGAAAGTGAAAAGAATGCAATGGGAGCTAATCTATGCAAATCAACTATATAAGGAATTGACAAGAATCCATTAAATAACCTTGTTGTTAAGTGCTGTCAAATGGACTATGACTAAAAGCAACCCTACAAACATATCTGAACCTAGCCCTATCCTGCAAGACCCTCACCATCTCTGACAGGCTCAAGTGCACTGTGAACAGCCACTGTACCAATCCATCTTGATGAGGGTCTTTTTCCAAAGACGGGTCCCATCTGATAACATGTCTAAAGTATGGGAGATGATGTTACACCATCCTTGCCTGAGGAACACCTTGGCTGCACTCTTCTCAATAGAAGACAATTTATACAATAAAAAAAAAAACAACAAACAAAACAGGCGTAGGTTCTGAATAAACATTTCTGCAAAGAAGACATACAAATGGTGAGTAAACGCATAAAAAAAGATGCTTAACATCACAATCAAGGTACCACTTCACACCCACTAGAATAGCAATGATCAAAAAGTGAACAATAATAAGTGATGGGGAGAAAGTGAAGACATAGCCAAGTCCTCATACAGGTAAGAATTTAAGTCACACTTCTACTATGGAAAACAGTTCTCCTAAATGTTTTAAGTACAAGATCCAGAAATTCTACTAGTTACAATAGAAATGAAAACAAATGTCCACAAAAAACCCACATCACTAATGTGCACGGTAGTAACATTTGTAAAAGGCAAAAAGTGGGAACAACTCAGTATCCATCAACTGATTAATACAGAAAATGTGGCATGGCCACGCAAGAATAATATACAGCCAGAAAAAGGAATGAAGCACTGATTCATGCTACAAAGAAGCTTGAAAATACGATACTAAGTGGAAGAAGTCAGTTACAAAAAGACCATGTATTGTTTGATCCGATTTTCACAAAATATCCAGAAAAGGTGAGTCTATAGAAAGTGGATTAGTGATTGCCTTAGGTGGCAGTGATACAAGAATGTCCGTCTTTAATAATAAGAGCAGACGTTACTGATCAAGACCTGTTGTGGTTATGTGCCGTGGAGTCATGTGTGACTCATAGCAACCCTATGTACAAAAGCCCTAAACCGTGCTCTATTCTGTGCCAACCTCATTGTCTCCAACACAAATTCTCCCACTACCCCAATCACTGAACTGATCCATCTCATCGAGGGTCTTCCTCTCCTGTGCTGTCCCCTCCTCTCTCCCAAACATGATGTCCCTCTCCAAGGACCAGTCCCTCCTTGCAACATGCCCAAAGTATGTCAGACGAAGCTTCAGAATCCTTGCCTCCAAGAAGCAGCCAGACTTCACCCTCTGCAGGACAAACCTGTTTGTTCTCCTAGCAGTCCATGGTTTATTCAACACTCTTCTCCAGCACCACAGCTCAAAGGTTTCAATTCTCTTTCTATCATCCCTAGTCCAGCACTCTGATGCATAGCACGTAATTGTACTATGGCCCAGACCAAGCGCACCTTAGCCTCCAGCCTGTCGTTGTTCTTCAGTACTCTTGAGAGGTCCCTCACAGCTGACTTTCCCAATGCAATTCGTCTCTTGATTTCCTGGCTGCTATTATCAAGAGTGTTGACTGTGGAACCAAGTAAACTAAAACTGTTAACTATCTCAATCTCTTCACCATCCATACTGATGCTGCCAATGGTAAGAATCTTTGTTTTCTAGATGTTGAACTTCAATCCGTATTGACGACTGCAGTCCTTGACCTTCTGCAGCAAGCGCTTCAGGTCCTCCTCAGTTTCAGCAAGCAGTGTTGTGTCATCTGCATAACACAGGTTGTTGAAGAATCTTCCACCAATCCTGATGCCACATTCCTCCTTGTATAGCCCAGTGTTCTGGATGATCTGTTTTGCATAGAGATTGAAAAAGGTATGGAGACAGAATACATCTGTGGTGGACCTCCTTCCCAATTTTGAACCATGCAGTGTCTCTTTGCTTTGTTCTGAAGATTGCTTCTTGGTCCAAGTATAGGTTTCGCATAA
>NW_006399791.1:6761191-6773622 GCF_000299155.1 Elephantulus edwardii | reverse complement strand
GACACAACCCTGCTTGTCTACTCCTAGATTCCTAATTTTATTAGGGCTGCAAAATTAAAAATATGGGGGGAGGGAACCCTGTTTTATTCAAATACATTGTAAACATCATAGAATACATGCACCCAAGTGCACAGGTTATTGGTTTGTTATTAGTGTGTAAGCATTGTCACAGGCTAATTTTCAGAATATTTTCCACACCCTAAAAAAACACAACAAAACAGACTTTGTACACATTAGTAGTCATTCCCCACTTGACACATCTTCTCACCGTGACTGGGTCTCTGAATTTATCTTTTCTGAACATTCTAATTTTACATAAATGGAATCAAACAATGTATTCTTGTGTGACTGACTTCTTCAGCAAATTTTCAAGATTCATCCACATTATAGCATTGGCATTTCATTCTTTTTTTATTTCCAAATAATAGTTCAATGTGTTATATCATAATTTGTTTATTCATTGAAGGACTGGAGCCTTCAATATGAATTGAAACTCAATATCAAGAAAACAAAGATTCTCACCACTCGGCCAACTGGCAGTATCATGATAGATGATAAAGAAAATGAGATTGTTAACAGCTTCAATTTGCTTGACTCCACAATCAACACTCTTGGTACCAGTAGCCAGGAAATCAAAAGATGAATTGCATTGGGAAAGTCTGCTGTCAGAAATCTCTCCAGAGTGCTGAAGAGCAATGATGTCAATCTGGAAACTAAAGTAAGCCTGATCCAGGCCAATGTTTTCGCAATTATTTGGTATGCATCAGAAAGTTGGATAATGACTAGGAATGATAGGACAACTGATCCCTTTGAGCTGTGGTGCTAGAGCAGAGTATTGAATATACCATAGACTACTAGAAGAACAAATAGGTTTATCCTGAAGAGGGTGAAAGCAGGCTGCTCGTTGGAGGCAAGAGTTCTAAAGCTTCGTCTGGCATACTTTGGGCATGGTGCAAGGCGGGATCAGTCCTTGGAGAGGGATATCATATTTGGGAGGGTGGAGAGGAAAGCGAGGAAGACCCTCGATAAGATAGATTGATTCAGGGTGACTCAGGATAAGGCAGGATTCAGAGTTTTTGTACCCAGGGTCGCTATGAATCACAAGTGACTGGACAACACACAACAACAACATTCATCACTTGATGAACACTTTGGTTATATCTATTTTTTGGCTATTATGAATAATGTCCCTTGAACATTTGTTTACATGAGGATCTATGCTTTCGTTTCTCAAGTATACATCTAATAGTCAAATTGCAGGTCCAAATGGTGACTTATGTTTATTTATTTTCAGTTTTAAAGAACTGCTAAGACTGTTTCCCTTAAAAGGATCTTACCATTTTACACTCTTTACTGTCTTTTAAAATTTTAATATTAATATCTTAATGGGTATTAATTGTAGAAGAGTTACTAGATGAAAGCTTTCCAGGCATAATGAGAGAATTATATATACAAGAAAATCCCGTATAGAATAGACCCCAGGAGAAACCACCAAGGCATATTATAATCATATTTGCCAGAACCAAAGATAAGGAGAGAATTCTGAAACCGTGAGACAGAAATGAAGAGGAACCTGTAAGGGAGAGCAAATAAGATTAAATGGGAATTTCTCAGCCGAAACCATGTGAGCAAGAAGATAGTAGAATAACATGTATCAAATACTCAAAGAATACAACTGTCAACAAAGGATACTGTAACCAGCAAAACTGTCCATTAAATATGACAGAGAGATCAAGATATTCTCAGAAAAGCAGAAATTAAGGGAGTTCGTGAAAACAAGATCACTGTTGCAGGAAATACTGAGGGAAGTCCTTCTACAGAGATGCCACAGAAAGCAGGATGGGCCAAAGTAACCAGCAACAACACTAAAAATAACTCAACAAAATGATAAAATCTTACCTTCCAATAATTACACTGAATGTGAATAGTTTGAATGCACCAGTGGGGTTGAGGGAGGAGCTGGGAGAGACAGAGAGAGAGGGAGAGAGAAATAGCAGCTTGGATTAAAAAGTCCCAACAAAAATCCAACAATATGCGGTATACAAGAGACACACCTGAAAAGTGAAGCTAAAGACTAAAAAGAAAAGAAGGCGCTCTGGTGGACTAGTGACAAGAAGCTGTGCTGCAATCCCGAAGGCACACGGTTTGAATCCACCAGCTGCTTCACGGGAGAAGGATGGAGAATCTCCTCCTGCGTGACTGTTGTTGTGTTACAGAGTTGAAAGCAACCCATAGCTGACCCTTCAGCAGGTTTTTAGAAGCAGTTAATCACACAGGAGGAGACTGACCATCTTCCTGTGGAGCAGCTGGTGGCCTTGAACAGTGTGCCTTCAGGATGGCAGCACAGCTTCTTGCAACTAGGCCACCAGAGCTCCCTTCCTGTGCGATTAACTGCCTCTAAAACCCCCCTGAAGAGTCAGCTATGAGTCGTTTTCAACTTAATGGTACATAACAACAACAACAGATGTATTAAGTCATAGCTCATGCTTTTGATTTGCATTTTCTTGATGGTAAATGTAAAAGACCTTTTCATGTGCCATTTATGGATGTATATTTTCTTGTTTATTTTAAAAATTGAGTTCTTAGCCTTTTTATTAATGAGTTACAATAGTTCTTTATTTATTCTGACTGCTACTGCTACTGCTATTTTTAGGTGCCATTTAGTCAATCCTGACCCATATATGTAAAGAACAAAACACTGCCAGGTTCTGCACCATCCCCATAATCGCTATGGTGTATGCACTTGTTGTCCCCACTGTGACAATCCACTTCATTGAGGGTCTTCCTATTTTCAGTGCACAAAACATGGTGTCTCTCTCCTCAATGGCCCCTTTGGATAATATGCCCAAAGTGTATGAGGTGAAGTCTTGATTCTAAGGCACTTTCTGGCTATAAGCCTCTTATCAGCTATATGATTTGCTATTCCCTCCCCCCTTTTATAGGTTTCCAAGTTTTGTAATGGTGCTCAGGGAGCTCTGGTGGCCTAATGGAAAGGAGCTGTACTGCCAACCCAAAGGCACACAGTTCAAATCCACCAGATGCTCTGAGGGAGAAGGATGGGCAATCAACTCCCGTGAGTTTTACTGACTCTGAAAAATCCTGGGAGGATCAGCTATGAGTCAGTCCCACCCAAGGGCAAGAAAAACCAAAAATGGTGCTTAAACCTGAGCTTCTGACTGGATACCAAACAGAATATTTGGAATAATACGCCCACTCCTTGTTTAGTGACATGGTTAGTTTCCACAGAACAAGTAATTAGTGAAAATCGGTGTTCCACAAATACAGAAGATGACTGTATCAGAGCACAGGGCAGAATATGCAATAGTTAACTGTCAAATGACATCACTGTGTAACTGCCAAACCACTGTGACTCATGCCTGCCCAGCATTCATTATTGCCAGGACACTGCACAAAACAGCCAAGTTGTAAATTTTTACTATTGTAATGCAAACATGTTGCAAGGAGGGACCAGTCCTTGGAGAGAGATGTCATGCTTGGGAGCGTGAAGGGACAGCACAAGAGAGGAAGACTCCCAATGAGATGGACTGATTTAGTGATTGGGGTAATAGGGATCGGTGTCAGAGACAATAAGATTGGCAGAAGATAGAGCAGGGTTTAGGGCTGTTGTACAAAGGGTTGCTGTGCAGGCAACTGGTTGGTACATAACAGCAACAACAATAATGCAAATGCCAGGTAACAAGATAGTCAATATGTAAGGAGTAGGGGTGTTTTGTTATTTTTCAAAGTCATCCCTTCTTTTCTGTGGTTTCTTGTTGTACCAGCTTCCCTACCATTTAGTTTAAACTGCAATGCACAGCTTCTGAGTTCTCTGCATTTTTTTTTAAAGTTGTTTTTTAAGCTTGGCTTGCTAGGGGGTCACACCTAGGTCAGGAAGATTTAGTAGACAGCCAATGATGAGTCAGCAGATTCCCTTGACTGTTCTGCCTATATATCTTCTACCCTTTGCCAAGGTGATTTGCACAAGGCCACCCGCCTTCAAACTTCGGGCCGTTTGTAACTCGCAGTTAGCTTGGACTTCCCAAACTGGGGCCTCGAAGCCAGCCTACATGTGTGGCTGCTGCCACTGCCTTGCTCCAGTCCTTCCTGCATGCACACAGCTTTGCACATTAGGTGCTACTGAATCCATGACAACTCATAGTGACCCTATGAACCACAGAACGAACCCTGCCCCAGCCAGTGCCATTCTCACAACCTCCACCATGCTCAAGCCCGACACTAACAGTTCCTATGCCAGTGCATTGTCTGGACTGTCCACTTTCATCAACCCTCTCCTTTTCCTGCTCTGGGCTTTTCATAGTTCACTATGGTCTAGTCTACTTCTCCAGGATTTCCTCTTCAATTCTAGACTAGGCCCTGGTCTGCCTCAACTGAATCACGACCTTAGACAACCAAGATGTCAGCAGTAGTTTACTGTCGTCTCTATAAAGTCCTGGGGATCGCCCCCACTGCAGAGCTGAGCTGAATAAAATCAAAGAGGCACTATGCTCTCAGAATAGAGATTTAAAAAAAAAAGAATAGAGATTTCCTAGGGAGCTGCAAGTGTGGGCAAAATGACTGTGATCTGGCAATGGTGTCTTTAATGGAACTTCAAAAGCAGTCGGAACTCTCTGCTGTCTGAAATGCTACCAGGCTGCGTCCGCCACATCCCTGTGCTGGAGAGGAGGGACCAGGGGCTTCGAGGGATCACCGAAGTGGGGCTGTGCCGCCTTATCAAGGTTCAATAGTTCCTCTAGGACAGAATACTTCTGTCTGGTTTTGCTAGAGTTAAGAAATGACTGAGTTCACCTGTCTTGCCAGTATTTTTACCGTTTCAGAAAGAGAGTTCACAAAGTGCTCCACCATTCTGAAAACGCATCACCGCAAATGGTGACATTTTAAGCCTGGCATTACGTCTTTATTCATTAGCTGGAATACTTCCAGAAAGAGGAACTTCTTTTTCCCCCCATCTACTACTTTGTTACCTAGAAGTAGCGTTCACACAGAAAAGACAGAATATTAGATTCTTCATATCTATTTTCAAAATATTGAGTTCATTTCTAACATCCTCCAGTAATGATCTTTTCCACACTGGGCCTCTCACTCCCCACTTCAGTAGCACTATGAACTCATGGATTAAACATTAGATATGTTTAATTCCAGTAGTTACCATCCTTATTGCTCAATACGTTCCTGGTTCTTTCATCCTTCCAATATATAACCTTGATAGGCTCTCAGATAAAAGAAGGTACTGTCAGACACAGGAGGTATCCAGGTTGTCTGGTGTGTCTCCTGCCTCAGTCTTGAGATCAGCCATTTCTCCCACGATCCCTGATTCTTTTCACTGGAGGATTTTTTTAGGCTGCAATTCCTGAATGTTCCAAGGTGTATTTTGGTTTTAAAAGCACTGTCCTTTTGTTGAAATGTGCTCTCCCCCGACGTCTTGCCTGATGAAGGCTTTCACGTTATAAATAATAAAGAGTGAAGTTAGCAAGCAACAAATGCTGGCGAGGTTGTGGAGAAACTGGAACCCTGATTCACTGTTGGTGGGAGTGTAAAATGGTGCAACCCCTGTGAAAAGCAGTATGGCGCTTTCTCAAAAAGTTGCAAATAGAGATACCATTTGACCCAGCAATTCCACTACTGGGAATATACCCTGAAGAGACCATAGCTGACATCCAAGCAGATATATGCACACCCATGTTTATTGCAGCTTTGTTCACAATAGCAAGGAGTTGGAAACAACCTAAGCGCCCATCAACAAACGAATGGCTAGAGAAGCTGTGGTATATTCGCACAATGGAATACTATGCTGCACTGAAAAACAAGGAACTCATGCAATTTTATTCAAAATGGTTGACTCTGGAGAACATTATGCTGAGTGAAATATCCCAGTCACAAAAGGACAAATATTACATGATGCCACGGTTGTAGAATGGGACTAACCTCGGGGTTGGGGAGAGACTGAGTAAGATGGGTTCAATAATGTATATTGCACTGAAACAGAGGAGGGAGAAAACTGTTTAAAAGAGATATGTGACTAGGTATTTCTGTCATCACAGGAGTCTAGAGCGAGGGCTCCATGGTGGAGGGGACTTGGGGGAGGGTTTGTAAAACAATGAAAGAATCTTTTCTTTTACTTTTCCATAATTTTTGACTCATGTACTTATAACTTGTTAGTTAAATTTGTGTCTTCTAGGTTGCAACCCCCCCATGATACATCTTCAAGGATATGAACATGTACGTGTAAGCACAATTAACAACAGTGCATCTAAATTCCAAAATCAATCTCCATAATAGTCTATGTGTTTCCTACTGCCAAAGGGGCCCTTTAGAGTAGTGAGAGAAGATCTTCACCCTGAAACCCACAGCGTCCCTTTTCAGCAGGAAGTAGCTAAGAGAATACGCCATCCCCTTTTCCTTATGAATCAGGGTAAAGTCTCTCTCAGGGAGGAATGATAGGGAATGGCAAAGGACACACTGACAAAGGAGATTAATCAGAACTGACTTTGACAAGCACTGTGGCAATTGGACAATTAAAACAGACATTCGGATGGCGGGGGAAGAAGAACAAACTGGGGAGGAGGGCAGAGAGAATGGTGTAGCAATGAAGGAATGAAAACCCAAAATCCCTGTAAATGTTCATTAAAACTAATAAAATTTAATAATAATAAAAAAAAGAGTGAAGTTAGATTGCTGCCCTCACTGAACACCTATCTCAATCGATTAGGTAGAAACCACAGATGCAAAGGTACAAAACCTTCAGCCTAAGACACTAAGCAGAACAAAATGGTCCATGACATCAGTAACTTATGCCCACATTTCTTCTATGTTTTTGGTTGTTTTTATCTGATCCTTTCATAAACTCTCCACATCTTATTTATTTGAGGAGGAAAAGCATCCTGCTCTGATATCTGCCAGTGGTTTCCTACGTTATTGCACACCATAATTTTATATGTATGTTCAGCCACCCAGTAGCTTTATTATTTCATTAAATATATGATGTTAGAAATGTCTACAGATTACTGCGGTTCAATGATGTCAGCTTGTGGACTAAGATGTGTCTGATTCAGGCCATAGTTTTTTCAATTACTTGCTGTGCATCTGAGGGCTGCACAACATGCAAGGATGACAGAAGAATTGATGTCTTTGAGTTGTGGTGTTGGAGAGGAGCACCGAACATCCTACAGACTGCCAAAAGAACAGATGTCTCAGAGAAGGTGCAGCCAGAATACTCCTTGGAGGCAAAGATGATAAAGCTTCTTCTCACATACTTTGGGCATGTTGTTAGCAGAGGCTATTCCTTGGAAAGAGACATCATGTAAAGGCGGAGGGTTGGCAAAAGAGAGGAATACTCTCAACCAGATGGAGTGATACAGTGACTGCAGCAATGGGCTCAGGTGTGTCAGAGCTTCTGAGTATGGCAAGACAGGCCAGAGTTCAAGATCTGTTGTTCACAGGGTTGCTATGGGTTGTGTTCAATTTGACAGCATCTAACAACAACAACAAATACCTTGTACATGTAATGACGTACAACAGATCCTTGTTGCTGGTGAGTGTCTTTGAGTCAGAACTGAACCATAGTTGACCCTCCAGGGGTTTTTTGGAAATTGCATGGGAGGAGACGTTCCATCTTTCTCTCACGGAGCAGCTGGTGGATTCAAACCAAGGGTCTTTGTGATTCCAACACAGCTTCTTACCACTAGAGGTCCCTGATTAGGAAAGTGCATGCTCAGCTTTTACTGGGAGTCCCTGTCCCAATTTTTAAGCTGCACTTCCTTCCAGTTAGTAATAGTCTGAGCACAGAAGTATTTTCTTACTCAAGATCTTTCAGTAGGGCTATTACAAAAAACGTGGTATCGAAGCAAAAGGGTGCCTCCTCTTCATATCCCACTAAAATATCAATAAAATTGTATAACGCAAAGAAACTGTTCAGTGAGGGCCAAGTGCAGCTCTGAAGACCACGGAAGCTTAGGGGGCAGAGAGCTTTATGTTAGTGGATGAATAACAAGTCAAAAAACGAGGGTGTGGATGGGAGTACAACTCAAAGAACATGATCAACAGCACTGAGTTATACTGGAGAAGCGGCTGCACTGATGTTTGGTGTGTATTTCCAACAACAAAAAAAGCAAAAGTAAATTATTTGGCAGCATTGTTAATGATAAGTGCCATAAAGTTGAAGGCAAAGAAAATAAAGCAAATTGCTATCAGTGAAATGGTTTGCAGCACAAGAGAACAGAACAAAATAGAGAGCCAGAAAACTTGACAAAAAAAAAAACAACAAACCTCTGCATTAGATTTAGTAAAAGAGTAACAAGTGGAACTCAGAAAATTATTAAGATTCTCTGCCACTGGTATAAGGAACCCTGGTAGTGTAATAAGTAGTGCATAGAGTGGTTAATGAGAAGGTCCTCAGTTCAAATCCACCAGGTGCTCCTACACAGAAATACGGAAAGTCTCCTCTTGTAAAGATTTACTGCCCCAGAAACTCGACGGAGGAGGGCCAATATGAGTTAGAATTGAGCTGACAGCAGGGAATTTGGGTTTAGTTCGGGTCACAGATATAAGGGGGGAGGAGAAAACTCAAAACAACCAACCATTATAAAAGAACACAAATAGGAAAACAAGCCAAGTTGACAGTGCAAAAAGTTTAATGAGTGAAGCAAAAGAAACCAGAAAACCACATCCATAGTGTTGAGCTGGGAAAACAAAGGCAGAACTAGGTTTACAGAATGATTAATCTGCTAGCAGAGGAGCATGAGGATCTAATTGGCACAAGGCTCACATTTGGAATGTGAAGGGAGCGTTTTTAAAGACAGTGAGGGAACTTCTAACAGAGAAGGTCTAGACGACTGCTTAAGTAAGATATCCTTAATTCTGGATTGTGACTGGGAAGAGAATTCACAGGCTCCTCTGGCAGGTGGCACAGCTTGATTTATGATTAGCTAGCTTTTGTTGGAGAACTTTTAACTGTCAAAGGGATATAAACCTAGTAAGCACTCAAGGGTGGATTATTACCTGGAAAGCAAGGTAAACACAGGTTTACTTGTGCTGAAAAAAACGTGCACTTGTTCATTATAGATTAGTAAATCAACTCTTGCTTACTGCTAGTGCACAGCAGCCAGGGATTATAAATGAAAAATAGGGCTTTGATTATGTAGGAAGGTGCTGTGGGGTTGAAAGAGAGAGGGCAGCCATACTTAGAATATTTGATTCTACAGATAAATAATAAATAGGCAAAAGCAAGCTTGTGCTTACCTTGCTTATTGGGTAAGCTCCCCCACAGTGCATTTCATTGTTTTCTTGAAAGAGGTCTGATTTTACCTAAGACACCTGGCTTAGCTTTTATGCAACTCTGAAAAATGCTCTGGTGGAAAGATCAGCCCAGATGTATGACTTGAACTTGAACATTTAACAATATAGAAAAAGAATCTATCAACTGGCAAGAAGACGGCTTGAGAGAATTATAATGCAGAGCAATAATGCACAAAATAGAGTCAATGAGACTCTTTCTACTAGGACTAACCAATGGCAAGAGTTAACATAAATGAAAAGCCTGAGTCCACACACAAGCACTCTGGAAGAATGGCCTGGTGACCTACTCCTGGAAAATGAACCTTTGAAACCTTTATGAGGCCTGGTTTTACCCTGATAACACAGGGGTGACCATGAGCGGAGTCTGTCTCAACAGTACCTGGTTTGGGTTTCTTACGGTTGTTATGTAAACTGAAATAATGTTTGTGAAGTGCTCACAATGGGTATGCAGTTAGGAAACCAAATACAACTGTTCTCTAAAGAAAATTCTCCTGTGACAACTTTTACAGTAAGAGTTAGCCCTCCTGATAAATGCTGGCTAACTTCATTGTTTTTAAAAAAGCTGTGGCTGAGTACTCAACTTTGTATTTCTTCCCTTTGGCAATACGTTTAAAAGGTCAATAAAATTATTGAGGGGTATTAGAGATTGTAACTCAACATGCTTCCACCACTATGGAATAAACAGAGGTCTCATTTTGATTTTTATTGTAAAATAAAATAAATAAATAAAACATACTATAGCAGTTACAAAAAAAATTATAGCCACTGTATTAAATATTTTCATTGATCATTGGATTTAATCTTCATAAGCACCTGTTTGGTTTGCAATACTCACCTCTGTTAATTCTGTCCTATGCACATTTATATGGGAAGAAGGAAGGTCTGGTGGCAAACTGTGGTGGCAGGAGCTCTGGTGGCATACTCTGGCAAGTCGTACTTCTGACCTAAATGTGGCGCCTCTCTGGTTGCTCATGTCCCCACAGGTAAAAGCTGGCCAATCTCAGAGTCTCAGAAATCCTGTCGTAGCATCAATGATTTGGAGCTGCTGTAGGTAGGGTCGCAGGCAACTCGACCACACATAATAACAACAACAATGGCAATGAGCTCCTGTCTGTTGTTTGTCAGGAAATAACAAGTGGGTAGTTACACTGTACCTCATGTTTTGAGCTATTGTAAAGATAAAATGAAAACTCATTGTGGTGGAGTGGAAACTGAAGCATACTGACACATCATTGGGGTTCTGAGACTGGAATTGTATAGATGAAGATTATTTATCCTTCTCAGACCCACTGGTGGAGCTGAACTTCCAGAGAGGCGTATCCCTTGGTTAGCATCCCTGTGGACTGGGCAGATAATCTACACAGTCTGTATTTTTTTTTAAATTGTATTATTTTTACGTGTACCATCAAATCAGATCTGACTGGTACAGGAGGAGATTGTCCCTCCTTCTCCAGCAGAGCATCTGGTGGATTTGAACTGCATATCTCTGGGATTGCAGCGCAGTGTCTTGCCACTAGGCTACCAGAGCTCCCTCACAGTCTGTATTATAAGCAAGAAGTGTGCTAATCTTATTGTCTCAAAAACACCTACCTCCATTTCCCCAGCCACTGAATCAATCCATCTCATTGAGGGTCTTCCTCTTTTGCGCTGTCCCTCTACCTTCCCAAGCATGATGTCCCTCTCCAAGGACTGGCTGATCCCTCTTTGCAACATGCCCAAAGTACGTCAGATGAAACCTCAGAATCCTTGTCAAGGAGCAGCCTGGTTTCACCCTCTCTAAGACAAACATGTTTGTTCTCCTGGCAGTCCGTGGTATATTCAATACTTTTCTCCAGCACCACAGCTCAAAGGCATCAATTCTCCTTCTATTATCCCTAGTCATTGTCCAGCTTTCTGAAACATACCAAGTAATTGCTAGATTGAAAAAAAAAATTCTTTCTGAAAATGTGTTCATCATATGTGCAAAGCTGAATAAATTTTTACTTATGTGTACAAATACTTATGTATATAATTGAATAAGCACTTCTCACGTCAAGTTATACAGCATTCCTAGCACCCTGGAGGTTCTCTGTGGCTCTGCACAGCATTCCCGCAGGTGGAAGCACTGTTCTGGCTTGTATCACCCCCGGTTAGTTTTATCCACTCTTCTTCATGTATGCAGAATTCAAACTCTAACTCACTGCTGTCGAATTGGGACCACCTCATAGCTGACCCTTCAAGCAGGATCCAGAGGCAGCAGAGCGCACAGAAGGAGATTGCCCAACTTTCCCCTGTGGAGCAGCTGGCAGATTCAAACTAGCAGCACAACACGCTACAGGCTCTGCCACCAGAGCTCCCTGAGTCACGCACAGGCATGCCTCATTTGACACTGTATTTTTTATGAACTGAAGATCTGTGGTAACCCTGCATAATAAAGTCTATTGGAACACTTTTCCAATAGCATGTGCTCACTTTGTGGCTCAGGGTAACATTTTAGTAATTCTCCAAATATTTAACACTTTTTCACAATGCTAATGTATACTTTAGAGCTCTGGTGGCCTAGTGGTAAGAAGCTGCACTGCAATCCTGAAAGCTTGTGGTTCAAATCCACTTCTCTTTGGAAGAAGGATGGGCATTAACTGCCTCTGAAAATCCAACTGAGGGTCAGCTATGGGTTAGTTCCAACTCAACAGCACAAAACAACAACAATGTATACTTACTAGAAAACAATATCAACTATAAAAAGAAACTTTTTGATGCACTGGAAAACCAAAAATTCATGTGACTTGTTTTACTGTACTACACCTAGAAACCAACCCACACTATAGCCCAAGTTTAACTACATAAATTTTATATTGTTGTTAAGTAGCTGGTGGATTTGAACTGCCAGCTTTTGGGTTGGCAGCACAACGTCTTAGCATTGGACTACCAGAGCTCCCTGAATGATATAGTATATATTATCAATGAATTTTTGAAAGGAAAGATAAAACTCAACTACTGCAGATGACATAACCCTGCTTGCTGAAACTGAGGAGGACCTGAAACACTTGCTGCAGAGGGTCAAGGACTGCAGCCTCCAATATGGATTGAGGCTCAATGTCAAGAAGACAAAGATTCTCACCACTGGACCAACTGGCAGC
>NW_006399791.1:6758196-6760656 GCF_000299155.1 Elephantulus edwardii | reverse complement strand
GTGTCAGAGACAGTGTGATTGGCACAGAACAGAGCAGAGTTTAGGGCCGTTTTACATAGGGTTGCTATGAGTTGCAAGCGACTCAACGGCATATAACAACAACAACTGCTAATTAACACATTATAACAAACTTATTTACAACCATGAGTCAATACAATATCTTACATTTTACATTTGTGGTAAATCTTATAAAACAGGCAGAACCAAGACTGTTCTCTTATTTCTATGACCATACTGAAGACTCTTCCCAATGCAAAAATATTCAGGAAAGACAAGAAAAGCAACAGAAAGGAAGAGACAAGTATTTAATCATACTTAGACAACACGATTACACACCAACATAATGCAAAGAAAATCAGCCACAATGGATAATTACAACTTCACTAAAACAGTTAAATGAAAAAGAAATACAAATTCACAAAAGTCAAAGGCATTCTCTTGTGGCAGAATTAACTAACTTTAAAATTCAATTTTTTAAAAGGCGTTCAAATAACAACATCAGTGGAAAATACCGAACTAGTAATTAGCCTAACAACGGACATATATGACCAATTTGAAGTAAATGACCAAACATTCCTTGGAGAAATACAGATTTTGACAAGTAGAGAAATATTTCATGTTTTACGATGAAAGGACTAAATATTATAGACAATAGTTCTTCATAAATTAATTGGTGGGTTCAACATAATTCCAACTAAAATACCACAAGTGTATTTCACAAAACTCAACAGAAATGTTCTAAAATTCATGTGACAATAGCATACAATAAGAATCTTAAATAGCATTAGGATAGAAACTATCATTAGTAATATTATAATCCTATTAAAAGTAATAATTTATATGGTATGGTACTCAGCTTTTAAAAAACTTGCAAAATCTTAGTCTTCAAAATAAAACACTGAGTATATACTGAGAGAAACATTAACAAAATCTGGAATCAAATTTGAATCAGTTTGGCAAACTACAAATCACAGGCCAAATCTGGTATGCCATCTGTTTTGTAAATAAATTTTCATTGTAGCATAACCACACCCATTTGTTCACATATTGTCTAAGACTGGTTTTGTACAATAGAATATCATATGATCCCATTTATAGAAACTATCCAGAATAAGGAAATCTATAGACACAGATTAGGTTAAATTAGTGGGTGCCAAGGACTGGGGGGATAAGGGAGTTGGGATTATTGAAAGGAGTATGTTCTTTCTCTTTGGGCCAATGGGAATACTCTAAAAGTAACTGTGGTAATAGCATACAATTTTGGAGATAAAATCCATTATTTTTCCCACTAGAATAAAGAGTGCTTAATAAAATGGTGTTAAGACAAACAGCTATTTGTTTGGAATAAAAACAAAATTAGATCCTTACACGTTGTACCATATAGAAAAATACATATATTACTGATGGATCCAAGAGTAAATAATAAAAATGCAAATACTCAAAATTCTACATCCAACTTTAGGGGATTCACAGACTGCCTAAAGACCATCCATGAATCTCAAGTTATTATTTAGAAGTGAAACTATTAGTCATAACTTTCATTAAAATCTCCATTTACTTTTATACATTTAATGAGACAATTGTATTATATAAATTAAATCTTACAAAAGAAAAAGCTGTTATCTTTATGGAAGCAGATTGCCACATTTTTCTCCCATGGAGACATTAGAAGGTTCAAACGACTGACCTTTCATCTAGCAATCACCGTTTAATCACTGCACCACCAGGGCTCCTTAATGAAGCACAAAGAGAATAGTAAATATGTGGTTAAAGTTGTGCTAAGTTTGAGTGTATAAAATAATAATGTTTTATGGGAGGTAGTGAAATGAGTTCCTGTGTGTAGTCTTTTGTCTTGGTTTTTGGAAAAACAACTGGGGAGATTTATTCCCAAATCCTGAGGAGTTAGTTACCTTTGCCCTAGTTTTCCACCAAGATGGTTTGTAGCAGATACTGGTCAACTAGGCAAATGAAGGACCTACGGCCTACTGAGATTGGTCAGTTCATGAACCTATGGGAGTGGCAACAGCCAACCCCATTATATTAACAGTTAATCCCACAGAGATTTGTTGTTGTTGTTAAGTGCCTGTGACTCCTAGTGACCCTGTACAACAGGTCTAAACCCTGCTCTGTCCTGTGCCAACATCACTGTCTCTGA
The DNA here is from genome assembly GCF_000299155.1 of Elephantulus edwardii. NCBI lineage: Eukaryota > Metazoa > Chordata > Mammalia > Macroscelidea > Macroscelididae > Elephantulus > Elephantulus edwardii. The sequence goes on along the minus strand of NW_006399791.1, from coordinate 6,758,501 downwards.
CACACCTACCCTCATTACCCCAGTCACTGAATCATCTCATAGTCTTCCTCTCCTGCACTGTCCCTCCACCCTCCCAAACATGAAGTCCTTCTCCAAGGACTGGTCTCTCCTTGCAACATATCAAAATGTGTGAGATTGAAGCTTCAGAATCCTTGCCTCCAAGGAGCAGCCTGGTTTAATCCTCTCCACAATGAACCTGTTCATTTTCTTAGCAGTCCACGGTATATTCAATACTCTTCTCCAGCACCACAACTCAAAGGCATCAATTCTCTTTCTATCATCCCTAGTCATTGCCCAGCTCTCTG
>NW_006399791.1:6751411-6757741 GCF_000299155.1 Elephantulus edwardii | reverse complement strand
CAGAGTCAGCCACAGTTTGTTGTGATCCACATAGTCAAACGCCTTTGCATAATCAATGAAACACAGATAGACATTCCTCTGGTACTCCTTGCTTTCAGCCAAGATCCAGAGGTTTAGCAAATATAAAAATTAGCAGTAAGGGTATCTGAAAGAAGGAAAGTAGAAAGCAGAGTGAGTGACAGTGTGCACAGTATCTCCTGTAAGGGCTGGAGAGTCTTTCATAGGTCGTACCACCGGATGAAATGAAGGCAGTGAGGATAGCAAAGGCCTAGTGAAGAGCTAGCAGTGAATGTGTACAAATTTCCGTTTGTGTCTCAGTTCTAATTTCCTTGGGGTATATTCCTAGTAGTGGAACAGCTGGGTTATACGGAGGTTTTATGTTCAACTTTTTGAAGAAACGCCAAACGGTCTGCCAGCATAGCTGTACCATTTTACAATCCCACCAGCAATGTGAGAATTCCCCTCTGCACAGCTTCTCCAACATTTATTGCATGCTGCCCTCCTTTGCCACTGCTACTAGAGTGAGATGGTATCTCATTGTGGTTTTTATTTGCATTTCTCTTATTGCCAGTGATTTTGAGCATTTCTTTCTTTTTTTTTTTTTTTGAGCATTTCTTACTGTATAATAACAGAGCCTGACTGTCTTCCTCTGTGAAAAGTCTTTCCATGCCCCTCTTGTAACTGGGTTATCAGTCTTTTTCTTCTGGAGGTCCAGGAGTATTCCGTAAACTTTTGTTATGAGACCCTTGTCTGAGATGGTATTGCCAAATATTTGTTCCCTGTTGTGGGGGGAGGGAGGGAAAGGTAGGAAATGGGAAGGATCTGGGTGAAAAGATAGGGTAATGATGGGCAAGGTCCAATGGTGGATCTTTTTTAATTTCATAAAACATAATGCATGAGAAAGATTGTATGAAACACAATGTGAATGAGGAATAGTGTGAAACACAATGTATACGAGCTTTGTAAGCAAACCAATTTAAAAAAAGGCTTACTAGAGATCAGAAGGACAAAGAATTGCGTCAAGAAGATAATAGCAACCTTAACTTTGCATAGCTCACAAAAAAGCATCAAAATACATAAAGCAAACTGACAGAATTACAAGAAGAAATAGAAAAAACCCAAGATTATAGTAGATTTTCTTCCTACTTTATTTTGATTTGAGTGAAAGTTTACAAATCATAATTGGTTTTTCATTCTATCATTCACAGACATTTGGTTTTAGAACTTTAATTATAATTGATTCATATAATTAATTTAGTACAATGTCTAATCAAACCCCATACTGTATTTTGCCTTTCCTACAGAAGATTTAAAAATAGCTTCCCACAGTAATTGATTGAACAAGTAACCAAAAAAAACCCCCAAACCCCAAACCAGTAAGGAACAAAAGATTTGCATAACACAAATATGACCTAATGAATATATATAGAACATGACAGCCAACAACTGCAGAACGTGCAGATTCTTTTTAGAAACAGACATTTATAAAAACTGATCATGTATGTACTGGGCCATAAAGTAACTCTCAAGAAATTTCAGAGAAATGAAATCACAAAGACATGTTCTCCAACCAAATGCAATTATGTCAGAAATCAATAATAAAAATATAACCAGAAAAGACAACTGTTTTAGCATCCATTAATGATTTATGACTGAAGACTATTATGATGGTTATAAAATGTGATCACTCCTTCTACATTGAGTAGTTGGCATTCTACTGTAAGGAACTTTTGTTTCATATGTATTTATTAGCAAGGATTTGTAATTTATTCAACAGATTATAATTCATTACTAACATTTATTGTGATGCTCACATTCTAGATTTGGCTAATTGGAGTGGATTTTGTTCAAGCTGGTTTCTGTGCTGACAGTTTCCCATCATTTTGGGAATACTTTTTTTCTTTTTGAGCACAAAATATTTCTGGCCTTTGTGTATTTTCTCTACCTCAGCCATAGAACCTGCCTGCCATTTCCCTAAGAGACCTGGTATCCTTTAACAGAGAGTAAGCCTCCCTTCCTTCTACTTTTCTACCAGTACACTTATATTATTAATGTGAGATGTTGTTGTCAGATGCCACTGAGTCAACCACGACTCATAAATATCCTTTGAACAACAGATCTGAACCATATTCTATCCTATGCTATCCTTACAATGTTACCTAGATTACCAGTCAACACTCATGGAAGCAGCAGTCAAAAAATCAAAAGACATAATGCATCGGGCAAATCTGCAGCTGAGAACCTCTTTACAATGTTTAAGAGCAAGGATGTCAGTTTAAAGACTAAGGTGCACAAAAAACCTCAACATGCCATTTTCAGTTACTTCATATGCATATGAAAGTTGGACAATGAATAAGGAAGAGCAAAGAATGGATACATTTGAATTGCAGTTGTGGCAGGGTAGTGAATAAAACAAGGACTGTCAAGAGAACAAAGCAATCTACCTTGGAAGAAGGACAGCTTCAAGGATGGTGAGGCTGTCTCACATACTTTGATCTGTCATCAGGAAGGTGAAGTTCTTAGAGAAGGACATCACACTTGGAAAAGCAGAGGGTCAGGGAAGGTGAGGCAGACCCATGAGGTGGGCTGACACAGTGACTGCAGCCACAGCTTAAGCACAGCAGAGGTTGTAAGGCTGGTACAGGACCCAGAAGGATTGCTACAAGTCAGTGCCAAGCCCAGGGCAAGCAACAACTATCAAAATCAAAATTGCCATCCCAACTCACACCAACTAGATAATAACAGAGTAGAAAAGAACTGTCCTCTAGGCTACCTGTGGCTAAAAACCGTTACAGAATCAGGTTGGCACATCTTGCTCCCATAGAATGGCTGATGGGTTCCAACTGGGTGGGTCATGGTTGCATACTTGAACCAATGCACCACCAGGACTCATTTTGCATGTTAAATAAGGTTACTCAAGAACTGCATGTACCTGTTCTAGCTTACCTGAATGTCTGACTTAAAGACACAGTGAGGGATGGGACTCAGTCATGATGCAAGGAGCACCTGTACAGCATTTAGTCTTGTGACTGCACATGTAAACAGATAAATCATTACAATTTCAATCCTGCAACTTTTCTGTAGGTTTTTTAATTTCTCAGAGCAAAATTCTGAGAAAATAAGACCTAGAAAATCCTTACACTGAGAAGTAAAGAAATATATTCATTAGAAAAGAAGGGCGAAAATGAATGCATTAAAGTTTCTAATGTAGAAAATGAAAAACAAAAGCAGTAACAAAAAAAAAAGTTTGACAAAAATAGAAAAGAAGTTAAAAAGGTAAGAACAGAAAATAAACATACACTTGGTGGCATTAAGTTATTTTGAGTAAGCCTCAGCTCATGGGGACCCCATATGTGACAAAACAATGAACACTGGCCAGTCCTCCCTCATTTGCAAGATCAGTGCTTTGTTCCGAGCAACTCATTGCAGCAATGTGCCAAACTATCTCACTGAGAATTTCACCTGCCTTCATAGGCCCACTTCTTTTTTAAAAAAACTTTTATTTTATATTGGTTTGCATACAAAATTCACTTACATTGTGTTTCACACTTTCCTTCATTCCTATTATATTTCATACAATCATTCCCATGCATTACGTTTTATAAAATTAATCATCATTGAACTATGACCACCATTACCCCCTTCTTGTCAGGTCCCCATTGGATCTTTCCCATTTCCTTTACCCTTTCCATCCACCCACCAAGTTCGGTGACTGTGATTTATCCTCTGCCTATTCTCACCCTTCTGCTCCCACTCCTTCTTCCCTTAAACTTCCATTCACGTTTTACTAATTATCTTTCTATTTTTATAATAATGATCCTTCTATTTTTCTAAAAACGGTCTTAGGCTCTACTCTTTACCAAACATGATGCCCTACTCTTAGGATCTTTCCCTCCTGATGGTGCACCCAAAGCGAGTCAAAGTCCTGACAACATTCTGTGAGTGATAGGATTTTGACTAATTTGGGGAAGTAGTTTGGCAGGCCTTTCTTTTGTCCTAGACAAAGTGCAGAATCTCCACTGACACATGTCCACAGAAGGTACCAGTACTTCAGATACCTACAGGGTTCAGATCTGTTGGTTAGAAGGTGGCCATGAATCATACTCGACTTGATGACACCTAACAACAACATTCAATCCATGTGCTGAGCAAATCACTTGAGAAGCTAGACTCTATGAAGAACCAGGATCCGAGAAAGACGCATCAACAATATGGGTTATGCTGATGACCCAACCTTGCTTGCTGAAAGTTAGGAAGATTCGAAATGCTTGCTGCAGAAGATCAAAGACTACAGTATGGATTACATCTCAACATCAAGAAGACAAAAATTCTCACCACTGGGTGAGATAGACAACTTCATGGTAGATGGGGAAACGACTGGAATTGTCAATGACTTCATCTAATTGGGATCCACAATCAATCTTGATACTAGTAGTTAAGAAATTAAAAGATATATTGCATTGGGAAAGTCAGCTGTCAGGGATCTCTCCAAAGTATTTAGGAGCAATGATGTCAGTTTAAAGACTAAAGGGTACTTGATTCAGGTTATAACTTTTTCAATCATTTGCTATGCATCTAATGAATAAGGATGACAGACAAACTGATGCCTTTGAGTTGTAGTGTTGGGGAATACTGAATATCCCACAGACTGTCAGTAGAAAAAAAAAAAGTAGGTATGTCTCAGAGAAAGTATAAAGTGCTCCTTAGAGGCAAGGATGGCAAAACGTCATCTCACGTACTTCAGGCACGTTGTTGTTGTTGTTGTTGTGTACCGTCAAGTCAGTACATAGCTGACCCTCCAACAAGTTTTCAAAGACAGTCTAATCGCACAGGAGGAGACGGCTCATCTTTCTCCCACAGGACAGCTGGCAGATTTGAACAGCATGCCTTCGGGATTGCAGCATCGCTCCTTACGACCAGGCCACCTGAGCACCCTGTTGTTAAGTGCTGTTGAGTTGTAGGTGACTCATAGTGACCCTATGAAAGAAGGACTTGAACACTTGTATAACTTTCATTGTTTTTCCAAGTCCATAGGGTTTCTGGAGGCAAGCTATTTCGGAAGTGGATGCCACTCCTGTTTCCAAGCCTGTTTAAATCTGGGAACTCCACCAAACACTGTCCACCATAGGTCACCATTATCACATTTGACACATCAGTGTCACAGTGTTTAGCATCACAGCAACCACAAGTTACCTCTGTACAGCAAATAGACAGACCAGTGCTACACTACTTAGAAGAATGTTTGATAAAAACAATTAAAACCAGGCCTGAGGACCGGAGATTAAAGTCACCCACCTTTGGCTTGGTAGCATCACTTTCTGTCCACTAGGCCCCAGGGAGAGGCTATTCCTTGGAAAGAGACACCACGTTTAGAAAGGTGGAGGGTCAGCAAAATGGACTAGTACTGACCAATCTGAATTGAATAATAATATAGAGGAGTGGCATCCACTTCCGTAATACCTTGCCTCTGGCAACCCTATGAACCTGGAGAGAGGATGAAAGACACCCAAGAGTTGAGGACTCTCCTTCATAGGGTCACTAGAGTCGCCTGCAACTCGATGGCACTTAACAACAACATGCTCCTGACAAGAAACTGAAGAATAAAACATCAAAAAGAACATTTCAAGATCTGTCCTGAAGTACCATGGTGCCAGTTACTGTATATACCCATACAATTACAAAGAAGATCTATTAAAATAACAAATTTATATATAAATCACTAAAGCCCAAGATAAAGAAACTGGAGATTTCTACCAATTTCTGAAATGTGAAATTAATAAAACATACAACCAAGATGGGTGTCGGCAGAGCAGACTTGCCAGATGATCTGGGGGTCTACGGGGGTCTGCCAGCATCTGGGTGTGCCGGAATGATAAAATACAGAAATGTCAGGCCATGCCTGCAGGGTAAGAGAGAGTGTCTTGGGAGTCTTAGTTTAAGCTGGCTGCGGCCTCTGGCTTCTTGAGGAGAGGCAAGGAGAAAACGTTCCGGGCACTTGTGGCTTTCTTTTTGCCACAATTATTGGCAGAGCAGACTTGCCAGATAAACTGGAAGTCTCTGGCCCAGAGTTCACCAGCATCTGGGTGTGCCAGAATGGTAAAATACTGAAGGGCCTTCAGGCCTGTTTTTCATTGTTTTCGTTCAACAGGCCTGTTTTTCATTGTTTTCGTTCAAACATTCTTCTAAGTCATACAGCCCTGGTGTGTCTACTTGCTGAACAGAGGTAACTAACTCATGGTTGCTGAGAAGCTGAACACTGTGAAACTGATGTGCCAAATGCGTTAACCATTACCCGTGGCGGACAGTGTTTGGTGGAGCTCCCCGATTAAA
>NW_006399791.1:6662500-6751031 GCF_000299155.1 Elephantulus edwardii | reverse complement strand
TCAAATCCACCAAGAGTTCTAAGAAAGAAAGATGGGAAATCTCCCCCTGTATGATTTGCAGCCTCTGAAGACTCACTGGAGGGTCAGTAATGTGTTGGCTCCAACACAGGGTATAACAACAAAAGCACTGTAAATACTTTTGAAAAAACATAGACTTTACTAAGTGCAATGCATCTGAGAGCTGGACAATGAATAAAGATGACAGAAGAAAGATTGATGCCTTTAAGTTCTGTTGGAGAAGACTGCTGAGTGTCCCATAGCCTATCAAAAGAACAAACAGATACCTCTTGGAGAAACACAGCTAGAGTGTTCCCCAGAGGTAAGGATGGAGAAGTTTTGTCTCAGATACTTTGGGCATTTTGTTAGGAGAGGCTATTCCTTTGAAAAGGACAACATGCTTGGAAAGGGTCAGTGAAAGTGAGGAAGCCTGTGGAGCACACAATTCTAGAGTTCACGAAGATGCAGAACTGACTCAATGAAAACTAGTTACTTTTAAAAAAATCTAAGAAGTATAAACACACAGTTCTTAAACCAAAAAGAAGAGCAGAAACATTGCTAATATACAAGATAACAACATTAAAGACTGAGTCACTACATACAATTATTGGGGGGAAAAAGATTCTCACCACTGGACCAATTGGCAGCATCAGGATGGATGGTGAAGAGATCAAGATTGTTCACAGCTTTAGTTTGCTTGGCTCCACAGTCAACACTCTCGGCACCAGTAGCCAGGAAATTAAAAGGCGTATTGCCATGGAAAAGTCTGCTGTTAGGGACCTTTCCAAAGTTCTGAAGAGCAAAGATGTCTCTCTGGAGACTAAGGTGCATCTGATACAGGCCATGGTCTTTGTAATCACTTGTTATGCATTAGAGAGCTGGACAATGACCAAAGAGGATAGAAGGAGAATTGATGCCTTTGAACTGTGATGCTGGAGAAGAGTATTGAGGGTACCATAGACTGCTAGGAAAACAAACAGATTCATCCCGGAGAGGGTTAAACCAGGTGGCTCCTTGGAGGCAAGGATTCTAAGGCTTTGTCTAACATACTTTGGACATGTTGTAAGGAGGGACAAGTCCTTGGAGAGGGACATTATGCTTGGTAGGATGGAGGGACAGCGCAGAAGGGGAAGGCCCTCTATGAGGTGGATTTATTCAGTGACTGGGGTAATCAGGATAGGTGTATCGGAGACAGTGCGATTGGCACAGGATAGAGCAGAGTGTAGGGCTGTTATACATAGGGTGGCTATGAGTCGCAAGTGACTTGACGGCACATAACAACAACATGAGTACAATATGGTTATAACCACATGACCTAGTGGCAGGAATCTGTGTTGCAATCCCAAAGGCACCGCAATTTGAGTCTACCAGCTGCTCCATGGGAAGAAGATGAACAATCTCCTCCCTTGCTTAATAACTGCCTCTGAACACCCACCAGAGGATCAGTTCCGACTCTACGGTACAAAATACAACAACATAAGACGTCTGTATAGCTAAAATATGGAAAGGATTCAGGAAATAGTAAAATAGCTTAAGTGAATGAAAAAAAATATGAACATATTATGTTTTTAGACATTAAAGATGCTTTGGTGAAATACAGGACTTTTTTCCTTCATAAATATTAATAATTTGTATTTATCATTAGTAAAAATCTGAACTTTAAACAGATTTTTGAACTGGTGGCTCAGAGCCATCAGTTCATTCAACTTTAGCACCTGTCTCATCTCCAGCAGCTTTTCCAGAGCTACCACCTTCACCATGAAGCTCCCTGAGTTTGCCCAATTTAATCTTGGGCTACTTTAGCACTTTTAAGCAAAGCAAAAGTTCTTCACCATTCTAGAAGACAAAGGACATGTGTCATAACTCAACTTGAGAACTTCCATTATCTAACTTCAACTTCTATTTTTCATTTGTTGTTATTATGTGCCATCTAGTTGGAAGCTTCGAGTGGGTTTCCAGAGGCTGTAAATCACAGGGCAGGAGGCTGCAAATTTTTCTCCCATTGAGCATCCCGTGGGTTCAAACTACTTACCTTTGGGTTGGGAGCGCAACTCCTTACTCTCTGGTACATGCCACCAGAGCTCCTTTTCATTTAGATAATATTTATCCAAGCCTTGTTCACAGCTTCAGTTTGCTCAGCTCCACAGTCAACACTCTTGGCACCAGCAGTCAGGAAATCAAAAAGCGTATCGCGATGGGAAAGTCTGCTGTCAGGGACCTCTCTAAAGTACTCAGGAGCAACAGTGTCTCTCTGGAGACTAAGGTGCGCCTGATACAGGCCATGGTCTTTGCAATCGCTTGTTATGAATCAGAGAGTTGGACAATGACTAGGGAGGACAGAAGGAGAGTGGATGCTTTTGAGCTGTGGTGCTGGAGAAGGGTACTGAATGTACCATGGACTGCCAGGAAAACAAACAGATTCATCTTGGAGAGGATTAAACCAAGCTACTCCTTGGAGGCAAGGATTCTGGGGCTTCGTCTGACATACTTTGGACATGTTGCCAGGAGGGATGGGTCCTTGGAGAGGGACATCATGCTTGGGAGGGTGGAGGGACAGCGCAGGAGGGGAAGACCTCTATGAGATGGATTGATTCGGTGACTGGGGTAATCAGGATGGGTGTGTCAGAGGCAGTGCGGTTGGCGCAGGATAGAGCAGGGTTTAGGGCTGTTGTGCATAGGGTCGCTATGAGTCGCAAACGACTCGATGGCACATAACAACAACTAGTGGTGTAGGGTGTTACAGGGTGAACTGCTAACTGAAAAGTCAGTTCAACTCCACTGCCACTTTGCTGAAAAAAGATGGGCAGTCTTCTCCTGAAATTAACTCAAGGGCAGTAGGTAAGTCGTGGCATGTGACCATCAGGGTGACTGGTATCATTAAAGGCTCAGGGGCTCAAAGCCACTCCCACCTAGTATACTACAAATTGTTTCTGCCAATATACCAGTACAGCAGTCCAGCTAAAGAAAATTATGGTCCAATTTAAGTCTGTTACTCTCCACACTGAATACCTCTCCCCAGTTCCCAACGTCACAATTTTCAATCTCTCACCTAGTCTTGCCCCTTAATCTTGAGTGGCATCAGGAGCTGTCAGGCATCTGTTCTATCTCATGACATTAGGTGTCCAAGATTCTGTGTGACAGATGAGGGATATGGTGAAAGACTGACGCTGTCCAAGAGGCTTTGGGATCAGAGAGTTCTGGTTCAAATACCATCTCTACCATTTAATTGCCAAATGCCCTTCAGAACAGACACACTCTCTTTGAGGGTCTGATTCTCAGAGTTGAAAAAGAACAATATAACCAACTGTTCAGAGGAATGTCGATTAGAATCATTACATACCAGGTACTTTTTGAATATTAATTCCTTCAATATTAACAAAAATTCCAGTATCACGTCTCCATGAGGGATGGCAATGGAAACATAAATCGCTTAAGTGACTTGGAGACTGTCATACAGCTAGTATATGAAAGACCTGAGATTCAAACTGAGGCTTGAGACATTCGTTCTCAATCACTTCATTGTGTGGGAGAACTATAAAGCTACAAGTAAAAGAAAAGTGGGGCAAAGCACATGGCAGACGACAGACACCAGAAACTCAGCAGCCTAGTCCATGACCAAGGGAGATGATACCTAGAATCGGAAGCAGGAATGGCATTCACTTCCTAAACAACATGATTCTGGAAACCCTGTGAACTTTGAGAAACGACGGTAGTTATAGAAAAGCTTCAAGTCTTTTTTTGTTCATGAGTCGTGCTCAACACGAAGGCAATTAACACCACCACCACATAGCTAGAATTCATTACCCAGGAACACCTCTGTCCTAGGCATGCCTGTCAGCTCTGCCACCAACGCCCGGGGCGACTCTAGCAAAGCTCGCCTTTGCCACAATCTTCCTCTCTCGGGAAACAGTCTCCGATTTCCCTTGAGACAGAGAGGAGCCAGCGGGCCAAGGCGAATTGGAGCTAGCAATTTCGTGGGGCTCCGATGGGGTCTTCCGCTCTGACCCCAGGCCTGGCTGCGAGAAGATACTGACCATGGGAGGCCGGGTCTCAGCAGTTCGATCTACAATTTCGTGTGCAGCGCACTCACCTCCTCCATACAGGTAATGAACAATCGGAACCAGGATCCAAATTCCCCGCGCTGCGGCCACAGCGCCAGCGCCGTCCTTTAGCTCATCTTCGCGCCGGAAGCTGGAGGATTCCGATTGGCTGCATCTGAGAAAACTGACCAATAGCGCTTTCTCGTGGCATCTGTCCACCCCTCTACGCTACCTGGGCGGGTTCTGCGGACGGTGGTGGGAGGGACATATAGTCCCAAAACCCAATCGGAGTTCAGAGGGTGGTGGTCACGTGACCACGGTTAAACTTCAGGTTTCCGTCGCGAGTGTGTCCTGTGTGTGTGTGTGTTTGGTGTTTTGTTTCATTACTTCCCCTGCCCCAATGTACATAAAGAGGTTTGGTTTTGTTTGTTTTTGTTTTTCTTCTTTCATTAGCAGTGTAGAACGTCCATATTCACTTTGAGAGGCACAGCACAGCCCCTAAAAGGCGACAAAGTCCACCTTCTATATGCACCACGGTTTAAACAAACAGCGGTTCTAGGGTTGGGTGCAAAAGGTAAAGGTTTTAACTACCAGAGAACTCTGTAGACTAGACGATAGCGGGATTGAGCGGACTCTAAATTTTGTCAGTTTCCACAATTTCTGCCCCCCAGCATCTCGCTCTGTTTCTGAGGTTTTGCTTTGTCACTCCTTTAATAAGCTGTCTCTGCGCAGAGAAAATAGAGCAGATTTTTTGTTGTAAAAATAGGCAAGCAGAATAGAGAGAAAATAAGATTAAACAACGAATGCTTAGAGGGATCTTGGTGGCCTGAGAGGTAAGAAGCTGCACTGCAATCCCAAAGGCACAAGGTTCAAATTCATTAGCTGCTCCATGGGAGAAAGACTACACCCTTGCAATTTATTGCCTCTGAAGACCTGCTGGAGGGTCAGCTATGGGTCGATTCCGAATGGATGACGCACATCAAAAACTTAGGGTCAAAAAAGGTGTGACCCATAGTGATGGTGTTGTTATGTGCCTTTGATAAAAAATCTGCTTTTAGTTTAGCCGGAAATCAGGAGCTGTAAATAGCACGGAAGGAGACTGCCCATGTTTGGATTTTGAAAGCTGGTCCTTGAGTTGATAGCACCATTCCTTACTCACTAGTCCAGAAAGGTCTCTCCCGTAATAATGAATGGGACTCTTTCGGCCAGTCATAGCACTCAGTTAAAATTTCCTGAGGCACTCACTGGCTTAATTATTTTTGCTTATTTCTTTACTATCTGTCTCTCACTCTTATGCTCTTCTCCAGTGCCAGGGAGCTCTAGTTGCCTAGTGGGTACTACTACTACTACTATTGGGTACTAGTTGCACTACCAAACCAAAGGCAGACAGCTCAAATTCACCAGTTGCAGCCTCTTAAAACTTGCTGGACTGTACGAGGTTCGAATCCACCAGATGTTCTGCTGGAGAAGGAGGGGCAATCTCCTCCTGTACCAGTCAGATCAGATTTGACAGTACACACACACACACACACACACACACACAATAATAAAATACAACAAAAAAAATTTTTTTAAATCCCAAAAACCTGCTGGACTGTCAGTTACAAGTCAGATTCTGAATTCATGGCAATGACTTTGACTTTGACCAACGTCAGACATGGTGCTCAATCATAGCAAACTATTTCATGGAGTCCATAGTCATGGTGTCCATAGTTAGATGTCTGTTGATGAACCAGGCACGTACAATCATAGTAATAATAAACATTAAGAATGGTCACTGAGGAGCTCTGGTGGCCTAGTGGCAAGAAGCTGCACTGCAATCCTGAAGGCAAAAGGATCAAATCCACCAGATACTCTGCTGGAGAAGGAGGGAGGGGCAATCTTCTGTGCCAGTTAAATCTGATTTGATTATACATGTTTGCATTAAAAATAATGATCATTGAAAAAAAATACCAAATGAATGGTGACTACTTCTTAGCCTTTTGGATAAGATCAAATAAAGACTGGTGTCTAATCTTATAAATACCCAGGAGAGAGCTATGCAGACTTTTAGGGTTAGGTAAGGGTTCGCAGGGACAGTGTCCTGAGTCTTGATGGATAAACTGTATCGACTCATAACTGACCCTCCAGTGAGTTTTCAGAGGCAGCTGATTGCCCATCTTTTTCCTATGGAGCAGCTGGTGGATTCAAACCACATGCCACTGGGTTGACAGCACAATTTCTTCTATTAGTCAGAACTCTTTTGATGGATTAATGTTGTTTTTGTTGTTATGTGCCATCAAGTCACCTGTGACTCATAGTGACTCTGTACAATAGCTCTGAACTCTGCTCTGTCCTGAGCCAGACTCACTGTCCCTAACACACCTAGCCCCATTACTTTAGTTATTATGTCAGTATATCTCATCCTGGATCTTCCTCTCTACACTATCCCTCCACCTTTCCAAGCATGATGTCCTTCTTCAAGGACTGGTCCCTCCTGGCCACGTGTCCAAAGTATGTGAGACAGAGTTTCAAAATCCTTGCCGTCAAGAAGCAACTTGGTTTCACCCTCACCAGGTTAGACCTGTTTGTTCTCTTGGTAGTCCATAGTATGTTCAATACTCTTCTCCAGCACCACAACTCAAAGGCATCAATTCTTCATCTGTCAACTGTAGTCACTGTCCAGCTCTCTGCTGCATAGCAAGTAATTGCAAAGACCATGACCTGTATCAGGTGCATCTTAGTCTACATCTTAGCTGACACCATTGTTTTTCAGCACTTTTGAGAGGTCTCTGACAGCAGCCTTCCCCACACAATTAGTCTTTTGATTTCTTGACTGTTGGTGCCAAGAATGTTGATTGTGGAGCCAAGCAAGCTGAAACTGTTAAGAGTCTCAATCTCTTCTCCATCTATCATGGTCCAGTTGGCTCAGTGGTGAGAATCTTTGTTTTCTTTGTGTTGAGCTTCAATCCATGCTGAACACTACAGTCCTTGACCTTTTGCAGCAAACACTTCAGGTCCTTCTCAGTTTCTGCAAGTAGGATTGTGTCATCTGCATAATGCAGGTTGATGAGTCTTTCTCCAATTCTGATGCCACATTGTATGATATACAAAACATTTTAATATCTGATAAAAATCTCTGGTAGTGCACGGATTAAATGTTTGGCTACAACCAGAAAGGCTGGCAGTTTGAAACTACTAACTTCTCAATGGGAAAAAGATGTGACAGTCTGCTCCGGTAAAGATTACCTCCTTGGAAAACTTACAGTTACTTTAATGTGATCGCTATGAGTTGGAATTGACTCAATGGTGATGGATTTTGTTTGTTTTAAACTCACTGCCTCCTAGTCAGCTCCAACTCATAGCAACCTTCCACTGGGTTCCCTGACATTGTAAATTTCAATGGGAAGAAAATTCTCATCTTTCGCCTGAAGAGCTACTGGTGGACTTGAACCACTGGACACACAGCCTTTGGATTTACAGGACACCTCCACCTGAAATTCTATTGTGGAGTTTTCCAATCTATTCTACCCTTAGAGGTAACTTGATATCATACTGTATATATTCTTTTTAAAATTTTTCTTTCTGGCTTTCTCCTCACCTCAACATAATACCTATGATATTCGTCTATAGTGTGTGGATTTGTTCAGTCTCTTTTATTGCTGTGCGGTGTATACAGCCAAAGTGTACCTTTAAAGGAATGGTGGAGAATCATAAGATTGCACATTTTAGGTACTGAAGTATAAGCCAGTCTGTAGAAATTTTTCATGTTTTTTTTCCTAACAACTTCTGTTTCAATAGTTAAAAATAAACAGAACCAATAAAATAAATCACACAATTATGTATGTAAAGACCTCAGAGAGCAGTGAAAACTGAAAAAAGAGTCCTCTAGTAATGAGCTGGGATTGTTGATTTTTTTTTTTTCAGATGCAGGTGTTAAATCTGGGCATAGGCTAATAATTGGACTGAGTTTACATGCAACTACTCAGCCCAACAGGCTGTCCTGTAGACCAGAATCTACAGAAGCCCCAGGTATGAGGCTTCCTGCTCCTCCAATGGCATATATGCTGAGAGCTTTGGTAGACTGGGGGGAAAGCTGGGATCTGGACTGAAAAATTCAAGGAAGATTTCCTACAGTCTCCTAGTACTTAAATGATGGAGTCCAGCTGGATGGATGGCCTGCAGCAAAACACACTCCTCACCACCATTTTTAAGTATGGGCGTGGACTGAATCTCATGAAAGCTGTAATTTAGCTAGGAATGACCTTAAGTACATCATCCATGAAGAAAGGAAAGTGTCATTACAAAGCCAGGGAAGAAAGAAAAGATCCAGATAGATGTCAGAAAAGACTTTGAAACTCCCATTGGAATGAAAAGAAACCAACACAAGGAGAAGGAATGCTGAGATAAGAGAGGTGGACAGAAGATTTTAAAGGGCATCTCTAGAAGATAAAGTATTATGATGAAATGTGCAAGGAGCTGGAGTCAGAAAACCAAAAGGGAAAAACGTGCTCAGCATTTCTCAAGCTGAAAGAACTAGAGGACAAATTCAAGCCTCTAGTTGCATCACTGAACAATTCTAAAGGCAACAACTTGAATGATGCAGGAAGTCACTATAGTGTCCATAGACACTTAGTCTACTAACATTGGTAGAGTTGGTCAACACAGGACCATTTCAGGAAGTAGCATATGATCAAGAACCAGTGATAAGGCAGAAAGAAGTCCAAGCTGCACTGAAGGCACTGGCAAAAAAATTTAAGGCCCTAGGAATTGACAGAATACCAATTCATATAAACATTCTTCTGGTATTCTCTGTATTCAGCCAGAATCTATCTGATATCAGCAATGTTATCTCTGGTGTCATGGCCTCTTCTAAACCTTGTTTGAACTTCTGGCAGATCTCTATGTATTCTAGTCCATTTTGAATGATCTTCAGCAATATTTTGGTTGCATATGATATTAATGATATTGTTCAATATGTCCACATTCTGTTTGATCATCTTTCTTAGGAATGGGAACAAATATGGATCCCTTCCAGTCAGCCAGCCAGGAAGCTCTCCTCCAAATTTCCTGGCATAGACTGCTGAGTGCATCAGGGCTGCATCTGCTAGCTGAAACATGCCAATTGGTATCACATCAATTCCTGGGACATTCTTTTCTGCCACTGCCTTTAGTGCAGTTTGAACTTCTTCTTTCATTACCATTGGCTCTTGATAATATGGCACTTCCTAAAATACTTCAGTGTTGGCCACTTGATTCTTTTTACTATAGTGATTTTATGTGTTCCTTCCATCTTCTTTTAATGCTTTCTGCATCATTCAAAATCTTGCCAATGGCATCTTTCAGTATAGTCTGGTGGCTTGGTGGATAGGAAATTGTGCTGCCAGCCCAGAGATGGACAGTTCAAACACACAAGCTGACCCATAGGAGAAATATAGGCCATCTCCTATCCCTCCTCTCCTCCCTCGTGTAAATTACAGCCTCCAGAAACAAGTTGAGGAATCAGCTCAGCTCTGAGTCAGTTTTGGATCAAAAGCAATGAGTTTGAGCTTTTAAAACCCAGCGTAGAGTTACTACGAACCAGCATCAACTCAACAACAGCGGGTGTTTGGTTTATGGATCTTCTCATCTGAACTCTCAGGAGAACACTGTCTCCTAAATGGCGTTCCCAAAACCAAACTCACTGCCATGAAGTCCATTCCAACTCCTAGTGGTCCTGCAGGACAGAGCAGAACTGCCTTCGCAGTTCACAAGGCTGTAAATCTTTATGGATGCTGGCTACTATACCTTTCTCTCACAGAACCCCTCAACCTCTGTGCCACCACATCTCCACATCTCCACAGCCATAGAGGCTAGTGTTAACCACACATATTTTGGGGGGAGTATAATTCAATCCATAACATTCCTAATTCTTACAAAAGATTTCAATAACATTTCCTGGAAACTGCATTCTCACTCAGTATGTAAACAGTCTTCTGTTCACCTCCCCTTCCCCAAGCCCTCAAATGAGATTTCTTAATCTCTCTTTCTTCTTGTGCCCTCAAGGGACACAAAACCTCTAAAATTAATTACAGTCATGCCTGTCCTAAGTCCAATACTTGAATATGACACATCAGTAAGAGACATTTCTTCTCTTCCAGGCCAGTAGGCATTCTTGAGGGAACCAGGCTCACCACAGATTCACAAATACATACCTTCTTGGGCACATCTGGTATTTGCTGACAGTAAATATTAAAATTTACTTCAAATATAAAACCTCTGCTACATCCAACTCAAGTTCACAAGCTAAAACAATTAAAATGGTCTCAAGATTTAGAAGGCTTTTTCTACCCTTCAACAAACCCTGTCAACCTCAGCATTGCATATCCAGGATTATGGTAAATACTTTAACCCCTTTTGCCACTATTTTTTTTTTCACCTGTTGTATGCAAGTATAGAATAATGGAAGTAAACAACTCCCATTGGCTATTATCCTTTCCTTTAGGTTTGTAGTGCCTGGTATGTCCTCGTACATCATGTGGTGTGTTCTGTGGGTAGGACATTCATCACGGAGGAAAGTACGACCACTTTGTTCTGGGGTCCCCTTTTAGTGGACTTGTACCACCTTAGGTACAGCTCTCCTAAAATCCTAAATACCATTTATGTCTATATCCAAGGCATGAATATTACATTTTACCCATCTCTGCTGGTCATATTATTTTTATATATTTCTCTAAATAAATGTCCCAGCTTCTTCACTTTTAAATCTAATATACTAAAGATCTCATAATTATATTCATTTGCTTTCACACAAATTTTCTTCCTCTTGTCTACTAACGGAAACTTGATTTTGCCTCAGAAATCCAGTTTTCTTCTCCCACTCCAGGAACAGTGATACTATCTCTAGGGCCAGAGAGATCTTGATTAATGGGTATCCCCCTCCCCCCCCCACCCCCCGGCCCGATAAGAGAGTGGCCCTGCTTGGACACATGACCAAATTCTGACCAATGAGACACAAAGAGAAATCTCATGAGAGTCTCCAAGAAAATTTATTACATTACTTTGTTGTTGTTATATATAATCTAGTCAGAACCAACCCTCTAGTAGGTTTTCAGAGGCACTAAATCACACTGGAGGAGACTGCCTATCTGTCTCCTCAGAGCAGCTGGTGGATTCAAGCCAGATATCTTTGTGTTGGCAGCACAATTCCTTATCACTAAGCCACCAGAGCCCACGCCATTCCTGTTGTTGCTGTGTGAGGTCATGTCTGCTTCAATTCAAAGCGACCCTATAAACTACAGCTCTGAACCTTGTCCTTCCTGTGCCATCCTTGTCTGATGAACTTGATCCCATTGTAAAGTCACTGTATCAATCCATCTTGTTGAGGTCTTCCTTTCTTTTGCTGACACTCCACCTTTCCAAGCATGATGTCCCTTTCCTAGGACTGATCCCTCCTAACAACATGCCAAAAGCATGTGAGATGGATGGAGATTTACCATTCTTGCCTACAAGGAGCACCCTAGCTGCCTTTTCTAAAAAAAAAAAATCTGTTTGTTCTCTTGGCAGTCCATGGCATATTCAGTACTCTTCTCCAACTTCATAACTCAAAGACATTGATTCTTCGTCTGTCATTCTTAGTCATTGTCCAACTTTCAGATGGCATAGCAAACAATTTGGAAGATCATGGTTTGGATCAGGTGCACCTTAGTCTTTAAACTCACTTCGTTGCTCTTTAGTACTCTAGCGAGATCCCTGGCAGCAAAGCCACCTATTTTGTTGTTGTTGTTGTTGATCACTGTTGAGCCTGAGTGGGCAGCAGACTTCTTATACGTGGTGTGCAAGCTAACATGGGGAGGACAGAAGAGAAATATAGGTCCTCCATGACACCACTTAATATACAAGCCTCCTAGCTTCCCCTCACTAAAAGCCCTCAAATGAGATTTCTTAATATCCTTTTCTTCTTGTGCCTCCAAGAACCACAGAGTCTCTAAAATAAATTATAGTTTTGCCTGTCCAAGTCCATTACTGCGACATGAGAAATCCATGGAGGAGCTGCCCTACCTCAGGAAATCTTATTATATGAAAAAATAAATTGTCCTAATTTTTAAAGCCAAACTGAAGTGGAATATATTGGACTTTTAAAAATTCTTTTTCCTTTTTCTCCCCCTCTCCCTCCCCCGATTTGGCCCGCTGGGTTCATTTCTACATCTCCCTGTATGTCGGGAGTTTGGGTTTGGCCAAAGCCTTGCATCAGCCATCAAGCAAAGGGTGAGCACGGAGCTTGGTACCTGCGGAGGCGCTCTCCCACTGTGATCACAGCCTGCAAGCTGCCTCTCACAGATTCCGACAACCACTTTATCTTCTACCCATGCAAGGATAACAGCTTTCCTTTCTTGTTAGCGTGACTCCTTGCTGGTTCTCTTAACTATACTCATACTCTTATAGATCAACCCCTCGTTTGTCGTTATTGGTTATCATTGCATCAATCCCACCTCATGGTGACCTCACAGACAATGGAATGAAATGCTACCTGGTCTTGCGTTAGCCTTGTAACCGGTTTGTTTGGTTTTTTTCTGGGGGGGGGTGTTGTTTATTAGGTTTTTGTTTTGTTTTGTTGTGGGGTGTGTGTGTGTGTGTGTGTGTGTGTGTGTAAACTATTAATTAACAGACAAGGCCTACAGACATTTCTTCTTAGACACACCCACAGTACGGCCCTAACATCCAATGGTCTTCGGTGTGCTGGCCTCGAACTCGAAGGCCCCCAAAGTGGCGTAGCCCTTTTTGGGCACGGATTTTCTTCAGTAGCTCCAGGTCTTCACGGAGCTTGTTGTCCAGACCTTTGGCCAGAACCTGACTGCATTTCCCATCCTTCACATATTTTTGTCTGTTCAAGAACCAGTCTGGAATCTTGTACTGGCGTGGATTCTGTAAAATAGTGATCATGCGTTCCACCTACTCTTCAGTAAGCTCTCCTCTCCTCTTGGTGAGGTCAATGTCTGCTTTCCTTAACGCCACATGAGCATATCTTCGCCTTACATCCTTAATGTCAGCGATGGCAAAGGCTATTCTCAACCGCCCATTGATGTTAGTGTTGAGTACTCACAAAATGTGTTGGAACTTCTCTGGAATCACTAGAGACATGGTGACGATGGCAGCAATGGTGGCATGTAGGCCTCCAATGGAAGAGTCCGGTAACTGGGTTTAGACTGGATCTTTGTGAACCTTTCTCTGGTTGGTTTTTAGAACTAGATTATCAAAGTCTTTCAGCCGCCTAGCTTACCTGAGTTTAAAAGCTCTACTGAAATCTTTTCACTGTCGTGAAGCAAAGAGCAGCCTGCACTGATGGAATGGTGGCTACCCGGGAGGTGCCTTATTTGGGAATTGAGTCTGGATTTCCCTCATGGAAGATGGCAATTATATCACGAAATGTCTCTCTTGAATGTCCCTTTTTGAGAATGCTCCCTCTTTTCTGCCAGAATTCTGGCTGACACAATTATTGTCCACATGGCTGGTTGAATATTGGCCTCAAGGACATCTTACTATCATCCTTTTCAAACGACACTTTTTTTTTTTTGGTTATTGTCAAGAATTATACATGGTATAAAATCAACCAGACAAAATGTGTTGCTGTCAAGTAGATGCCAACTCATCTCAACTCTACAGGACAGAGTCCATCTGCCTCTCAGGGTTTCCTGGCTGTGATGTTTATAAAAGCAGACTGTCACATCTCCCATGGGGTGCCTGGTAGGTTTGAGCCAGTGGCCTTTCAACTAGAAGTCAAGCACTTAACCACTGAGCTGTTGATACACAGTGTTAGATTAGGTTAGGTTGTTAATGCCATCAAATCAGCTCTCACTCGGAACAACCTTGAGCGCAACAGAATGGAATGTTGCCACCCTCACAATCCCAGCTGTGCTTAGGAGCATCGTTGAAGCCACTGCATCACTTCATCTCATTAAGGGTCTTCCTCTTTTTTGATGACCCTCTACTTTGTCCAAGGATTGACCTCTCTTAGTAATTTTCCCAGAGTATGTGAGATGAGGAGGCTGGGCTCTATGAGGAGAAATGTGGGGTCAAGATTGATGAAAGATCTATCAACAATCTGCGTTATGCAGATGACACAACCCTGCTTGCTGAAACTGAGGAGGACCTCATGCTACTGCAGAGGGTCAAGGACTGCAGCCTACAATATGGATTGAGGCTCAATGTCAAGAAGACAAAGATTCTCACCACTGGACCAACTGGCAGCATCAGGATGGATGGTGAAGAGATTGAGATGGTTCACAGCTTTAGTTTGCTCGGCTCCACAGTCAACACTCTTGGCACCAGTAGCCAGGAAATTAAAAGGCACATTGCGATGGGAAAGTCTGCTGTTAGGGACCTCTCCAAAGTACTGAGGAGCAATGGAGTCTCTCTGGAAACTAAGGTGCGTCTGATACAGGCCATGGTCTTCGCAATCACTTGTTATGCATCAGAGAGTTGGACAATGACCAGGGAGGATAGAAGGATAGAAGGAGAATTGATGCCTTTGAGCTGTGGTGCTGGAGAAGAGTATTGAGAATACCATGGACTGCTAGGAAAACAAACAGATTCATCCTGGAAAGGGTTAAACTGGGTGGCTCCTTGGAGGCAAGGATTCTGAAGCTCAGTCTAACATACTTTGGACATGTTGTGAGGAGAGACCGGTCCTTGGAGAAGGACATCATGCTTGGTAGGGTGGAGGGACAGGGCAGAAGGGGAAGACCCTCTATGAGGTGGATTGATTCAGTGACTGGGATAATTGGGATGGGAGTGTCAGAGACAGTGTGATTGGCACAGGACAGAGTTTAGGGCTGCTGTCCATAGGGTCGCTATGAGTTGCAAGCGACTCGACGGCACATAACAACACAACAACAACGTGAGATGAAGCTTTACCATCCTTCAAAGCATTCCGATCTTCTTTTTATTTTTCTTCTTTGGCCTTTTCACACGAGTATAAGATGATTGAAAGCCCATGGCTTGAGTTGCAGCTAAGGTGCTCCGTTCTTCTGAGGAAGCTAAGGCCACTTTGGGGTGAGGACCTCACTTCTTCTGGTGACTAGTATCGCACCCGGAAGCCATCAGCTTAGCACTATCGTACATGGCCTCCGTCTCTGAGCTCACCTGAATCTACTCAGTCCTCAACCTACATGACGACGACAATGAGGTCACCGTCACGAAAGATACAATCAATGCCTTCAGGAAGGTCAGCGTTGAACCTTTCTGGCCTGGTCAGTTTGCAAAGACCATGGAAATGTCAACATTGGGAGCTTCATCTGCAATGTGGGTGCTGGTGGACCTGCCCCAGTGGCTGGGGCTGCACGGGCTGAGGATCCGCCCCCCCCCCCCCCACTGTACTGCTCCAGCTGTGAAGAAAGTGGGAGCAAAGAAAGAAGAATTTGAAGAGGCTAATGATGACATGGGTTTTGGTCTTTTGGACTAAACTTTTGTAACATGTTCAATTAAAAAAAAAAGGCTGAATGCTTAACTGCTAAAAAGAAAAACGGAAACTCCTGGCTTAGGTCAGGCTCACCTTAGTTCTCAAAGTCATTATCCTTGATCTTTAAAGAGGTCCTTTGAAACAGATGTGCCCAGTGCAACAATGTTGTTTCATTTATTGATGGCTGAAGGACCTGCAAGTAGTTAGATAAACATAGGAAAGTAATTTTCCTTTGGATTATTGAAGCATTCTGGGCCACGTGACTGTAAGTGAGGCAATTGCCAGGTCTTCCAAATCCATACTGGACTACATACAGAGTAAGATCAAGCTATGTTAAGAAACCTGGCCAAAAGGGAGGTTGTCTATGATGCTGGACCAGACTTTCCCTTATTTCCTGAGAAACTGAAGGGTAAGCTTATAGCTGCTGGCCTATAAGACTGTCTGGGAGCTCTTACAGCCCTCCTGAGCCCAATGGTCCGCTTAGAGGTAGATGAGATCAAGGCAGCAGGGGCAGAGTTAGATGAAACTAACCAAAGAGAAAGCATGGAATGTGTTAAAGAGTATGAGAGCTGGAAGTCTGAGACAAACATCACGGGGATGAAGGACCTCGGGAAAATGACGTGAAAATAAATGTGTGTAGATTTAAAAGGAGGCATTCCCTTAGAACAGATTAATAAAAAAAGAAATGCTGTTTTAGGGCTGATGTATATAGGGTCGCTATGAGTCGCAAGCGACTCGACGGCACATAACAACAACAACATGGTGAAAGTTAAAGCAAGAACACACGTTGGTGATGGGGAAGCTTCTGGGGAACTGTCTGTTTCCCATAGGAGGACAGTGAGATCTCCAGCATCCTGGGATAGTGGACCCCCTGACCCTCCTACAGGGAGATGGTCAAGCTTGCCTGAGAGTCCAAGCACTGTCAGGTGGCCAGGGGGCCACATATTGAACTATTTACAGGAACTCGAGAATCCTTAGAAGACATGGATCTTGGCATATATTGAGGTCAAACATATATGATAATCCACAGAAAAATAGAGGGATGTAGGTCAAAGTGAGTGGCTATGGGGACCATGCAGTAAAGGTCATGTGTACTACCTTGACCTTGGGAACTGGAAATTGAAGTTGGAGAGAGTATTAAGTACATTCATCACCAATCTTTAACATTCTGTGGGTGAGGGTGTTGTAGGAACTGCAGTTATACACTACAATTGGGGTGCTCTGTTTGAAAATTTGAATGGTAAAATCAGTCCTTCAAGACTGAGAAAATGGGAGGCAGTGAGCCTTCCTCTGCCCAGGAGGACGGTCAGCACCAAATGGCATCATCTCCCCAGAGGCTGTGAGGATATTTCAGCCACATTTGTGATTAGGGAACTGGAAAAGGCTGATACGATACACCCAGTTCACAGCCCTTTCGACAGCCCTGTGTGGTCTGTTTGGGAGCCAGATGGCACATGATGTGTGATGATACATTACCAGTCACTGAAAAAAGTGGTGCACCCTACCCCTGTCGCCGTGCCTCACATAGCACAACTGCTAAATGATATTGTTAAACACTTAAGAAGCTACCATGCTGTGTAAGGTCTGGCCAATGACTTCTTTAGCACTCCTATAGCTTCAGAATCCCAAGTTCACTTTACAGTTACCTGGGAGAGAGAGCATGGCCCTTTCAAGTCTACCCCAAGGGTATCTGCACAGCCCCACTATCTGTCATGGTATTGTAGCAAACAACCTGCTTTTGCCAATTTTACCTCCCCACTGTGCGCCATTTTCATGTTAATGAAGGTGTGATGTGAACAGTGATCTTTTTCTACATTTGGAACAAGTGCTTAGTGACATGCTCAACATCTTGCAAGAGAGAGGATGTGCAGTCAACCCTTAAAGGCTACAAGGCCCCGGGGTGGTGATAAAGTTCATGGGCTCTGCCTGGTTGGGGAGAACATGTATGATACCAGATGCATACTTTGAGAAACCTCTGCAAAAGTCAATCTAACATACTCCAAAAGAGCTTCAAACTTTTCCTGTGACTCCTGAGGTATTAGCAGGTATTTTCATCCCATTTAGTCACTGTTCTTCAGCACACTGCAACTGGTGAGGTGGGAGGCTACATGGACTGGGGAGAGAAAGAATGGCAGGTCTTTGGTCAAGCCAAAAGTTTAATGCAACAAGGTAAACATCTTCTGAGCACCCAGCCAGGCATATCTTTCAGGCTGGAAATAACGGTGATTTCAGATGCAGATAGTTTTAGTGGGACACTGTAGCAGTTGGTGAAACCTACCAAGGTGCCCATTGGGTTTTGGTCCCAGCTGTAGAAAGAAGCAAAGCAACAGTACTCACTCACTGGAAAGCAATCGGAAGAAGTTGTAAAAGTCCTACAGCAGTGTGAAGGGATTATGGGACCAGAATTAGTTACTGTGCACACAGCCTAACCAGTGCAGGGGTTTGTTGAGGGGATACTGGCAAGGCCAATTCGTGGGTAGCTCAATCTAGACCACTGAAAAAATGTCATAATTTTCTTTCCCAAAGAGGCATTTTTAATACTCATCCATGAGCCCGAGCCTGCATACCCTGTAAAGCCTCTTACCTTTGCTTTTCCAAAGCCACCTGAACTCTTGTTAGTGTCCCAGGAGCATCTGCTTTCTTAAAAGGTGACCTCCTCCCATCAACAAATGAATGGACTGAGAAACTGTGGTACATTCACATGATGGAATACTATGCAACAGTCAGGAGCAACAATTTTGGAAAATACTATAAAGCATGGGAGAGGTTGGAGACAATTATGCTGAGTGAACTAACTCGGTCTCAGAAGGACAAATAATGCATACGACCAGTAGTAAAAATAGAAGGATCACTAGTAAGATGTGTACAAGCGTCCAAAGAGGGAAAGGGAGGGGGGAGCTGAAGGTGAGAGAATGGAATTCTTGAAGTCCTATGTGGGCAGAGTGGGGTGCTGAAGGAATTAGAGAAGATCCAGTGAGGGTCTGAAAAGTTAGGCCATGGTGAGCATGGATCAGTGATGACTAATTTTATAAAACACAATGTATGATACTATGGGACACAATGTGAATAGCGGAATGTGTGAAACACAAGATATACATAAGCTAGAAAGAAAAAGAAGGTGTCCTCCTTCTCTCTGCTTTGGATTGGTACACAGATGAGTCTATTCTAGGTCCAAAATAAGACTGGACAGCAGTGGTGATACAAATGGACACTAATATTCTGTGATTAGAAGCAGGTCAAGGACAGAGCAGAGGCTACAATTAAAAGCATGAATGAATGAAAGAAACTTTACCATCAGACCTATGTACTGACACCTGGGCTGTCTATTGAGTATTGACTCTCTGGATGGTGCAATGAGGACATGACCACTGAAAAGTGGGAGGGGAAAAACTGTGGTGTCCTGTGACGTAGAAAGACATCCAGCTTAAGACCGTGACACTAGATTCTCTGTACCACATCTATCATGTTTTTGCACACAGATCTTGGGTAATGTCCTTGCTAGTGTCCATTCCCTAGGACCAAGTCCTGAAAACATGATGCATTGGATGCACTGAAAGATGGTCACTGCACTGAGAAAGTAGGACGGGAAGTAGCCAAGGCAGCAGGCCTGCCGCTTAGATATTTCCCATTGCAAGCAACCTGGGATGACTGTGGTATTCACACTTACAGTGCCCTACTTGGGTTGGGTCTCATGAAGTACAGCTATATAGAGCTAGCTCTCCCTAACAGCACAGCGTGCAGATTACATCAGGCCCCTCCCTTCGAATAAAGGCTGAAAAAATATGCTTTAATATGTGCAGAGACCGTAACGGGCCTTTTAAAATCCTATCTTCATTTCTGTACCAACCAAAGTTCTGACCATCAAAGGGTCAGAAGGGTTAGTCACTAGGTATGGGTGTGTTGACGTCCAAAAGTGGGCCAGAGAACATGCAATAGCCTGGCACTTTTCGTCTCCCCTCAGACCCTAAGGGAGCTGGACTAATAGAACACAATGAATGGTCTGTTAAAAGAGTTACTGAGAACAAATTCTCACTAAGATTCCTTGAAAGGATGACGGAGCATACTGTCAAGTGCTATTAAACAAGTAAATGAACTCCTTGCTATGACTGGTCATATGCCGCATGACTGCTTCCAGAGGGTAGAGAACTCTTGTCTGGCCCTGGCAGAAGTGGCTAAGAGGAGCCCTGAAGGAATGCTGTCACATTACATTACAAGACTGGATACTGATACCATGTCACATATTCCGAGAGATTCACTATCCAGAAAGGACACTGTGCCATGGGGTCTGCTTTGCATGGTTTCCTCAGGATTATTGGACATCCTCCTCTTTGAAAGAGGACAGGAACCCTATGTGGGAATGGTTATCTGGTTTGACATTATCCCTCAGAGAAGCACATCTATTATCCATGACTTGAGGTTGTCTCTTGGGGCTGTGGTGGAAATCTTGTCTTATGTCCAGTTAGAAATAGTTTCTTTGAGACAAGAGCAAGGAGTTGTTGATGTTGTTATGTTCTGTTGAGTCGACTGCAACTCATAGCAACCCTATACATGATAGCTCTGAACCCTGGCCTATCCTGAGCTGATCTCACTGTCTCTGACACACCTGCCCCTATTACTTCAGTCATTGTGTTAATCCATCTCATCCACAGTCTTCCTCTCCTATGCTGTCCCTCCACTCTTCCAAGCATGATATCCTTTTCCAAGGACTGGTCCCTTCTGGCAACATGGCCAAAGTATTTGAGATGGAGCTTCAAAAATCCTTGCTCCCAAGGAGCAGCTTGGCTTCACCCTCTCTAGGACAGACCGGTTTGTTCTCTTGGCAGTCCATGATATGGTTACTCTTCTCCAGCATCACAACTCAAAGGCATTGATTCACTCTTATTCATTGTCCAGCTCTCTGATGTGTGACAAGTAATTGTGAAGGCCATGGCCTGGATCAGGCACACCTTAGTCTCTAGAACAAGGAGTAGGTGTCTGGGTTTGTCAACCAACTCAATAGTGGAGTTCTTCAACTCAACTCTCGCTGGTTGTGAGTTGAGACCGATTCATAGCTGGCCCTCCATTGGCTTTTCAGAGGCTGTATATTGCATGGCAGGAGATGGTCCATCTCTCTCCCCGAGAGCTGCTGGTGACTTTGAACCACTAGAGAAACATGCCTTTGAGTTAGCAGTGCAACTCCCTACGGACATCAGAACCAGTCCCTAGTACTTGCTTAGTGGTGGAGGAGGGACTCACCAGTTACATTTTGTGTGATGATGACAATTTTTTCCTTCGTGTTTCTCCTAAGCACTTTGAAAAAATGTGCCTTCCCTCCCCTGTCTAGTTGGACTATGCTGCCTCCACTGATGACAGGACATGTTGACACCTTTCTGGAACAGGCCAACACACTGCAAAACCCCAGAGCCTAGCCAACTGTTAGATTTGTGGTAAGATGTCTTTTAATGGCATGTCTTGGTCTGTGGCTTTTATTTTGTTTGTCTGTTTTCACTGTAAAACTGGTCAGACTGGATTCCAGACTTTGGCACTCTCATCTCCTGGCAGCTCCCCTCACAGGTGGCTCAGGGTGGCTATGGCTGGAGAGCCACTAGCAATGGCATCAATCACAGTGGTGTGAGCTAGCTCCAATCAATCTAACCTATCACTCGGACATCTGCTTCAGGACAGCCTCACGTGGGCGACAGAGCACAGCCAGCTCCGCGGAAAACCCATGCTGTGTATGGAATGCTACAGTCACACTCAGGTAACCAGCTATATTGGAATGGATACCCCCTTCCGCCTGTGAAAGGATCCAAGTAGTATACAAAATGATTACATATGTAGCCACATTATTCATTTTAAAGCAGAAGTCTTTTTCAATCTCACAAATGGGAAATTGCTGTGTAGTCACACATTGGCCCACATTTGCTTTCTAACTGGAGCAGTTTATAAACCTTGGAATGGTCTTATTTGCAGGTGGAGTCATATAACCAACCATAAATGACACAATTTGCCAATGGTGAGGGCAGGGTGGGCTGGATCCTTGGTGTGGTGGGACTATCGGTGAGGGCAGGGTGGGCCAGATCTTTGGCCAGGTGGAACTATAATGGTGAAGGCAGGGTGGGCCAGATCTTTCGCCAGCTGGGACTCAGGTGGTGAGGGCAGGGTGGGCTGGATTCTTGGCCCAGTGGGACTATTTCCTGGTTGACACTCTGCTGGATCCTTGGCCAGGTTAGATTATGATGGTGAGGGCAGGGTAGGCCAGACCCTGGGCCTGGTGGGACTATAATGGTGACGGCAGGGTGGGCTGGGGGGGCTGAATCATTGGCCAGGTGGGACTCTGACTGGAAGGGCATGGGGGGTCGGATCCTTGGCCTGGTGTGACTCTGACGGTGAGAGCAGGATGGGCTGGATCCTTGGCCCAGTGGAACTATTTCCTGGTTGACACTCTGCCAGTTCCTTGGCCAGGTGGGACTAAGAAAGTAAGGGCAAGTTAGGCTGGATCCTTGGCCAAATGGGACTCTGATGGTGAGGGCTGGGTGGGCCGGATCCTTGGCCAGGTGGGACTATGACAATGAGGACAGATTGGGCTGGATCCTTGGCCTGTGGGACTTTGGTGGTAAGGGAAGGGTTAGCCAAATTTTTGACCTGGTGAGACTCTGATAGTTTGGATAGGGTGGGCTGGATTCTAGGCCTGGTGGACTCTGACTATGAGGGCCAGGTGGGCTGAATCCATGGCCAGGTGGGACTATTTCCTGGTTGACACTCAGCCTGATCCTTGATCAGGTGGGACTATGATGGTGAAGGCAGGGTGAGATGGATCCTTGGCCAGGTGTGACTCTTTTTTGGTTGACACTCTACCAGATACTTGACCAGACCAATGGGAAACAATTGGGAAACAAATGGGAAACAGCTGTGTGGTCACACTTTGGCCCACATTTGCTTTCTAACTGGAGCACTCTATAAACCTTGGAATGCTCTTATTTGTAGGTTATAATAATAACCAACCATAAATCACACATAATTTGCTAATGGTGAGGGTACAGTGGGCCGGATTCTTGGCCAGGTCAGGCAGCAATGGTGAAGGTTGGGTGGGCATGATCCATCCTGGGTGTGATGGGACCACAATCGTCAGGATAGGGTGGGCCGGATCCTTCACCTGGTGGAAACTCTGACAGTGCTGGCAGGATGGGCCGGATCCTTGGCCAGGTGGGACTCAGATGGTGAGGGCAGGGTGGGCCGGATCCTTGGTGTGGTGGGACCATAATGGTGAGGGCTAGGTAGGCCGGATCCTTCACCAGTTGGCACTATGATGGATGGTGAGGAAAGAGTGGGCTGAATTCTTGGCCTGATTAGACAACAATGGTGAAGGCAGAGTGGGCCAGACCTTGGCCTGGTGGGAATATCATGACAAGGGCAGGGTGGGTTGAGTGGGCTGGATCCTTGGGCAGGTGGGACTCTGACAGTGAGGGTATGGTGGGCCAGAACCTTGTCCTGGTATGACTCTGATGGTGAGGGCAAGATCAGCTGGACCCTTGGCCAGGTGGGACTCTGACAGTGGGGCACTGTGGGCCGGATCCGTGACCACTTGGGACTCTGATGCTGAGGGCATGGTGGTCTAGATCCTTTGCCAGCTGGGACTCTTTCGGTGAGGGCATGGTGGGCCGGATCCCTGTTCTGGTGGGACTCTGAGGGTAGGGGCAGGATGGGCAGGATCCTTGGCCTGGTGGAACTATTTCCTGGTTGACACTCTGCTGGATCCTTGGAGAGGTGGGACTCTGACAGTGAGGGCTGGGTGGGCTGGATCCTTGGCCAGGAGGGACTACGATGGTGAGGACAAGGTTGGCCGGGTCCTTGGCCAGGTGGGACTATTTCCTGGTTGACACTCTGCCAGGAGTGTAAGTTATCAGCATAGCTACACAAGTCGCCACTTGGCCAACATCAACGTCATTGTCACCACATTCAATGATACTTAATGTAGCACCAGTCTGTTTAATGTTGAAGTAGCTTAAATACAATAATAGTGCTTTTGCTGAACCCCATGGCCTTGGCCACTCTGACAACTGGGAACCTGTACTATAATATGGTGCTGCACTTGGATATCCTAGATATCCAAGCAAAATGTTACTGACATTTTTTGTACATATGAAACTGGTTGTAGATTAAGTAACACAATGACTGTAGACAGATGGCATTTCCAACTGCCTTTGATGCCTCCCTTCTTACTGGGGGACTGTGTCTCCTGTCAGAGTTTACACAGGACTTGAGCCCACTATGGCCTGTTGTTGCCGATACCGCTGTGGTGTCTCAGTTCAAGCATTTGCTGCTCTCCTGTAGAAGAAAACATCCAGACTTCTCCATCCCAGGGTACTTGGTGGAAGAGGGGCCGACAGGAGTTAAAGGACAAAGAAGGGCTGGCATGTGAGAGCAGAACTGACTCCTTGTTCAAATTACTTTCCATGTTGAGGACTTGTGGCTTTAAATTCCTTGTCCCCCACATTCTGTTTCTTGAAACACTAAACAAGTTATATAACCATGAGCTGAGTTTTGGCTTCTGGCTAGCTTTGTTCAGTTTACCTGTACAAGCAACCATGAGGTGACACTCAGTGGTGAACTCCAGAGTACTTGCTGTCCTGTTGAGTGGAAGCCACCTCACCTCTACATATACCACCCTGTAATAAATATCCTTACTACCATCCTGAAAATGGCCTGAAGTTCTTATACCCTCCTCCTCTGTGTTCGCAGACACTGGCTGGTATAAAAGCCCAGCTTCCTTGTCTGAGGGAGCCTGAACCTGAGGTGTAATTTTCCCTTCAGAATTCCCTTCCAGATCAGTCTAAGGTTGAGACTTTCCCAACACAGTACCCTTGTTCGACCTCTTCGCCTTCCTTGTCCTGCTTCCCTCAATTCTCTTACTTGATTCTACTGGGAATTCTCCTTTCACACTCCTTAATAAACCTCTTGCACATGACTCCTGCCTTAATATTTGGTTCTGGGGACCCAAGCTGAGAAACCAACCATTCCTGATAAATCATGCTCTAAGCATAAAATTGGAATCCACATCAAAGCTGACCAGGGAGAAATAAAAAGCCAACTTCACTTAAATCTTGTTGGAAAAGGTCTTTGACCTTGCACACATTATGGCAAAAAGTCTTCTGCTCCAAGTTGAGCATCAGGAGCTGTGTAGATGTAGAGTATGATGCTTCAAGCTTTGCCCTTGACAAAGAGACAAGAGCTACCAAGAGACTAACCATCCCTACTTCAAGGAGCAGTCACCACAAGCTCTCAGTTGTCTCTTTGGGTCTCTCTGCCTATCTGACCTTCACCTTGACAACACTACCAACAAATTTAATATCATATACTCGTTCCATTTCTTTCTAAACAATTTCCTACATTCAAGCTTCTCACATTCCACATTCCAAACACGAGTGCCTGTTTACAAATTTGCCTCCTCCTTTGTGTTTCCATATTTGAAGTCTCAGCCTCAGTTGCCATGTCTGCTAGTCTAAGTGTGCTCTATAATACATAGGGTTTTCAAAGGCCTGTTATTTCGGAAGTGGATGGCCAGTGCTCCTTCCTAGTCTGTTTTAAGTCAAATAGTCAGATTTAGCACAGTATCTGACAGACAAGCATTTTATAGGAAGGAGCAGATGAAAGACATTTCCTCAATTACAGAAGTAACTTATAGATTCAGTGTTGATGCCCACCCTTGGCACTTGCAGGGTTCAGAGCTGTTGTACATAATAGGGTCGTTATGAGTCCCAAGCAACTCGATGGCACATAACAATAACAAACAACAAAAACATTTCTTAGTCCTAAAGCAACATAAGGAATTTCTGGGGGCCAGCTCATAGTGAGTTGTGTTGTTAATCTAAAGGCCATGCCTTTCTGGCAGTTCAAATCCTCCAGTGGCTCCACAGGAGAAAGACAGGCAATCTCCTTCCGTGCCATTTACAGCCTTGAAAACACAGTGGAGGATCAGCTATGAGTTGGTTCCAACTCAATGACAATGAGAGAGAGAGAAAGCTAAAGACAAAACACAAAGCCAGCCAGACATTCAGACAATCAGAGTGGCCTTTTCTTGGCACATTCCCAAGAATGGGAATTATAATGGTTCATGGCTCAACAGGAAGACATAGGTTTGATAGCATCTGTTATCATCTTGGGACTATCAACCCCCCATTTCTTTGAGCAGTGCTTCATTTGGTTTTCTTGAAAAATTGGGCTTGTGATTACCACAGCCTCAAAGGCAGTAGTGTTATTTATTCTGGAAATGGCTGGTCCAGAGAAGGTTCCATTGGTCAGGATAGCACAGGCTTTGGTGGCTTGTCTGCAGTGTGACATATCATACCATACGTGTCAGTGATGTTGTCCACCATGGTGGAACACAGCCTTTCTTGTCACCCATCAGAATTACCTAGTCCACCTCATTTCCCTTCTTCTCTTTGTGAGTCAAAGCAGACTCTATATTCAAATTGTCTGAAATCAACATCACCCTTTGTCTCTACCCATGTCTGGGGAGACAATGAAACAATTTATCCACATCCACTGCAGGATTGAGCACACCATGTCAAATGTATTTCCAGAGGTGCCAAAGAAGCCCTAGGTGAGAGGTTTATAGGTTTGTCGGGATGATGTGATCTGTCTCAGGCACCAAGAATATATATTGGCCACAAGTTTCACAAAAATCAGAGCATGGCTCTCTCCCACTTGATGTTTTTTATCTTGTCACTCATCAGGAAGCAGGGGATCAATGGCCATCACTCTGGAGGAGGCCATGATTTTGCAGGCTTTGATTGTGATGAGACACTCCATCATGCGGTTGATTTTATTCCACATATAGACATCCTCCCCTCTCACACTCTCATCAGTCTCCACACAGGTCTCATGGCTTGGCTGTGGAACTTTTTGCTAATTACCTTGCCCAGCTCCAGGCCTAAGCAGTTGGCCATGGACTGGGACAGGTCCTGTCGCAAGATGCTGCTGTAGAACATAATGTTGGGCATGGGAAGGCTCCAGAGCACATGGTGGCTGTGGTGAGGGTGGTGAGAGTGATAATAATGTGGGTGGGCAAGCTTGGCAGCAGGACTTGGAGGAGGACCTCCCTGGATCTCTGTTTAATGTCCTCTTCAGTTGAAGACACTTTGCAACCCTAGAACAAAGATATTTTAGAGTTCCAATACATTTTTTTAAAAATCCACTGCCTCAAATCGAGAACCCAGAAATGGACCCATCTGTCTATGGTCAACTGATATTTGACAAGGAAATAAAATCTATCAAATGAGGAAATGACAACCTCTTCAACAAACAGTGCTGGAAAAACGCGAATACTACCTGCAGAAAGCTGAAACAGGATCCATATCTTACACCATACACAAAGATCAATTCAAGGTGGATCAGAGACCTGGGAGTAAAGCACATCATCACCATAGGCAAACTGGGATCAAGCTTAGAAGGCCAAGTCTCTGTTATAAAGAGACTGCCAAATACAGTTAGAAATGCACAATCTGGAAAGGATAAAATTGATGAATGGGACTTTCTAAAGATACAATGATTGTATGCATCAAAAACATTTTCCAACAGATTGAAAAGAAGGCCTACTGACTAGGAAAAAGCATTTGGCAGTACCATTTCAGACAATAGTCTCATATCAAAAGTTTACAGAATCTTACAGGGTCTCCACAGGAAAGATACTGATAACATAATTACAAAATGGGCAAAAGACATGGAAAGACTTTTCACAGAGGAAGATATTTAGGTGGCCAACAGACACATGAAGAAATGCTCAAAATCACTGGCAATAAGAGAGATGCAAATCAAAACACCATGAGATACCATCTCACCCCAGCAAGAGTGGCAGAGTTTAACAGGATAGCAAGTAATAAATGTTGAAGAGAATATGGAGAGAGAGGAATTCTTACACACTGTTAATGGGCTTGTAAAATGTGAGAACCACTTCGGGAGGCAGTTTGGCGTTTCCTCAAAAACCTGACCATAATAATTCTATATGACCCAGTTATTCCACTGCTTGGAATATACCCTGAAAAAATTAGAGCTGAGGCACAAATGAAGATTTGTATACCAGTGTTCATAGCAGCATTATTCATCATCACGAGAACATGGAAACAGCCCAAATGTCCAAACACAATTGAATTGATCGAGAAATTATGGCATGCACATTCACACAATCGAATACTACACAGCACACAGGAGCAATGATTTTTAAAATAACCACTTAACTTGGGAGGAACTGGAAAGCATAATGCTAAGTGAACTAACTCGGTCCCATAAGGACAAATACTGTATAGGACCATTGTTGTAGAAATAGAAAGATAACTAGTAAAACGTGTGTGAGGATCCAAGGGGTGGGGGCAAGGGTGGGAGCAGAGGGGTGAGGTGGGGGTTAATCACAGGGTTGCATAATTTGATGGGTGGCAAGAGGGGTGGGTAAAAGAAATGGGAAAGTTCTGGTGTGGAAAACAATATATATAAACCAATATAAAATAAAAAATTTAATTTTTAAAAAATCTACTGCCTCTTAGAGTTTTCCACTTATTTTATTATAGTTTACTTATCATTTCATCAGAAAGAGGAAATAATTCTGACTGACACAGCAACATGCTAACAACTTGTATTTTTTTTTTCTTTTTTCTGGCTGCCTTTGCTCATCTAGAACCTTTAGTTCCTGGAAGGCAGATATTTTCAGATAAGTAAAAGCTGAGACAACACATCCTTAGCCGGCCTTCACTATAAAGGTTGAAGGATATTCATCAGGGTAAGAATGTCTGAAGGGCAGGGATATCAGATAAAAACCTGGCTTTACTGGAAGGAATTAAGAGCTTCAGATTTAGGTAAAATATAAAATATTATCTTTTTTTCCACAGGTCCTTTGAAAGATAACCATTTTAAGCAAAAATGATAATGCTGTATGCGGTTTTATAAGCATACATGAAAGTAAAACTATGAAAAAATAGTACATGATCAGAGATGATGAATTAATATATTTTATTCCTCAAGTTGCAACACTGAAGGATTCTTGGGCAAGAAGCATCAAAAAAAGATGAGAGGAATATACAGAGTCACTATATAAAAAAGAATTGGTCGACACCAAGTCATTTTAGGAAGTAGCACATGATCAAGAACCAGTGGTAATAAGGAGAAAGGTCCAGTATGAAAAACAATGTATATGAACTTTATGAACTTGGTATGTAAACCAGTACAAAATAATTTTTTTAAAAAAAGAACCAATGGTAATGAAGGAAGTAATTTAAGCTGTACTGAAACATTGGAAAAAAATAAGGACCTAGGAACTGTTGGAATACTAATTTGTGTTTCAACAAATAGAAGCATCCCAGGACCTGCTTGCTATTCTATACCAAGAATGTGGAAGACAGCTACCTGGCCAAGAGACTGGAAGAAGTTCATGTGTTCCCAATCCAAACAAAGGAGATTCAACAAAATGTGAAAATTATGGAACAAGATCATTAATATCAGGTGCAAGAAAAATCTTTCTGTAGATTGTTAAAAAATTATCAAAACCTGGAAAAGTGCATTGATAGGAAGTTTCTAGAAATTCAAGCTAGATTCAAAAGTGGCCATGGCAGGAGGGATATCTTTGCTGATGTCAGATGGATCTTGGCTGAAAGTGAAAAATACCAAAATGATGTTTATTTTTATTGACTATGCAAAGGCATTTGACTATATGGATCACAACAAATTATGGCTAACATTGAAATCGGAACTTCCAGAACACTTAATTGTGCTCATGTGAAACCTATATATAAACAAAAAAGCAGTTGTCCGAACAAAACACTGTATGTCTGAAGGGAACACTGCATAGTTTAAAATCAAGAAAGTTGTGTGTCAGGGCTGTATGCTTTCTCCATACCCATTCAATCTGTATACTGAGTAAATAATTTCAGAAGCGGAACTCTATGCGGCACCATGGAAGGAAGACTCATCAATAGCCTGTGCTATATAAATGTCACATCTTACTCTCAAAAGATGAAGAAGATCAAGGAATACAGCCTTCAATATGGATTATATCTAAACATCAAGAGAGGAAAAAAACCCCTAATGGACCAAGAGGCAACCAGTGGCCTATAGACACATCATGATAGATGGAGAAGATGAAGTGATAGATGAGAGAAAAGATAGATGGAGAAGATGAAATTCTCAACAACTTCATTTTACTTGAATCCTCAGTCAACACCCATGGTAACAGTAATCAAGAAATCAAGACCTCTCCATCAGGAAAATACGCTGTCAAGGACCTCTCCTAAATGTCAAAGAGCATAGAACTCCACAGATTAAGGGACACCTCATCCAAGATACGCTGGTTTTAATTGCTTCTTCTGCATCTGAAATGGAACAATGAATAAGGATGACAGAAGAATTATTGATGCCTTTAAATTGTGGTATTGGAAAGAGTACTGAACATTCTATGGAATAACAAAAGAACAAACAGGTATGTCTTAGAAGAAATACAACCAGGGAGCTCCCTGGAGGCAAGGATGGTCAAACTCCATCTTGTATTTTCTTTGAGC
This sequence comes from Elephantulus edwardii, assembly GCF_000299155.1. Taxonomy (NCBI): domain Eukaryota; kingdom Metazoa; phylum Chordata; class Mammalia; order Macroscelidea; family Macroscelididae; genus Elephantulus; species Elephantulus edwardii. Next base: position 6,721,056 of record NW_006399791.1, on the reverse strand, counting down.
ATATTGCCAGAAAGGGCCAGTCTTTAGGAAAAACACCATTACACTGGCAAAGGTTAGGGGGTCAGAGAAAAAGAGGATGATCCTCAACAAGATAGATTGACACAGTGCTTGTAACAATGGGCTCGAGCATATTAGAAATAGTAAGGATGACATAGGACAGGCCCAGGTTCAGATGTGCTGTTCTTAGGGTTGCTATGAGCTGTAGTCAACTGGATGGCACCTAACAACAACAACAACAACAACAACAACAACAACATATTTTACGAAAATTGTTACCAATTAGTTCTAAGTAGAAGTAATATATTAACAATCTCATACCCTGTATTGTTGTTGTGTATCGTCAAGTTGGAACTGATCCATAGGTGACCCTCCAGTGGGTTTTCAGAGGCAGTAAATTGCACGGGAGGAAATTGCTCATCCTTCTCCCTTGGAGCAACTTGTGGATCCAAACCATGTGCCTTTGTGATTGCAGTGCAGTTTACCACTAGGCCACTTGTAGTTATGTTGTCAAGTGCCATTGAGTCGTAGACAGCTCATAGCAACCCTATGAATGAAAGACCTGAACCCTGTTGTGTAACTATCATTGCTTCTCTAAGTTCATAGGGTTTCTGGAGGCAAGCTATTTTGGAAGTGGATGCCATTCCTACTTCTAAGCTGTTTTAATCTGGGAGGTCCACCAAACACTGTCCACTATGGGTAACCATTATCACAGTTGACACATCAGTGTCACAGTGTTTAGCATCACACTAGGCTACTAGAGCTCACTTAATACCCTGTAGCTAAACCAATAGCAAATAAAGCAGTAGAACAAAATATGTGACTCATAAAAATATTATATTAACCCCAAAAGATCTTATTTTGGATTAAAAAATACAGAAGAATAAAAATCAGATGGTATAAGTAAAAAGAAAATAGTTGAATGGTAAATTGAAATACAATCATTTTAATATTTATATTCAATATAATTCTATTTAATGCTTCAATGAAAAAGGAAATATTGCCAAACTGGATAAAAGACCTAAATTTATGCATTCTATAAGAGAAATACACTTTAACTATATAGCACTTGATGAGATAAAGAGAATGTAAAAGGATATGAAGATCTAATATGCAAATAGTTATAAGAAGCACAAATAAGAGTAACACACACAAAAAGCTGGTTTGATTATACTGTTAGGCAGAGTAGGCTTTAACATAAGTAATACCAGACGTAAAGAAGGATATTTCATTATGATAAAGGTGTTACTTCATAAAGAAATCTAAAGCCTAACTGTGTGTACTTAATGATAAAATTTTTAAACACACAAAGCAAAACTAACAGAACTAAAGGAGGAAATACACAAACCCATAGCACTAGTTGGAAAGTTTGAAACTGCACTTTCAGTAATTGATAGGTCATGAAAATAAAGATTAGTAAGGTATAGGAAATTTGAACAATACCGTTAATGAACTTGGCCAATCAATAGTCAGCCCAACTATCTAAAGAGGGGGAAATGAGACATTGGGGCACAGGGACATGGGTATCTCTATGAAAGGGACAGAAGGAATAAGAATAACACAGCCCTCACTTCCCCAGAGTGGAAAGCAGACCAAGAGCCCATAGGCCAACCCCACTGTACCTCTGAAGACACACCACAGCAAGAGGTTCATTTATTTGTATTGACTCATATTGATGGTACCAACAATGGGGTTTACCAGAGAAGTGAATTGGAGAGGCAAATAATATCCCACAATACAAGTCCAGTCTTTAACACAACAGTTACAAGGTACAATTCCTTGATAAATCCAGACTCTAGTTTCAGTTCAGCAATCAAATCCAAATCATCCAGCAAGGTTTGCCTCAGAGTTGTTATAACAAAATTATCCAGCAAGGTTTGTCTCAGAGCAGTTGTAAGTCAGCTTCTCCTTCAAACATCCTGCAAGAACAGCCAAACCTTTAACTGTGACCAAAACAAATGCAAGAAACTTTAGGTATACATTGCCATAGTTTCTCCATAGCCATGCCACAGTTTCTCCACCACCCTGGTCTCACCAATAGGGTCTGCTCCAGCTCTTCCAAATCTTGCTGTCACAAGTCTTGCTCACCTCAAGTCTTGCTGCTCAGTGTGGGAAGCAGTTTTTCTCTTATCCTAGTTCTACAGCTGTTGATGATTTGCAAGATCATGTATCTGCAGTTAAAGTAGCTGGACATCAGAGAGGGCTAATTGTAATGGGGGGGGAAATAAAAAGCCAACTTTTAGGCTAACATCACATCAACATGGGGCTTAATAACTACAGAACACATTTTCTTTCCCCAAAGCACATGTGGGATGTTCTTTACGATGAGCTGTATTTTAGGCCAAAGGGAGGGGAGGAGGAATATAAAATAATTTCTCTCTTTAGAGTATATTTTGTGACTATAATGGAATTATATTAGAAAGAGAGATTAGAAAAACCCTTCCCATTTGGAAATTACACTGCTAAATAATCTATGGATCAAAGGGGAAAATTAAAAATGTCTTGAAGCAAATGATAATGGGAACAAAGCATATCCATATTAGTGAGAGTCAGATAAAGCTGATGCCAAGAATGTTAATTGTGGACCTGAAGAAGATGAAATTGTTAAGAACCTCAATATCTTCTCCATCTATCACGGATGTTGCCAATTGGCCCTGTAGTGAGAATCATTGTTTTCTTGATGTTGAGATGCAATCTGTATTGAAGACTGCAGTCCTTAACTTTCTGTAGCAAATGATTCAAGTTCTCCTCAGTTCCAGTGAGGAAAGTTGTGTGTCATCTGCATAATGCAGGTTGAGGAATCTTTCTCCAATCCTGATGCCACATTCTTCATGGAGTCCAGCTTATCAAATAATCTGTTCTGTTTACAGATTGAAAAAACATGGAGAAAGGACATATCCCTGACACACTCCTTCATTTTGAACCATGCAGTATTTCCTTGTTCTGTTCAGACAACTGCCTCCTGGTCCAAGTAAAGGTTTCACATGAGTACAATCAAGTGTTCTGGGATTCCCATTATTCCCAACATTAGGCACAAATGGTTGTAATCCACACAAATACTGTTGCATAGTCAATAAAACACAAATAGATATTCCTCTGAGACTCTGCTTTCATCCAATATCCATCTGAGATTGGGTATGATGTCCATAGTGCCACGGTCTCTTCTAAAACCAACTTGTCTTTTTGGTAGTTCTCTGTTGATCTGCCATTCCAGTTATTTATTTATTTTTTTTTTAAAAAAACATGGTTTCAGCAAGATTTTGCTTGCTAATTTGCTTGTATATTTGAAATTATATAAAAACTTAAACCAAGTGAGTGAAGTGTAGAAACTGACGTGACGGGGTCTTAGTTTTGGTCTAGAGGGAATATGCTGACATGGAGGCAGGTGTGGGAGATGTATGGGGAGGAAGAAAAGTTAAGGTAAAATGGGAGGACTGAGTCCTTGCATCCCTTGTCCAGCTCTACCCCAAACTGCACAGGACTCAAGGCTATTTCCTCTCTAAACTTGGACACCTATATAAATCACGTGGTTTCTTCACAGGTGGATAGCTTTCTGCTTGGCATCAATTTTCCATGCCAAATTGCACTCTTTGTTTGATGTTTCTTTTGCTTAACAGTTGAGCTTTTTTTGTAGAGTTGACCTCTGAAGCCAGGATTCATGTGGAACCAGGATTTTCAACAATGTTAAAGAGGAAGAGGGTCAAAATCTATAGGGGGAGAAGATAGGAGCTTAAATATAGATGCTGTGATTGAAAGCAAGCTTCACACTTCAGGGGCAGTTACACCACCCCCCCGCCCCCCGCAAAAAAAAAGCAAGATAAGCACCAGCTAACTTGTGCTTACTTACCAGTCTCCAGTGACCAGTTTCACAGGGATAGCAAAACTGTGTAAAACAAGATAGGAAGTTAGCACTAGTGAGACTCTGTTGACCTGGCTTAGCATTCCTGCTGGGGATGCTAAAGCTGTAAAGAAAACTCAATTCTATAAGCAGGTGCTCTGGGCTTGTGAGAGAAATGCCAGGCATACCTCTAAGTGAAATCTTGAATTCACTGAAAAACTGTTGGATAATCCAAGACTGTTCATACTGTATTTGAATCAGAAATATGACTGAGTTATTTCACTATTTTAAGAGCCTACAGCTGCTCTGAGACAAGCAGATTGAACAACTTCCTCCCTGCTTTGAAATTTTCAGAATACACACACACACACACACACACACACACACACACACACACACGAACAAAGAAATGGAGCAAAAAGAAAAAGAACTCATTGATGATGTAATTTGCAACTTCAGGGCACAGTTAGATGTTTCATAAGCTCACAGAATTTTCTGCAAAAACCAGGTTTTATGAGTCCAGGCAATTTTCTCAAACTAGGAGGTTAGGGATTATATTGCAGATAAGCACTAATCAACTAAAGGCAGTTTAATTAGTGAAAAGAAAGAGAGAGACATTGGGTTTTTTTTTTCCATTATTTTTTCTAGGGAAAAAATTCAAATGTACACAAAAGAATAGAATAATGAACCCCTTATGCACCCACGACCCCAGACTAAATAATGATTGTGTTATTTTTTTGCATGCATATGTGTGTGAGGTAAAAATGGGACCTTAATAACAAAACCTTTGCCATTCTAACCATTTCTAAGTCTACAATTCAATGATATTAATTACGCGGGCTACGTAATTAATCACTACTCTGCATTTGCAACTTTTTTTGTTACAGTCATTATTTCTTTACATTGAATTGGAAGGCCTCACAAAGGAGGAAGTCTGTTGTTTGGGATAGAGAGCAGAGCCTAGTTAAATTTAGCTTTGCTGGGAGCTTGTTTCAACTTGATTAATCAGCTAATCAAAGCTCTTTGTTTAATTTCAGTTTCCTTATCAGCTTAAAGAAAGGCTATTCACAGCTCACCATCTGCACCACGTTCGTGTGGGTCCAAGCCAAACGCTAGGGTTCTTCTCAAGATTCTGTGCCTTAATGATCCCTTGAAAATCAAGGGTGGCGAAAAGCAGGCTTAATATTCTTTCCTACATCTTCTCAACAAATGTGAGACATTTTAGAGCTCTATAATCACTTTTTGATATAGTGGGAAAGATGTTCACATGGAGACGATCATGGGGTAAAGGGACCCAGACTCCTGGCTCCCAGAAGACCGTGCTGGGACTAGGCATTGGTTGGAGGGGAGAGTTCATAAAACTGGGTGATGGTGTCAAGAGAGTGTAAATGGAGAGTTGGTCCTGACGATCATTCCACTAATTCATGTTCAGGATACAGGGTAGAGATGTAAGCATAGATTTCCAAGAATGGAAAATTGTTTCTGGGTGATCCAAATGGTTAAGTGCTGGGTTACTGCTCCAAAGGTTGGATGTGCAAACTCACCCAGAGGCAGCCCAGCAGGCAGGCATGGAGGAGAATTGCCTCTGAAAGGTCGCAACCTTGAAAAGCTACAGCGCGCCTCTTCTCTACACGCCTGGGGCTGCCACAGGTCTGAGGCCACTCAGCAACCAACCTCTCAAACCCAAAGAGAGCGTCCTGGGCGGGGCAAAACAGTTAACCAATCAGAAGATGCGGGTTCAGCCCACTCAGAAGGAGAGCCTGGCAATCCACTTTGGAGGAACTCAACCATTGGAAACCTTATGAAGCACAGATCTATTCTGACACCATGTATCTGAATTTCTCTGGGGGAGACTGTAGAAACCATACAGACGAGCGTCACTCATTGCAGTCCAGGAGGAGCTGACTCATAAGGTTTCTGAGGCTGTAAATCACGTGGGAGGAGACTGCCTATCTTTCTCCCTTGGAGCCACTGTTGCATTCCAATAGCTGAGAGACCTTTGGATAACAAACACACTGTGGACTTTGTTCAGAAGGGATCTTTCATTGCCATTGAGTTGGACGGGACTCAGCGGGTGTTCAGAGGCTGTAAATGATATGTGAGATTTCCCACCTTTCTCCCACAGGAACAGCTGAGCAATTAAGACTACTTGGTTTTGGGTTGGCGGCATAGCTCCTTATCCAGCAGGCCACCAAAGCTCCCTATCAAGGAGATGAGGGGGCTAAGCTTCCTCAGAATGAGGCGGGAGAGAGGCTTGGTGAGATTATAAAGCAGGAAGTAAAATCTAGTGTCTTTTTAGGTCTCTTTACCCCTCCACTCTGCCCCCTGCTGGTTCTTTCTTCTCTGGACTCCTGAGTCTCTTGGAAACAAATTTCAAATACCCCATTGCCTCAATCCTCGTAGGACCTCCTCATCAGAACTGGAGGCATTTGCCTCCCTCCAGGGGCTCTCTGATTGCTTACCGTACAGTGAATTACTTAATCTAACATTTCTAATGGCCTTGGTAACTCCCACAAATTCCTGAATAAAAGACTATGTGAGATGTTTGTGGTCATTATGGGGATTCAATGCCTTGTTAATAATGTAAATGAACTGCATAGCACCCTTGGGGAATTGTTGTGTGACACAATGACCCTGTGAACAATGGCTTTGAACCCTGCCCTATCCTGAGCCAACCTTACCATCTCTGACACACTTGATACCATTACCACAGTCACCGTGTCAATGCATCCCATGCAGGGTCTTCTTATCCTGCGTTCACCCTCTACCCTTTCATGCATGATACCTTTCTCCAAGAACTGTGCTCCAAAATCTTTGTCTCCAGGAAGCAATTTGGTTTCACCCTCTCCAGGACAGACCTATTTGTTCTTTTAGCAGTCCATGCTATGTTCAATACTCCAGCACTACAACTGCAGCCATCAATTCTTTGGTCATCTTTAATCATTGCCCAGCTCTTAGATGCATAGCAAGCAATTGAGAAGACCAAGGTCTAGATCAGGTGCACCTTGGTGTCTGGACTGAAATCTTTACTCTTTTGCATTCTAGAGAGGTCTTTGATAGCAGATTTTCTCAAAGCAACTTGTCTTTTTGTCCTGACTTCTGGTGCCAAGGATATTGATTGTGGATCTGATCAAGATGAAATTGTAACAATCTGAATCTTTTCTCCATCTATCATGATGCTGCCAATTGGCCAATTGAGCCTCTTTGTTTTCTTGATGTTGAGATGTGATCCATATTGAAGACCTTGATCTTTTACAGCAACACTTCAAGTCCTCAGTTTCACCGAACAAGGTCGTGTCATCTACATAACACAGGTTGCCACATTCTTTATAAAGAACAGCCTCCTAAATGATCTGTTAGATTGAAAAGGGAAGAGAAAGATACGTCCTTGATACATTCCTTTCCTAATTTTGAGCCATGCAGTGTTCCTTTTTTCTGTTTGGACAGCAGTTATATAAATACATAAGTACAATCAAGTGTTCTGGGATTCCCATTCTTTTCAATGTTTGACACAGTTTGTTGTGATCCACACAGTCAAACGCCTTTAAATAGTCAATAAAACACAAATTTACATCCTTCTGGTACTCTCTGCTTTCAGCCAAGATCCATCTGACATCAGCAATGATATCGCTCATGCCAAGGCCTCTTCTAAACCCAGCTTGTATACTTCTGAAAGGTCTCTCTTTATTCTAGTAATTTCTGGATACTCTTTAGCAAGATTTTGCTTGTGACATTAATGATATTGTTCAATAATTTCCACATTCTTTTGAATCACATTTTTTTGGGACTAGGAATAAATACGGATCTCTTCCAGTCAGCTGGCTGAGGCAGCTGTCCTCCAGATTTCTTGGCATGACGTACTGAGAACATCCTGGGCTATATCTGTTTGTTGAAATATGTCAATTAGCATACCACCAATTCCTGGAGCCTTATTTTTTGCCAGTTCCTTCAAAGCAGCTTGAACTTCCTTCTTTATTACCATTAGTTCTTGATCATATGCTACTTCCTGAAATGGTTTTGTGTCGGCCAATACTTTTTTGGCCCAGTGACTGTGTATTCCTTCCATAATCTTCTGATGCTTCCTAGATTATTCACTATTTTGCCATGTTGTTATATTGTTGTTTACCGTAGAGCTGGACACAAATGATAGCTGACCCTTTAGTGGGTTTTGATTTTCTGACTCTATCTTTTTGCACATTTTGTTATAATGTGCAAGCTGCCGTTTAAAATCTTCTGTTAAACTCTTTAACTTCCTGATTCCTTTCCTTTGCTTTGGCTTCTCAGTTCTCTAGTGCAAGGGTTATGGAAAGTTAAGGTGGACAACGATCAGTTTTGCCATCCCACTAGACTTAAAATGATCAGCTCTAGAGTTAGAAAAGACGGTCATGCTACCATCAGAAATGGTGAGCCTTGGGAGCTCTGCTGGCCTAGTGGCAAGAAGCTGCTCTGCAATACCGAAGGTGTACGGTTCAAATTCACCAGATGCTCTGCTGGAGAAGGAAGGGCTATCTCCTCTTGTGCCAGTTGGATCTGATGTTGCACAACAAGAGAAAAAACGAAGGAAAGGAGAGGAGAGGAGAGGGGAGGGAAGGGGAGAGGAGGGAGGGGGGAGAGGAGAGGAGAGGAGATGAAGAAGGAAGGAAAAAGTGAGCCAGGAGCAGAATATGTCCTTTGGATTCAGGATCCTTATGCCAAGAATCTCCTTGATCCAGGAAGTGGAGAGCTGTGACATCAGAGACAGTGTGAGACAGTGAGAAGCAGTAACTGGCTGTCTGATGGCAGCAGAGGCAGCCCAGTGCAGACACTGGTAGGAGACACAGTGGCTGGCTTCCTTCCTGACCCACAGAAGTAGAAAGCTCAGTGCCCTGTGGGCAGGAGATTTCCTGGTGGTGAGGGAGTGTGTAAAAAGAGCAAGGGCAGTGTGTGAACAGCCAGATCTGACCTCCACTAACTCCACTAACGAGAACCGCCCCCATCAACAACATCCACAACACAAAACCTATTTCCATAAGGTCAGACATGCCCCTTCTGTGCTTCCACATCTCTCTCTACTAAAGCCAACTGAATGTTGCTGGTCTACTGGGTCATAAATCCACTGCAATAGTTACACAGACAACATAGAACCATACTCACAGTTGCGGGGTTTATTAGGGAAGTTAACAAGTTACAATTCTGGTTGGCAACAGGAATACAATTTCTCAATCAGGGAAACTTCTGAAGTGTGCTTGTAGGCCCTTCAGACTTTTGGATTTAGACCAGTGTCACAAAGCTGTCTTAGTTGTGCCAGTTATGGTGTGTCCTTTACAGTTATCCGGCAAGCTTGGACATCAGCTCCTGGCTCTGGTTTGGTGGGGCAGCAGTCCCAAGATCAGCTCTGTCTCACGTCAGCTCTCTGGCTCTCTGCTCCGGTAGGCCCTGATCAGAGTGCCACAGAAGCCTTTGACCCCAAAGGACACACATTCTGCATTCTCTGCTTCTTCTCTGCTGGTGGTGAGATTCCCAAATTCTGCTGCTGAAACCACTCAATTTAATGCTAATCCCATTGTGGATAGACTAATATGGCCTATTTGCATGTCTCTACTTCCATGTAGCAAAGTTAAACTTAATGGCTAGGAAAGCCATTTTGAACAATACTCATGTATGTGTGTGTATGTGTGCACACGCGCGTGCGCGCGCTCAAGTTTACTGAAAAATTTACAACATAGCATACAGATTCAAACAGCTCCATGTGGTATTTTGAAATTCATCTCAACAGTGGGCTGAGTGACCTGCAGGTTGGGCAGACTGCCAAAGTCCAAGAGCTCCAGCATCTCCTTAGTATCAATATCTACTTCAATGATCTCTTGATCCAGGACTGAAACCTCTGGTGCATAATTATCTCTCCTTTCTCTCTCCTCCCCCTGCAGCCTAGTGGAGATGCCTCTCACAGGCCCTCTCTGAATCCCCTTCATCATATGTGTGATGCTGGGAATAATGGCCATCTCCTCGCACACACGCTTGTTGGTGTGGAAGTCACTACCCAGGCGCGTGAAGCATTTTTCAATAATGACACAGGCCACCTTCTTCACGGTTTTGGTGCAAACACAGCCCATGTTGGTGGATCCTTGGTGAAAGAGCTGAACAATGAACTCTTTACACTACAGGGTGCCTTTGAGCCTTTGCTGGAAGAGTAGGTTTTCGGACTCACAAAGCTGTGGTCCAGAGTCTTTGAATAAGAGACTTGCTGGAAGAGTAAGAGTGCTTCTGGGGATTTAATCATCAGAGAGAAGAGATCTTTCAACTCTTGTCTAAGTAGGACAAAGGCTAAGGGATCACAAGGCCAAGGAAGGACCTTCATGCACAGCCAAGGGGAGGCTGTCCTGAAAGAAGCACTGGATCTTCAGTGCTCCTGGTCCTGGATTGTAACCTGTTACTTCCCCACTACTTCAGGCACGTTAGGAGAGGCCAGTCCTTGGAAAGGGACATTATGCTTGCAAGGGTCAGCTGAGGAGAGGAAGACCCTCAACCAGGTGGATTGACACAGTGACTGCAGCAATGGGCTCCAGGGTGTCAGAGATTGTGAGGATGGCACAGGATAGGCCATGGTTCAGATCTGTTGTTCATAGAGTCATTATGAGTCGTACTCGACTCAGCAGCACCGAACAACAACCCCAAGTAGACCAAGAAGTAGAGAACATGTCTATACTCACAAACTGAGGTCCCTGTGTGATGTAAACATTTTGCAATTTGCTGGTAATAGAAAGGGTTTTGGTTTGAAACCACTCAGAGGTACAGTGGAAGAAAGGCCGGGGGATCTACATCTGTAAAAATCATAACCATGGAAACACTATTTATCAGCTCTACTCTATAACAAACAGAATCAACTTGCAGGTGTACAACCACCACCATCACCACCACATCACACCATTACTCCATCTCCACTCCACCACCATGACAACCCCACTACTATTGCCATCCCACCACCCCCATATCATACCACCATATAACCACCACCATCACCATACCACCACAACAATCATACCGCCATTGCCACCCCACCACCACCATTATACACCCACCCCCACCATCACACCACCATGCCACCATCATCACACCACCACCACCACCACCACACCACCACCACCATCACACCACAACCATCACACCATCACACCACCACCATCACACCATCACACCACCACCATATCATACCACCATCATGCCGTCACACCACCATCACCATCAACAACCACCACCATCACACCACTGCCACACTACCTACCAACCACCACCATCATCTCCACCACACTCACCATCAACATCACTACACCACCACCACCAGCACACCATCACTACCACCATCACACCACAACCATCACACCACCACACCACCACCATCATATCATACCACCATCATGCTGTCACACCACCATCACCATCAACCACCACCACCATCACACCACTGCCACACTACCAACCACCACCATCACCTCCACCACACCACCATCAACATCATTACACCACCACCACCAGCACACCATCACTACCACCATCACTATACCATCACCACCCCCACCCCCACCCTCACCATTACCACTACCACCTCAGTGCCTAGCTCAAATCGTGCTCAATAAAGATGTATAGGGTGACTGAATGGTAAATGAATGAAGGCAAAGAGGTTGTGTTGGTACACTCCCAGGACTCAAGGCCTCACGCGTCCTTTCGTGGTTGCATGTTAACCATTGGCGGGGATATGCTAATATCTGCTGTAGTTTATGTGAGACTTCAGGCACAAGAAGACTTCCACATTAGAACACTGTAAACCAGGCAACAGTCTCATCCAGGTGAATGGGAGGCCCTGGGAATGACCTCGTGTTGCTAACCTTCTGGAACCTGTTCTGCTTTTCTACAAAGAATTGTTCCGTGATGTGAACATCTGTGTCAGTGCGACTACTGAAGACTACTGAAGATCATGTGTCCCAGATTTATGCAATCTGCCCATTTATCTCCAAAGCCTTGGTGGCCTGTAACCAGAATTATGTGAAAGAGGCCTCCAGGGCAACCAGACATCCTTATCTGGTATACTGGACCCTGCTGATAACTGATCCTCATTACTGTGAATCCAAGACGTTTGTGGACCCTGGCTTCAGTGCTCCTTCTCAAAAAATCCTATTGAGAAACCCACCAGGGCCAGTTCACCTCTGTAATGAACGAGAGATCCGGGGTTAGAAGGAGGAGCTCGGGACGCCTAGTCCACAGGGAGCTCCAATGTTAACCCCACCGTGGCGCCTCCTGGTGGTTCAAATCCACCAGCCATTCTGTGGGAGAAAGATGGGCCCTTTTACAACCTTTGAAAACCTACTGGAGGGCCAGCTGTGACTTGGTTCCAACTCAGTGGGCAACAAGTTTGAGTTTTGGTAGAGTTAACAGACAGACAAACTGCACATTCTTTCTGGAGCTGCTCAGAAACTCCATTCAGCTGTCTGTTGCTCCAGTTGACGACTGGACAGTGCCAACCCCTGCCCTATCCCTGCTGCTGCTCCCAGGCTGCTGGGCATGGCCGTGGCCTGAGGGGCTCCGTGCAGCATCCTGTCCTCCCACCAGCCTCTGCTCCCCTCTCAGGACTCGTCACTGGACTTGGCCACCTGGAGGTCACCGATCATCTTAGCAAGAGATGTTCCAGACCTTACTGGGTGTGGGAGCCGGGCCTGAGATGAGTGGGAGGTGAGGGAAGGAGGTGGTGGAGGCCGACAACTTTTCCCACCAGTTTCAAAGAGATAATGAGGATGGTGCTGAAAGGGAATTTGGGAGGTTAACAGTTTGTAGGGTTTTTGTCTTTTTTTTTTTTCTTAATTTAAGTGGAGGGAGATTTAGACATGTTTCTATGTCAGTGGGAAGGATCTGTTAAGAGGGAGAGGTGGAACAAATAGAGAGAAAGACTCCAAAGTAGGCAGACTGGAGGGTCAACCAGATGTTACCATGAGGCCTCAGAGTTGGCGGAGGCCCCAGACAAGGGACCCTTCTCGGTTGTAACATGTAATGTGGACCACCCAGGCAGGCCTGGAAAAGTGTTCCAGAACCAGTGTTTGTCGTTGTCATTTTTATGTTTTGGGAACACATACACATAATAAAACGTGCCATTTGAACTCTTTTTAAAGGTGCAGTTCTGTGACATTAATGATATTCACAATATTGTGCAATCCCACTATTTAACCCCACTATTTATTTCCTAAGCTTTCATCACCCCAAACGGAAATTCTGTACCCATTAAGCAATAAACTCCCAGCTCTTTCTGTCCCCCCTTCAGTTCCTGGTAACCGCTGACCTGCTCTCTGCCTCTGTGGACTTGCCTATTGCAGAGAACTCACACATGGGGTCATAAAATCACTCTCCTTTGGTGTTTGGCTTCCTTCACTAAGCACACTGCTTCCAACATCCATCCGCGCTGTGCTGCAACACGTATCAGAACTTCATTTTATATTCTAAAAATATTCCATTATGTGATGTATCACATTTTGTTTATCGTCTGTCGATGGGCACTTGAGTGGTTTCCACCTTTTGGTGGTTGTGAATACTATTGCAATGAACACTGATGTACATACAAGTAGCTGTTTAAGTCCTTGTTTTCAAGTCCTAGCAGCAGAATTCCTGGATTGTGTGATGACTTTATTTTAACTTTTTGAGGAGTCAGTCTCCAGACTGTTTTTCCCAGGGGTGCACCATTTTACATTCCCATTGGCACAGTCACGTACAGAGGTTCCAATCTGAGAACTGGCTGAGTCACCATACTGGCCACCTGCCTTCAGCACATGAGGTAGACAGACTGGGGAGATAAAGATTCCAGAGCAGATTTCAGGAGGAGAGGGTCATCTTGTGAACCTCAGCCTCCAGGGTCCTGTGGGAAAGGGGAGGGTTGCTTCTTATTTTCTTCAGATCCACTGAGAGGGACCACCTGGAGAACTTGATGGGTGACCTGGAGCCAAGGAGACAGGGCTGTTGACTCACCTCTGGGGAATCTACGGTGAAGAGGTGGTTTCTGATGCTTGTCAGTCTCCTATGCTTTTCTAGAAGACCCTATATGAGAAAGGAGTGAAGTGCCATCAAATATATACACTTCCCTTAAAGCTGATGTGGACCTCGTGTGGGAGAGAGCTCAGTGTCCTCACCTGGGCTGCTGTCATCCTAGGAGACATTTTTTTAAATTTTTTATTTTTATTTTATTACATTTGTGTGTGTGTACCATCAAATCAGATCTGACTGGTACAGGAGGAAATTGTCCCTCCTTCCTCGGCAGAGCATCTGGTGGATTTGAACCATGCACCTCTGGGACTGCAGTGCAGCTTCTTGCCATTAGGCAACCAGAGCTCCCCCCTAGGAGACATTTGACGGTGTACGGATTTATTTTTCACTGTCATGACTTGAGGTTGCTATTGGTGTATAAGGGTAGTCACTAAGATGCTGTTAAACATCCCTCAATACCCATGACAGGGCAATTGAGAGGGGTGAGGAAGCGTGGGCGGATGTAGCTGAGGGAGTGCTATTTGATCCAAGGGCTAAAGAATGAGCCAGAAAGAAAAAGGGGGTAAACATCCCAAACCCCAAACCCAACTGGGAAAGACTCTGCGGCAGGCAGAATGAGCCCTATCACACCCTTCCAGCCCATCTACTCCTTTCTTTGTTTTTAATGCATAGTTTGCTGCTCCAATTGCTCAAGGAAATAGACGTGATGCAAAGATGCCTGCAAAATCTATCCAAATGCCTTTTGCTTGCTGAATTTTGCCCTCGTTCATAAATTCCTTTGCACTTGCCTGCTTGTGTATATTCTTTGAAGTCTTATTGTGGATGTTGTGTTCTTTGATTTCTCCTTTGGGCATGTCCTTTCATTGGTTAATGAGTTAAAAAATATTTGACACAATTTTATCTTTTTAAAAAATCTTTTTACAGAGGAGTAATTTGGGATCATCCAGGGACAATATAGGCACCTGCTCCGAGAACATGCCTGGTGAGAACACCTCATGATGGGAGGGTCTCAAGAACTCACTGGGGTTCATAAAAGAACCCCCTCAACCAACACGGCTGTCAGTCAGTTCTGATCATGATGACGCTCCAGCAGGTTTCCAAGTTTGTAAATCTTTATTGGAGAAGAATGCCAATAAAAATATTTCACTTTCTCCCTAAGAGGTCGGTGGCAGGTGAATAATACATCTCTGAGCAAAAGCAGTCCTGCGGGTGAAGGGCAAGAGGAATGGAACTAAGGAGGGGTCATTGAAAAGATGCCTCTCACCTTTGTCCTCCATTGCTGGCTCCTCTTCAGGTTGGTCTCATTGGAGCTGCTTTAACTGTTTTATTCAAAGTTTTGATTCTGACTTCCTTGCCATTGTTAAGTGCTGCCACTGACACGGTGTTTTCCCTTTAGACAAGGCTGATATAAAAGGATGCAACCAAAAGGTGATTGGTTCAAATCCACTACCCACTCTTAGGGAGAAAGGCTGACATTCTCTTCCTCAGTTCCAGCAAGCAGAGTTGTGTCATCTGCAGAATGCAGGTTGTTAATGAGTCTTCCTCCAGTCCTGATGCCACATTCCTCCTCATACAGCCCAACCTTCCGGATGATCTATTCTACATATAAATTGAAAAGGTAGGGAGATAGGGTACATCCCTGGCAGACACCATTCCCAATTTTGAACCATGCAGTGTTTCCTTGCTTTGTTCTGACAACTGCCTTCTGATCCATGTATAGGTTTTGCGTAAGCACAGTCAAATGTTCTAGGATACCCATTCTACTCAGAGTCAGCCACAGTTTGTTGTGATCCACACAGTCAAACGCCTTTGCCAATGAAACACAGACATTCCTCTGGTACTCCCTGCTGCCCTCTTCTAAACCCAACCTGTGCTTTGGACAGTCTCTGTTGATGTACTGTTCCAGTTAATGAAAGTTTACAGACTTTGGATTTCCATTTATTCATTGTTGCACACTATCATCCCTGCTTGCTTTTCTCTTTGAAAAGTAAAAAAAAAAATTTATTTCATTTTTATACAATCCCCTCCACCCTCTCAGTCCACGCCACTATGCAGCTTTTATTCTGGACTCTTGTCATGACAATAATACCTAATCATATATTCCTCCTAAACAGTTCTCTCCCTCATCTATTTCATTGCAGTATACATTATCTATCTCCTTTTAGTTCCCCCCCAACTCTGACGTCAGGCCCAGTTTCCATCAGTGGCACTATACAGTATTTGTCCTTTTGTGACTGAGATATTTCACTCTGCATAATGTCCTCTAGGGTCACCATACTGTATAATATTTCATGAGTTTCCTGTTTTTCAATGCAGCATAGTATTCAATTGTGTGAATATACCAGAGCTTCTCTATGCATTCGTTTTTTGATGGGCGCTTGGGTTGGTTCCAACTCTTTGCTATTGGGAGCAAAAAAAAAAAGCTGCAATAAACATGGTGAGCATATATCTGCTTGGATGGCAGTTCTGGTTTCTTTAGGGAATATTCTCAGTAGTGGAATTAACAATATACCATTTTTATTTATCTTTCCTCTCACCGATGGTCATTTGATTGTGGTCCCCTTTGACTATTATAAATAATGCTGTTATAAACATTTGTATACAAGTTTTGTGTGGATGTGTGTTCTTAATTCTCTCTTAGACATTTAGGAGTAGGATTGCTGGATTATCTGGTAACTCTATGTTTAATTGTTTTAGGAACTGCCAGAGAGTTTTCCAAAGTAGTGACACCATTTTACACTCTCACCAACAATGTATGAGGGTTTCAGTGCTTCTGTAGCTCTGCCAATATTTATTATTATCTGGCTTTTAGTTCTAATCATCCCAATAAGAGTGAAGTGGAATCACATTGTGGTTTTGATTTCCATTTCCCCGATGCTAATAATATTGAGCATCTTTTCATGTGCTTACTGGCCATTTCACAAGAAGGCTTTGAAACAAAATTAAAGTTGCTTTGTTACTTCATCCTAAGTGAACACACTTGTTCAATGTGCCACTTGTAAACGCAATAGGTGACGGATGGGAGCATGAGAATAGATGTGGGGAGGGTGAAAATTCAGTATGGGAAAGTTGGAGCCCCTGTGTGATGGTCTAGTTTTGCTATGAGCTAGGAGCTTATCTTCTGCTGGGAATCCAGGAGATGGGAGGACACAGAAGCTTGAAAGAGTGGAAGAGAACTGAAAAGCTGTTCAAGGCGTGGGAGAGCTAGATAGCATGAAGTAGGATTACCAAAGCAGAGGGGCTGGGGTGGACAACAGGCAGGGGTCCAGATGTATAATCAAGACAGATTCCAGGGGGCTAGCTCCATTTTATGGGAATCCTAGAGGAGACATATTGCACTGAAGTCAGCTGTCTCTGACCTCTCCAAAGTCCTAAAGAGAAATGATGTCAGATTGAGAAGTATGTGTATGAGCCTGATTCAGACCATAGTCTTTTCAATCACTTGCTATGCTGCTGAGGGCTGGACAATGAATAAGGATGACAGAAGAAGAATCGATGCCTCTAAGTTGTGGTGTTGGAGAAGAATAGTGAATATCCCATGAACTTCCAAAATAATAGATATGTCTTAGAGAAGGTGCAGCCAGAGCACTCTTTGGAGGCAAAGATAAAGTTTTGGCTCACATACTTTGGGAATGTTACTAGGAGAGAATTTTTTTTATCATCATTGTTTGTGCTTTTATTTATTTTTTAAAATTTTTTAAATTTATATTTCTTATTAATTTCATTAAAAATTTACAGAGACTTTGGATTTCCATTCATTCATTGTTACACTTTTCTCCCCTCCCAACTATCCCCCCTAAGAAAAATTCTTTCATTGTTTTACAAACCCTCCCCCAGGTCCACTCACCATGTAGCCTTTGGTCTAGACTCCTGTCATGACAAAAATGCCTAATCACCTATCCCTTTTAAACAGTTTTCTCCCTCATCTGTTTCAATGCATTACTGAACCCATCTTTCTCAGTCTCTCCCCAACCCCAAGGTCAGTCCTGTTTTACAACAGTGGCACCATGCAGTATTTTTCCTTTTATGACTGAGATACTTCACTCAGCATAATGTCCTCCAGAGTCACCCATTTTGAATAAAATTGCATGAGTTCCTTGTTTTTCAATGCAGCATAGTATTCCGTTGTGTGAATATACCACAGCTTCTCTATCCATTTGTTTGTGGATGGACACTTAAGTTGTTTCCAACTCCTTGTTATTGTGAACAAAGCCGCAGTAAACATGGGTGTGCGTATATCTGCTTGGATGTCAGTTATGGTCTCTTGGGGGTATATTCCAAGTAGTGGAATTGCTGGGTCAAATGGTATCTCTATTTGCAACTATTTGAGAAAGCACCATACTGCCTTCCACAGTGTTTGCACCATTTTACACTTCTACCAACAGTGAATAAGGGTTCCAGTTTCTCCACAACCTCGCCAGCATTTGTTGCTTGCTGTTGTGTTAAATTTTGCTATTCTGTCTGGGGTGAGATGATATCTCATAATTGTTTTAATTTGTATCTCTCTTAGAGCTAGGGATTTTGAACATTTCTTCATGTACTTGTTGGCCATCTGAATGTCTTCTTTGGTGAAGTGTCTGTTCACATCCTGTGCCCATTTTTCTATTGGATTATTTACCTTTATCTTGTTGTGGTACTCAAGTATTTTCTAAATTTTGGATTTAAGTCCCTTATCTGATATGTCATTACCAAATACTTTTTCCTGGTTTGTGGCTTCCCTTTTTACCCTGTTGGAGAAGTTTTTGGATGTGCATTGGGATTTGATTCTCAGAAGATCCCATTCATCTATTTTATCTTCTCCTAGTTGTAGGTTTGAGAGATTATTTCTTGGAGACTGTATCATGCTTTGAAAGATGGAGTGTTGGTGAAAGAGACGAAGACCCTCAACTGGGTGGAT
This sequence comes from Elephantulus edwardii, assembly GCF_000299155.1. NCBI lineage: Eukaryota > Metazoa > Chordata > Mammalia > Macroscelidea > Macroscelididae > Elephantulus > Elephantulus edwardii. The sequence continues at coordinate 6,702,325 of NW_006399791.1, read as the reverse complement.
TGACACTGTGACTGCAGCAACGGGCTTACATGTGTCAGAGGTTGTGAGGATGGCACAGGATAGGCCAGGGTTCAGATCTGTTGTTCACAGGGTACTTGACGGCTCAGAACCCAGCAGAGTTTGGGTACATGATAGTCATTGCCTTTCACCTTCAGCCAAGCATCCTTGGAAATTGATGGTGCACTGTGATCTCTGTGTTAACAGTTCTTTCTTCTCTTATTACTGTCCTGCTTAATTGGCCACTAGTCCAATTTCATGTTCTTTACTGGCCCACATCAGTTGAGGTACTTTCTTGATTGGTGATGACACGGTAATTGCAAAGATCTCTCAGCCTCAATTGCTCAAATTTTGTTTTTATAGAAGAGAGGCCTCTGACTTGCACCTCATAAATATCATCAAATATGACTCTAGTTCCTTGTGTTCTTGACTATTCTTGCACAAGACTGTGAAATATGACATGGAGGAGTCATTCGCTTTTAAAGCCTCTTAGAGAAATTACCAATGTGGTCTATCGGTCACAGAATGTCGTGGTGTCAATAGCAACATAATAGTTTCAATTTGATGAAAAATTAGTTTATTGGAGGGAGCTCTGGGGGACTAGTGGCAAGAAGGTGCACTGCAATCCCGAAGGCGTGTGGTTCAAATCCACCAGATGGTCTACTGGAGAAGGTGGGGGCAATCTCCTCCTGTGCCAGTTAGATCCGACTTGATAGTATACAACAAGAAAATTTAAAAAGGGAAAAATTAGTTTATTAGAAGGATATAGAATTCTCTACAAAATGGAGAGAAAGCTGGAAAACCTAGACTGAAAAGAATAGGAATCAAAAAGGTAGAGGGAATCCAAAAGCAAGAACCAATTCATAGTCTCTATAGAGTGCTCTGGTGGCTCAGTGGTAAAGAACTGGGCTCCCAGCACAAAAGTGCTTGGTTTGAGTCCACCAACTGCCTTGCAGGAGATGGATGGACAATCTCCTCCCATGTCATTTGCTGCTTCTGAGAACAAGCTAGAGGGTGAGCTATGGGTCGGTTTCAACTCAATGGCAACAACATAGGGATGTCAGCCCCAAGTGCTTCTCTGCTTTCATTGCCTTCTATTCAAGGATCTGAATTACGAAGATTATGTCAAGGAATGAGTGCTGAACTTGGGTCCGACACCCTTCTATTCCAATCTCCTTTGCACCCGTGAAGGCATAGAAGCATAATGCTTCTGGCTCCCATGGGTGATCAGAATACTCATCCCAGAATATAGGGAAGTCGAGGCAAGGCTGAGAAAGCAAGCATGCATGAGACTCATGGATCGTCTCAGCTTCAGTAAGAGAAGAGCAATCCACGGATGGCTGATTCACGGAAGACCCTCTATAGTTCCTGAAGGCCATTCTTCCTCTGTGGGGACTCCATGTCTAAATAGAGCTGGCTCCACAGGGTTTCAATGGCTGATTTTTTCCAATGTTGTAACCAAGTGTTTCTTCCAAGGAGCCTCTGGGTGAACTTGAACTTCTAGGCACTAAAATTCTTTGAGTCTCAGATGCACCTGAGAGTGAGATACTTGCATACTGTTCAGGGGGTCGCTAGACTGCTCGTCTGGAGGCTCTGCTCCTGTGAGGGTCTCGTGAGCCAGGCCTCAGCAGCGGCTTTCATACACCGTCACCCTGGAGCCTGGCCCTTGATCATGATCAGTGACATGTGGATTACACAAGCAGGGCCTGGGGCCTCTTCTTAACCTCATAACTTTTTCCCCCTAAATGGCCGAGACGCTATTTCCATCTCTGTTTTGCAAGGGTGGGGGAGGGTAAATATTATTTGTCCTGATGATTCATTCTGGTGGTTTTTGGATGATGTTGAATTGATTCATGACGAGTTCCCCGGCATCTGGTATGAATTAAACGGGACTTTCTCTTGGTGACAGTAAAATGAAAGATCTTAAACAAGATTACCATTAAATAGAGGCCCAGTGGGAGTACCAGAGCTTGAGCAATCGTAGAGACCTGAGTCAGTTCAGTCACAGGCCAGACTGTCTCAGAGAAGCTGGTAAAAGGCGACACACAGTTTCAGGGTGGCGCTGCCCATGACGTGGCGACTGTTTTTCACTTTCATACCCATGATCTGGGCAGGCCAAATTGTTTCCCAGAATGTGTTGTTTTATCCCCTAGTCATCATCCTAATTAGACAAACAGGGAAACAGAGGCAAGAAATTGTCATGAGTGTGCAATCAGGGGCCACATTGCAGAAGTTTCCCACTGACTCCCAGAGGCCATTCGGCGGCTCTTAACTCGGGGTGATTTTGCACACTTGATATTGTCTGCTGCCATAATATTGAGTGTCACAACTGGGCATTTGGGGGTGCTACTGGCAATCGAGTGGATGGAGGCCAGGTGTGCTGCTGAACATTGAACAATGCACTGGGAAGCTCCCACAGCAAAGCATTATCCAGTCCAACACACCAATGGTCCCGAGACATCAAACGGTTGTCATCAAGTGGCTGCCCCAGATCCAAATGACTTGATTGTCAGGTTTGATGAAAATACTTCTATATATAGCGATAATAGATTTTCTGAAAATAGCATGTTATATACACACTACATACATGTTTTATTGTGTTAAGTGTGAATTCCTTATTGCCATCAAGTTGGAAATGATGTATTGAGTTTCAAAAGCTGTAAATCCCATAAGAGGAGAAAAAAAAATTAAAAGCCAGCTTTCTGGCTGAGAGTGGCTGGTGAATCCAAAGTCCTGCTGGTGGCAGGAGAAAGATGAGTAATCTCCTCCTGTGCAATTTACAGCCTCTGAAAAGAAAATCCTCCAGAGGCTCAGCTCTGAGTCAGTTTTGACTCTGTGGCACACAACAACCATATATGTTATACACAAAGCATTTGATGATTCAGTATGTTTTCACATGTACTATTCAGTGGTACTTGTGATGTTCATCATGTCATATCATGATAAACCCCATGAAACCACTATCAGTTTCTTAATTATTCCAACACATTCATGACAGCTGAAGCTGTCATGTGGCAGAGAGAGAGAGAGAGAGAGAGAGAGAGAGATGTATGGTTGCAGAAAAGATAGAAGTGTCTGTGATAGAGCATTCCAGTAGAAATCATCTTCTTATAACTGAAAATCCAACTCAAGTTGGCATAAGCAATCAAGAACAGTTCTAGACCGTGTGAGTGAAAAGTCAGACCACCCACATGTGATCGTGGTCCTCATTGAAAAGAGCCCACTGTTGAAACATCTAGGTGCGTCATCACTTCTCTCCAAATTTCCATGTCTTCAGGGCTGATAAAGAAAAATGAGAACACCTAACTTAATAAACAATGAGAACACCTTGTTTAATAAACAATGGAAATGGCATTTTTATATGGAAATGACATTTTTAGAGGAAACTCTAGTTGACACATAATTCATTTTTATTATATGTTATAAAGTGTTATGTTAGTCAATAACATAATAAAACCTCTGGAAATTAAAAATAAAATTGCTTTCAACATGGTTTGAAGGAACACTGGAGGAAACACTGAATATTGCTTGTCAATCTACTTCTGCAAACGCAGCCGTTAAAAATCCCGTAGACCACGGCTCTACTCTGACACACATGGGGCGGCCAAGAGTTGAGACTGACTCAGCAGCAACTGATGGGCCTGGAGAAGTGAGTTGTAATCCTGGTTACTTATTAGAATCATCTGGAAAATTTTCTTTTCACTTCTTCTCACTCTTGTGATTTGAGTGAAATTTTGCAGAGAAAATGGGGTTTCCATTCAGTAACTTATGTTGTTGGTAGGTACGCAGGACTCCTCTGAACAGATCTGAACCCTCTGCTTTCCTGCACCGCCTTATCCTCTCCAACACACTAGAGGTCATTGTCATAGTCACTGTATCAATCCCTCTGCTTGAGAGTCCTCCTCTCTTTTGTTGACACTCCGCCTTTCCAAGCATGATGTCCTTTCCAAGAAACAGCCTATCCTAACAACATGCCCAAAATACGTGAGATGAAGCTTCGCCATCCTTGCTGCCTCTGAGATTCATTCTGGCTGCACTTTCTCTAAGACATACCTGTTCTTTTGTTCTTTTGGCATTCCACTAGATATTAGTGCTCTTCTCCAACACCACAACTCAAGGGTATTGATTCTTCTTCTGTCCTTCTTATTCCTCATCCAGGTCTCAGATAGGTGATTGGAAAAACTATGGCTTGAATCAGGTGCACCTTATTCTTTAAACATTACTCGCCAGAACCTTGACAAGGATCCTGACAGCAAACTTTACTCATGCTATTTGTCTCCTCATCTCCTGACTTCTGCTACCAAAGGGTGTCGATTGTGGATCCAAGAAGATGAAATTGCAAAAATTCATACACCTATTTTGTGACATTGATTCCATTGACTTCATGCTTCACAACATTCTTCCCATTTCTTCCATATATTTCCTGTTCCCATTCATCTTTTTTCTTATATTTTTTTATTGGTTTGCATATAATCATCCATATATATCACGTTTTGTACTTTGTATTCTATACAATCATTCATATACCACTGCTCTATGCCTATTATCACCCTGTATTTTCAAGTCCCCATTGAACCTTTCCCATTACTGCACACCCTTCCCCCAACCTCTGCTACCTCAGTGATTCCCCCCTCCCTTTTGCCGTTCCCTCCCTCTTATTTCCCTTTGGAACATTTATTCCTATCTTACTCAGTTATGTTCCTATTTTCCCAATAGTGGCCTTATGCAATATTTGCCCTTATGTAACTGAGATATTTCACTCAACAGAATGCTCTCAAGTCTCTCCAAGTTAGATAGTATTTTATAAAATCGTTGCTTCTTAATGCAGCATAGTATTCCATTGTGTGAATGTACCACAATTTCTCAATCCATTCAGATCGACTGCTTCCATTTTCTTGCTAGTGTGAATAACACTGCTGTGAATATAGGTGTACAAATGTCCATTTGCTAGTATTTATTTCCTTGGGAGTATATTCCTAGCAGTGGAACAGCTGGGTCGTAAGGGAGTTTTACGTTCAGCTTTTTAAGGAAACGTCAAACTGCCTTCCATAGCGATTGTACCATTTTATAATCCCAACAGCCTTGCATGAGCTCCTGTCTCTCTGCATCCTTGCCAACATTCATTGTCTCCTGTTTTGTTGAACTTTGTTACTGCTGCTGGGGAGAGGTGGTATCTCATTGTTGGCCTCTTTATTTTTATGCTTTCTTGACTTCTGAATGTCATCCCTGAGCAAGATTGTATGGGTTTGATTGTTCTAAGGAGTGTGTTCCTCCCTGGTGTTATCGACCACTGTACAGGTCTGTATCTCACCTGGCTGAAAGTTGAGTTACAGGGGCGATTTGAGTTCTAGGTTTGAAGGATGACTGACGGCCATAGATTTGAAGGCTCTCCCATAGCAACGAGTCTCTATCAGACCAGTAAGCCTGACCCTTTTGTGTGTGTGTGTGTGTGTGTGCTTACTCTTTTTTTTGTTGTTTTTATTTTTATTCATTTTAATGAACATTTACAGAGATTTTGGATTTCCATTCATTCATTGTTGCACTCTTCTCCCTGACCACCCCTCCCCTCCAGTTCGCTCTTCTCTTTGAAAAGTAAAAGAAAAATTTCTTCATTGGTATACAATCCCCACCCCCCACCCTGCCTCGAGTACACTCAACTAAGCAACTTTCATTCTGGACTCTTGTGATATAATTTTGTGTTTTGTTCCACCATATGTTAAACTTTGATGACTTTCAGTGCTGGGACTCATTGACAGAGGTTCTGTTTGATTGGCCTGAGAGGGTTAATTGAAAAGTTGACCAAGTGGTTGTAATGACCACTGATCTGGATTTAGATCAGCTTCAGGTGAGTTAACAGTCTTTGTACATAATATCTTACGTATCAGGAACCAATAATAAGAAAGGAAGAAGTTCAAGCTGCTCTGAAGAAATTGGGGGAAAAAATAAGGCCCCAGGAATTGATAGCATACCAATCAAGATATTGCAACAAGCAGATGCATCCCTGGACGTGTTCACCAGGTTGTGCCAAGAAATCTGGAGGACAGCTTCCCGGCCAACTGGCTGGAAGAGATGCATTTTTATTCCCATTCCCTAATAAGGTGATCCAACAGAATGTGGAAATTATTGAACAATATCATTAATATCACACACAAGCAAAATCCTGCTGCATATTGTAAAAAAAAAATGACTGGAACAGTAATTTTACAGAGAACTACCAGAAATACAAGCCGGCACTAATATCATTGTTGATGTCTGATGGATCTTGGCTGAAAGTAGTATCAGAAGGACATCTATTTGTGTTTTATTGATTATGAGAAGGCATTTGACTATGAGAATTACAACAAATTGTGGCTAACATTGAGAACAATGGAATCCCGGAACACCTGATTGTGCTCATGTGAAACCTATACTTGGACCAGGAAGCTGTTGTCTGAACAGAAATCAAAGAACACTGCATGGAATCCAGAAAGGAATGCATCAGGGATGTCTCCTTCCTCCATACCTTTTCAGTCTAAATGGGGGACAGATCATTTGGGAAGCTAGTCTTTATGAAGAAGAATGTGACATCAGGATTGGAGGAAGACTCATCAACAATCTGTGTTACTCAGATAATACAACTTTGCTCACTGAAACTGAGGACTTGAAGCTTTTTCTGCAGAAGGTCAGACTGCAAACTTCAATATGGATTTTATCTTAGCATAAAGAAAACAAAGATCCTCAGCACCAGGCCAACAGGCAGTGTCATGGTAGATGGAGAGAGACTGAGGTTGTTAATGATATCATCTTGCTTGGATGCACAATCAACAGCCTTGGCACCAGCAGTTATGAAATAAAAAATTAGTTGCATTGGGAAAATATGCTGTCAAAGATCTCTCCAGAGTGCTAAAGAGCAATGATGTCCGTCTAGAGACTAAGGTACATTAGATCCAGGCCATGGTCTTCTCAGTTGCTTGCTGAGAGTTGGACAATGAATAAAGATGATAGAAGGATTGATGCCTTTGAGTTGTGGAGCAGAATAAGAGTATTGAGAGTATTGAAAATCCCATGGACTGCCAAGAGAACAAACATGTCTGTCCTGGAGAGGGTGAAACCAGTTTGCTCCTTGAAGGCAAGGATTTTGAAGCTCTGTTGCACATACTTTGGGTATGTTGCCAGGAGGATTGCCAGGAGGGACCAGTCTTTGGAGAAGGACATTACGCTTGGAAGGGTAGAGTGTCAATGCAGAAGAGGAAGACCATGGGTGGGATGGATTGACATAATGACTCTGGCAATGGGGGCAGGTGTGTCAGAGATAGTGAGCCTGGCTTAGGACAGGGCAGCATTCAGAGCTATTGTTCATGGGGTTGCTATGGGTTGTAGCTAACTTGATGACACATAACAACAACAACTGAAAGGTAGGCAGGAGATTAAATATCCAGTTTATGTTGCCAAAGTTTATGTTCCTTATAGATCCAAACAAATCTCTTAGATTTGTGTAAGATTCTATTTGAACTACACTGAGAAATTTCGATTTCTTATACCATAACAGCCTGAATATTGTTATTGTTGTTAGGTACCATTGAGTCAAGCATGATTCATAATGACCCTATGAACAAAAGGTCTGAACCCTGTTCTGTCCTGCACCATTCTCACACTTCCTGACACACAAGAGCCAGTATTCATGTCAGTCCACCTGGTTGAGGGTCTTCCTCTCCTTTGCTGACTCCACCCTTCCCAACATCATGTCCTTCTCCAGGAATAGCACCTCCTAGCAACATGCCCAAATTATGTAAGGCAAAGTTTCATCATTCTTGACTCCAAAGAGCACTCTGGCTGCAACATCTCCAAGACACATCTGTTTGTTCTTTTGGCCATCCATGGGATGTTCAGTGCTCTTCTTCTTTTTCTGTCATCCTTATTCATTGTCCAGTGCATAACAAGTGATCAGAAAGACCATGGCCTAAATCAGACACACCTTGATTCTCAAACTGACATCATAACTCCTCAATAATTTGGAGAAGTCCCTAACTGCAGATTTTCCCAGTGTAATGTGTCTCCTTATTTCCTAACTACTGGGACAAACTGTGTTAATTGTGGATTCAAGCAAGATGAAGCTGTTGACAGTTTCAGTCTCCTCTTCATCCCATGATGCTGCCTATTGGTCCAGTGGTAAGAATCTTTGTCTTCTTGACATTAAAATGTAATCCATACTGAAGGTTGGACCTTCTGCAAAAAGTGCTTCAAGTGCTCCTCACTTTCAGCATGCAAGGTTGTGTCATCTTTATAATGCAGGTTATTGATGAGTCTCCCCCCAGTCTTGATGTCATACTCCTCTTCATAGAGTCCAGCTTCTTGGATAATTTGCTCAGTTTACAGATTGATATGCTGTGGGCAATATATTGAATGACCCAGAAAACATCAAAAGAACATGGAGGGAATACACAGAATCACTGTACCAGAAAGAACTGACTGGCACTGAAAAATTTCAGGAAATGCCATATGAACAGGAGGAGCCAATGGTAATTGAGGGAGTTGAAGCTGCACTGAAGGCACTGGCAAAAAATAAGGCCCCAGGAATCAATGGGATACCAATTGACTTGTTTTGATTAACAGATGCAGCTTTGGATGTGCTCACTAGTCTATGCCAGGAAATTTGGAGGACAGCTGTCTGGTCAATGGATTGGAAGAGGTCCATATTTGTTCTCATGCCCAAGAAAGAGGATCCAACTGAATGTGGAAACTATTGAACAACATCATTATTATCACATGCAAGCAAAATACTGCTGAAGATCATTCAAAAGCTGCTGGAACAGTACATTGATAGAGAATTGCTAGTAGTTCAAGTGGGATTTAGAAGAGGCCATGGCACCAGGGATATCATTGCTCATGTCAGATGGATCCTGGCTGAGAATGAAGAATGCCAGAAAAATTTGTCTATTTGTGCTTTATTGACTATGATCATAAGTTGTGGCTGACATTGTGAAGAATGGGAATCCCAGAGCACTTGATTGTGCTCATGTGGAACCTATACCTGGGCCAGGAGGCTGTTGTGCACACAGAGCAGGGGAGCACTGCATGGTTTAAAATTGAGAAGGGAGTGTATCAGAGTTGTATTCTCTCTCCATATCAGTATGCTGAGTAAATTATGCAAAAAGCTGGACTCTCTGAATTAATAGGATGCCCAATAAAATTCTTTGTCTTTCTTCAAGCTCTGGCAGCATAGTTTGTAGGGAGTTGGGCGACTGACCCAAAGGCAACATCTCTCTGGTGGTTTGAAACTACCTTCAATGGAGAGAGAGATGAGCAATCTCCTCCTGTGTGATTTACAGCCTCCGCAAACCCGCTGGAGGATCACCTATAAGTTTATTAAGATTCAATGGCAAAGAGTGTGAGCTTTTGAGCTTCCTTTAATTTTAAGTCCTTCGGGTCACTTCTTAACCTAAAAAGATGCATACCATGGGCTATCTTCTTCATGCTCATAGGCTTCAGAGGATTTGTTTTCCTCCTTCCTTCTTTCCTTTTGTGTCTTTGTGTATTTATGGATTGATTTTTCTTCTATTGAGGCATAACACATATTATAAGAGTGAATAAATTTTAAATGAATAACTTGAAGCATTTTTAAACATACACCCCCCATGTTTATCCAACAGCCAGGGAGATTTTAATACTGATTGGATAGTGTATAATATTAAGAACTTACTTCTTTTTATGTATGATAATGTTATTGAAGCTCTGTCTCCAATACTTTGAGCATGTTATCAGGAAGGACCAGTCCTTGGAAGAGGACATCATACTTGGAAGGGTGGAGGGTCATCATAGGATAGGGAGATCCTATGGGAGCTGGATTGACACAGTGGCTGGGATAATGGGAGTAGATGTGTCAAAGTCAGTGAGACTGGCTCAGGGTAGGGCAGACTTCAGAGCTATTGTGCATAGGGTTGCTACAAGTTGTAGTCAACTCAATGGCACATAAGAACAATACTAACTATGATATTACAGATATATATAATTACTTTAAAATACATCAATAGATTTATGGTGAAGAGATGGATATTGTTAACAGCTTTAGCTTGCTTGACTCCATAATCAACACTCTTGGTACCAATAGCCAGGAAAACAAAAGATCAATTACATTGGGAAAGTCAGCTGTCAGGGTCCTCTCCAGAGAACTGAAGAGCAACAATATCAGTCTGGAGACTAAGGTGTGTTTGATCCAGGCCACAGTCTTCACAATTGCTTGCTATGTGTCAGAGAGCTGGACAATGACTAGGGATGATAGGAAAAGTATTGATGCCTTTGAGCTGTGGTGTTGGAAAAGAGCATTGAGTATACATGGACTGCTAGGAGAACAAACAGGTTCGTTCTAGAGAGGGTGAAACCAGGCTGTTCCTTGGAGGCAAAGATTCTGAAGCTTTGTCTGACACATTTTGGGCATGTTGCAAGGAGAGACCAGTCCTTGGAGAGGAACATCATGCTTGGGAGGGTGGAGGGACAGAGCAGGAGAGGAAGACCCTTGTTGAGATGGATTAACTCAGTGACTGGGGTAATGAGGATAGGAGTGTCAGAGACAATGAGATTGGCACAAGATAGAGCAGGTTTCAGGGCTATTGTACATAGGGTCTCGATGAGTCACAGGCGACTTGACATCACATAATAATAACAACATCAAAATGGATTTATAAATAAATGATCTGTCTAGGATGTATTTCAATATAATTTGGGGAAGGCACAGCATGAAGTACATCTCTATCCCTGTAGAGACAAAATGAGATCAGTCCTGAGGAGTGCAATGAGAAACTGCATTGATGGAGATAAGGGACCTGTTACACAATGACACTTTAGGATACCTCCCCTTACCCATGGTAACCACTAATGAACAAAACTGAAAATGACCTAAATATCTGGAATATGGCAGGTACTAAAAAACAGTAACAGTTATTTTCTTTAGAAGTTCAATTGCTGCCTATGTTGCCATTTTTGCTTAGGGAAGTTCCTCCACGTCTCTGCCTCTACTTCACCCCCAGATCCTGGAAACCAGCTCCATCCAGAGTCTCTCAGGTCAGAATGGTTCCTCCCACATGACCAGGGAACATCTCAGTTTGTGTCCAGAATGGCCTCTTTTTGCATCCCTGTGGATCCAAGGGTTTTGAGCAGTTGATTGAGATGGCCATGTGACCCATACACCAAGAACAAAACAATAGAAGATGGTTATTTTAATATTTTTATGATGTTAAGAATAGATATATTGCAGCATTCACCAACTCAATTTTTTTAACATGCACAGTTCAATGACACCAATTACATTCATTATGTTGTGAAACTATTGCCAATACCTGTTGCTAAATTTTCCATGATCTTAAACAGATACAAAGCAATGATTTCCCTTTACCCCTGTTTCCTGTAACCCCTAGTAAACTTTGGTCTCTGCATTTTCTTCTTAAATGGGAACTTACAGTATTTGTCCTTGTGTGTCTGACTCACTTCACTCAGCATAATTTTTTCCAGGTTCACCCATGTTGTAGAGTACACCAGAACTGCCTTGCCCTTTGTGGTTGAGCCGTGTTCCATTGTATGGATAGATCACATTTTGTTTATCTGTTGATAGGTTGGTTGCTTTTACCTTTTTTTTATAACCAAAATTCTGTTTATTGAGATAATTCCATCTTGATTTTTTTTCTTAATACTGCTTCCGTCTGAAAGAGCATCCTTCTGTAAGCCTTGCTTTCCCTCCTGTAGGCTGACAGAAAACAGTGAAGTAGCCAACACACAAAACTACTGTGTGTGCATGGCTGAAGACCGTGGTGATTTTATAGCGTCCTGGACATTGCACATTCATGAAATAGGAATTCGGGCTCTGCCCCAGGCACTTCTTCTTGTGTTTCCTCTTCTCCTCTTTGGAGAGGGATGAAGGAGATCCTTTGCAAGAGGCATGTGGCATGCACAGGTCATAGCCAGAAAGGAGGGAGAGTGTCTGCTTTCACCTTTTAATAACTGTGAATAGTGCTGTTATGAACACTGCTGTCGTGTACCATAGAGTCAGAACTGACCCACAGGCGGCCCTCCAGTGGGTTTTCAGAGGCAAGTTAATCACTTCGGAGGAGATTGTCCATCCCGTGGAGCAGCTGGTGGCCTCACAATGTGTGCCTTCAGGAGTGCAACACAGCTTCTTGTCACTAGGTCACCAGAGCTCCCTAGTGTAAGTAGGGAAAAAAAGTTTAGAATATATAACTATGTATCATGGGAGTTGGGTGTTGACCTGGAGTCCAAGCAGGTGGCTTGAGCCCCATACGATGTGGGAAAGGAGTCATCCCTCAGGATGACCGGGTGGGCAGAAGCTCAGGCTATAAAGCCCAGTCTGCTTCCATGCCACTTGGACATGTTACAAAGAGACTGGTTGTAAATTTGGAACTATAGTTAAATGTCAAGCCCCAGCTTTGTGCCCATCTATCTCTTAGGAAGTGCTCCAAGACTTCCCAAATTTCCAGGGGGGCTTTCATTTTATTTTCCTGCCCCAGATGTTTGGGGGAGCTCCCCAATTACGACAAGCTTAGAAGCAGGAGTGGTATCCACTTCCGAAATAGCTTGCCTCGGGGAAACTCTATGAACTTGGAGAAAGGATGAAAGTTATACAAATGTTCAGGTCTTTTCGTTCATAGGATCACTATGAGTCATCCACAACTCGACGACATTTAACAACAACAACCAGATGTATGCCTGGGATATAGATCCAGCTGTGCATTGCTTTGCTCAGAAAAATGAAACCCATGTCCCAGAACGGCCTCAGTGAAGTCTGTCCACCAACTAATGCAGAACTTGGTGATGCACGTGGTGAATGTACACCATTAGAGGTTCAAGTGTACCCAGAGGTGCCTCAGAAGAAAGGTCTTGGATGATCTAATTTCAAAATATCAGCCACTGAAACCCTTATGGAGCTCTGTTCTACTCGGACACACAGGGGCTCAGGAATCAGCTTGATAGCAACTATTTTTAAAATCTACAACAATCTGTATAACTAGTACACTATTGTTGATACAACTTTCCTCTGGCGGTAAGTGGTAGCCCTTCCTCACCGACATGGGTGAAACTGTGGTCAAGAGCAGCTTGATCTGAGGTCTCTCCTTTTGTCACAGTTCTCTGAGTTGTCCACCCACAGGCTCCATCCACAGCCTCGCCATGCATGTCATCAGTCTTTGTATTGGAGTTAATATATCAGTGTGTCTGACATATTTGCTGTCTGCGTCATCTAGAATTGTGTTTCTATCTCTGAAGTAAAAATGTTTCCATCTCTTTTTTTATTGCTTCAGCAATCTCACTTCCTGTGTGTTGCTTTGGTGCTACAATGCAGCCTGTTCTCATAACACCTTCCTCTCTCTCTGCCTGGGAGTTGCCCAGGAGGAAGCAATCCTAATGCAGGTGAGCAGGTCCCTGAGGCGGAGGGAGGGGACATAGCCAGAAAGGAGTTTCCTGCAGCTTCAACTCTCCTAGTCATGTTTGTTTTGTTTAAACTGGGTGACAGGAATGTGGGTGTTTTCTATTATTCTTTATGCCTGTTTATGTATCACGTCTCATGTTTTCTATTATTCTTTATGTCTGTTTGTATATCATGTTTCCCGAGGCTGTTGTCGGAGCTGTTTAGATGATTCTGATTTATAGCTGCCCCATGTGACTGAGTAGAACTGCTTCATAGATATTTTTTTTTAAATCTTTTATTTCAGTGAAAGTTTACAGTTCATCTTGTGTTATCATTCAATCCTTCATAGACATTTTGCTGTATAACATTGATTAAAATTAACCAAGGTAATTAATTAATGAATGATAATGTCTAATCAAATCCTCACAGATTGGGGGAAGGGGGTGGGCAGGGAGAAAAGTGCAACAATGAATTAATGGAAACCTTAAGTCTCTATAAACTTTAATTAAAATAAAAATAAAATCCTCACAGTTTCCTGGGCTATAATTTTTATGGGGACCAATTACTGAGTGTCTCTCCTGTGGAACCACTGGAAGGGTTCAAACCACCAACCTTATGGTTAGTGGTCAAGCATTTTGACCACTGCACCATGAGGGTTTCTCATGCTTCGTAATAGTTTTTTCTTCATTAATACAAATGAAGAGCCAGAATATGGACAGTGCGGAGCAAAATTCTCTCATATCTATGATGTGGAGACCACCATCCCCTCCACTGAGCCAAGCTCTTCCTTCCTTCTAGAAAGGCACCCTCACAGATTGGCCTTGGAGACTGCTGGAACCTTTCTGTAGGTGTGTTCGGAGAGCTGGAGAGATGCACAGAGGAATGCTGCTGGTGGTGTGTGCCATCAGCTGAGAACTGACACATGCCTGAGCCTCCAGCAAGTTTCAGAGGCTTTAGACCACCTTTCTCCTGCAGAGCAGCTGCCGGATCCAAACTGTGCACCTTAGCATTGCCAGTGCAGCTTCTTACCACTAGCCCTCCACAGCTTGGGAATTTAGTGTGACCTTTTCAGACCACAGATAGCACAGTCTCTGCCAGCAAATGCTTTGCAGCTGGAACCTAGAACCCAGAGTCTCCAAGTAATACCTTAATAAAAATAGAAAGGACTGGGGCTTCTCCTTAATCAAGAGAGGAAGAAGGTCCATGGTGGGCATGGTCAGGCTAGAGAAAAAGAGACCCACACACAAAGAAACAAAAACCAAAAACCCCACCCCTTTCTCTGGCCCTTCTGTGATAGAGAAATATTCTCCTGCCGTGGACGAAGGTACTGGGGACATGGCACGCCCTGCCACTTCATCCAGTTGTATCTTCCTGGCCACTTCTTTTTCTCCTTCCCCAACCAGTGTAGCCAAATGTTCTCTCATCTCAGCTCCCCACTGCACTGCCTTCCTGAATCACTCCAAGGGCACAAACAGCCTCTATTCCCACTGCACAGAGCAAAGAAATTCTGTCAGAACGCAGTGCCTTCAAATTCTTCCTCCCACCATCCGCATCCTGTCGTTTCTGTTTAAGGTCAGCCCCTTCGCCTGGATTCTCAATCCACCCCCTCTTCTTCCCTCTGAAACCTCAAAACCAACTTATGTGGCTTAAATTGCGATGGCGAAGCCTCATCTCATGTCCATTGGGCATATTGTTAGGAGAAACTATTCCTCAAAAGGGGATATCATGTTTGGAAAGGTGGAGGGTCAGTTAAAGAGAGGAAGACCCTCAACGAGATGGATTAACACAGTGTATGTGGCAATAGGCTTAAGTGTGTTGAGGGTGATAAGGATGGTGGAAGATAGGACAAGGTTCAGATCTGTTGTTCATAAAGTCAGTATGAATCATACTCGACAGTACTTAACAACAACAAGAAGCTGTTCAAACCCTCTCAAAACCACCAGTACTCACTCAATGTGGCTGAGCAATAAACTCCTAGGACCACCATCCCCTTCATCAAGCCTGGTACCCCGTACCCTGCGCTTCCTGTACTGGCTCCAGTCTGCAGGTGACTCCCTGAGATTCCCTACTCCTCTCCAGCCCCCTCCCCAGCCTCCGCAGGCCAGCCCCCTTCTCCAGCTTCCCCCTTACTCTGGGCCTTTGCATTTCCTCTATCCTCACCCCCAAACATCCTTCCTGTCCATTCTCCTCTCTCGATTGTTATCTTCTCTTCTTTACATGGTCCTTGCTGCCCATCGTGTCTCAGGGTGTTGTTGGCATCCCCAGGTCCGTTCTCTGACTCACAGGGCCCTGGTGTAAGAGCCAAGCTGCCCTGGGGGAGGGGAGTAGATAACTAGACTGCAGGCTTCAGGAATGCCAATCGCCAGGCCTTTCTCCCACGCAGCTGCAGGGTAGATGAGCCACTTACTCCTCAGACGTCTCGCTCCACCTGCTGCCTGCTCCGGAAATCTCTCCCTGTCCCCATTTGGAGTTCAGTGCCTTTCCCGTGACAGGCAGAATATCGATTGTTCTTCTACAGTCCTAATAATATATACCTTCTTGCTATATATATATTTTAAAAAATACACAACTCTCTTGGGAGGATTAAGAGAAACAAAGGATGTGTCTAAGTGTGGGTGTGGGAGCGTGTGTGTGGGGAGAGGTGTGCGTGACAGAGAGCTTAATCTTCATGTTTTACCGTCAGAAGTCAGCAGATCACGGTTCACATGGGGGAAAGAAATCAATAGTCAAGTGAGCACAAAACTTAGTGATTAAGAGCTAAGACTTTCCAAGGGCTGGATTCAAGCACTGATTGTATTTAACTGAAGTTCCATGTCCTAGAGAAGGACATCTTTTTGGATAAAGGACAGAGTTAAGGGGAGGAAGGACCTGCCCATGGGGCGGATGAACTCCGCAGGTACAACACAGCGACCGCCGTGGAATGACACGGCACTTGGCAGTGCCCTTGTTAGAGACAAAGTCACAGTGAGTCGGAATCTACTTGATGGCAACTAACAACCACAAATGTCCAACTGATCAAATGCAAATTAAATTCGAGAAATAAGTCCAGCAGATCAAACCAGAGCTGTTCTTCATGGGGCAGGAGGTCAGACTCTGGCCCCAGCCCAGTTCGGGGACTTGCAGAGGACATTTTCAAACAAATCATGATTTCAAGACATTCCCTGGAAACAGGAGAGAACTGCCAAACGCCTTGGCTGAGAAATAAGAACTTGAACAGCAATTAATCTAGCTGTGTTTCCCGGGGGTTGGGAGGACCTTGTTGCGTTTCATTTCAACAAAGCTGACTCGGATGTCACCCGTTTGTAGTTTCTGCAGAACCTAGAAAAGGCTGGAGCCTCTTCTGCAGCCTCAGTCATCCCCAAATGTACAAAAGATCACGGCCTCCACATCAGTGAGGCTTTGTCTGCAGAGACGGGTTCGTTGGGCCTGACTGAGGAGGTGACTCCCTGGAAAGTCACAGAGTCAATTGGGCCGTCTTGATAAAGAAAGTTCAATAATAATAATGAATAAAATCTTCATCCATAGTTTTCTCTGACAATAGATAGAGTTTTTTTGAATTACTGTCTTGGCCATTTTAAATCAAGGACACTCAGTATTTTGGTTAGGTCCTTCCTGAGCCAAATTTGTACATAGACTTTCAACAGCATCAATGTAGGATATGTAATTATAGTCTCTCTAAATTAAGAGGAGGCCGCATGAAGATGCTAATGCAGCAGACTGCATAAAGAAAACTTTGTGACCTGAATCATGGAGAATAAGAGATTTTCTAGCCTTCCCCCAGGGTCACGTGTGAAATACATATTTTTTAAGTTGAGGGTGGCAAACACACGTATATTTACACATTCCGTTGCCACTGAGTTCGTGCTGACCCTTGGGGAATGTCTTGGTTATCTGGCTCTGCTGTAGCACAGATACCACAAGTGAATGACTTTAACAAGCAGAAATTTATTCTCACAGTTTGGGAGGCTGGAGTCCAAACTCACAGTGCCAGCTGTAAGGAAAGACCCAGTTTTTCTCAGTCAATTCTGTGAGGTCCCTCTTACTTGGGCATCTGCAGACCAGCTCATCTTTGGAAGACCTCTATGTGCCATAGACTTCCCGGGTTGTCAAAGAACTTCCAAGAGCAGAGACCTGCATCTTGGAGGATGCACTGGGCTCCTAGAGCAACTTTCCTTGTGGTTGGAAGTCTCCGTACTCTTGGCTCCCTCTTTGTCCCTTGTGAGTGAAATGCTGTTACAGGCCACCTCTTGGGAAATACCTCCTGCATCAGGTTATCTGAAAGTTGGACAGTGAATAAAGATGACAGAAGAACCAATGCCCTTGAGTTATGGTGTTGGACAAGAGTATCGAACAGCCTATGGATTGACAAAAGAACAAACAGATAGGTCTTAGAGGAAGTGCTATCCTAGGTGCAAGGATGGTGAAACTTGTCTCACATACTTTGGGCATGTTGTCAGGAGGGCTCAGTCCTTGGAAAAAGACAACATACTGCAGAAAAGTGGGGGGTCAGACAAAGAGAAGAACACTTATTTTATTTTATTAATTTTAATGAACATTGACAGAGATTTGGGATTTCCATTCATTCATTGTTGCACTTTTCTCCCTGCCCACTCCTCTCCCTCCCGTTCACTAAAGAGAAGAACATTCCTAACACAGCCAAAGACACAGACTATAACAATGGACTCAAGCACATCAGAGTTGACGAGGATGGTGCAGGAGAGGACAAGGATCAGATCTGTTGTTCACAGCATTGCTAGAAGCCGATTCAGCTCAGTGACAACCTAACAACGACATCAGATAATCACCATGATGAGGTTAAGGGGAGTTGCATTCCACCCCTAATCCTCTTATAACATTTGGTTTATCAGATCACGGGGATCATTATCGAACTGCCGCATTATAGCATTATATACATGTATTTGGGAGGAGGCACTAGTCAATCCATGACATGGACCACATAGGACAGTGCAGAACTACCCCATAAAGTTTCCAAGGTGATAAATCTTAGTGGAAGCAGATTGTCACGCCTCTCTTCTAAGGAGTGGCGTGGAGCTTTGAACTGCTGACCATGTGGCTAGCAGCCAAGCATTCAGCCACTTCACCTCCTGTGCTGTTAGGCGCTGTGGCGTCTATTCCAGCTCGCAGCGATCCTACGTACAGCAGGACACGGCAGTACCGGGCCCTGCCCCACCCTCACAGCTGTGGCACGGTGTCATTGTGGTGTTACAGCTGCTGTGTCAATCCGTCTCTTTTCTTTCTTTTTTAATTTTTAACTTTTAAAAGTACAGTGTTTCATGTTTATCAGGTTAAATTTCTACAGCTAGCAAGATACCAGATGAGTTACTGGGACTCAGACTATGTCCTGGGGGAATGTTTACTGGGCGATCCCAATTACACCACAAGCCTAAAGTCTCCCAGCATTTCCAGTCTTTGTATCCATCTCTTCATGGGTCTTCCTGTCCTTCTGCAGGGACTTGTCCCTCCTGATAATGTGTCCAAAGCACATGTCCTCAACCTCTTCTAAGATTTGTTCATTCCTCTAGTTGTTGTTGTTTGGTGCCAGGTGAGTACGACTCATAGCAACCTACGACCAACAGAGCTGAACCTTGTGCCATCCTCACCATCTCTGACACACTTGAGCCCATTGCTGCAGTCACTGTGTCAATCAATCTGGGTCAGGGTCTTCCTGTCCTTTGCTCTCCCTTCACCTTTCCAAGCATGATGTCACTCTCCAAGGAATAGCCTGTTCTAGCAACACTCTGGCTGCAATTTCTCCAAGATGGACCTGTTTGTTCTTTTGGCAGTCCATGGGAGACGTTTGGCACCCTTCTTCAACACCACAGCTGAAAGGCATTGATTCTTCTGTTGTCCTAATTGTTCTTATCATCATCCAGTTGTTCTTCTGGTGGCCCATGGTATATTTACCACACTTTGGCAACAACATATTTAAAGGCATAAATTGTTCCATTTCACATGGATATGGAGCCATTGGAAGTATTTTGGCTTGCATAGTCATCAGTGTGACCTTTGCTTTTTTTTATTTTTTATTTTATTTTTTTGTTTAATTCCAGGTGGTACAGAATTCTGGGCATAATGAAGAAAGAAGATTCTGACAGGATTCTTGATTCTATTTACTTTGACTGCACAGACAGCTAAGATCGGAATGGCTGAATGAGAACTGGAGATGGACCATCATAAGGTTTCTTCTTCACTGTTTCACAAAGTTTCCTCTTAAATGTACAACAGGCTTCAAGACAACACTTCATTTTTTTTTTTTTTAATTTTTTGTGCGTGTACCGTCAAATCAGATCTGACTGGTACAGGAGGATATTGCGCCTCCTTCTCCGGCAGAGCATCTGGTGGATTTGAACCGTGTTCCTCTGGGATTGCAGTGCAGCTTCTTGCCACTAGGCCACCAGAGCTCCCCACAACACTTCATTTTAACTACAAGTGTTAAAAGATGTTACAGCAGAGAATCCAGATGTTTTAAAAAAGAACGGAAGTAAGGTTCATCATTGCCTCAGTCTTATTTTTTGCCAGATTTCTTAATTCCACCCGTGGCCAGGGGACCTTTGCCTGCGGCCTTCACTTTTAGTTCCTCGAGTTTCTTCTGTTCTTCTTTTTGTTTCTGCTTGAAAGCCTTATCTTCCTCATCCATCTCCTTGGTCTGCTTCTTGGGCTGTTTCAGGGGCTTCTTCTTACCACCTTCACGGCCAGACATGGCACCAGCCACCCCTTCCCCAGACCTGCCACCGAAAGCCAAGGTCCCGAGCCCCCATCACCTTTGCTTTTTAATACTAAAGAAGTCCTTGACAGCAGATTTCCCCACTGCTACATGTTCTTTGATTGCTTGACTCCTACCTCCATGTGTTTTTAATTTTTTTCCTCCATGGGTTTTTTGATTGTGGACTCGAGTAAAGTGAAAATCTTGAAAACATCTCCATTTATTGATGTTGCTAATGGATTCCAAACCCGCCACCACTGCATCGAATTCTGAAGCATCCTGACCTTCGAGGACAAAGTAGAAATGCCGCACAAGCTTTCTAAGTCTGTATCTCTTTATGAAAACAGACTGCTTCATCTTTGTCCTACGGAGTAGCTGGTGAATTCAAACTGCTGGCCTTTGGTCACTGTGACTGGAACTTTTGTGCTTGTTGGTCCAGTGGTGAGAGTTTTAGGGTTGGGGTTGTTTTTTTTTAAGTTGGAGTATAATCCATATAGTCTTTGATCTTCTTCAGCAAGTCCTTCAAGACTTTACTTTAGCAAGCAAAGTTGTGACATCAAAGATTGTTAAGTCTCCCTTCAATCCTGTTGTCACATTCATCTTCATATAGTCCAGTTTCTCAGATTATTTACTCAGCAAAGAGATTGAATTAAAAAGGTAAAAGAAGAGTCAACCTTGGATTTAGAAGAGACTGTGGCACTAGAGACATTATTGTCAATGTCAGATGGATCTTGGCAGAAAGACTATCTGTGTTTCATTGACTATGCAAAGGTGTTTGACTATGTTGATCACAACAAATTATGGTTAACCTTGAGGAGAATGGGAATCTTAAACACTTGATTGTGCTTGTTTGAAACCTATACTTGGACCATGAAGCAGTCCTCAGAACAGAGCAAGGAAACACTGCATGGTTCAAAACCAGGAAGGGAGTGTGTCAGGGATGCCTCCTGCCTCCATACCTTTTCAATCTCTATACAGAACAGATCATTCTGGCAGCAGGGCTTTATGAGGAGGAATGTGGCAGCAGGATTGAAGGAAGACTCCTCAATAATCTACATTATGCAGATGATACAACCTTGCTTCCTGAAACTGAGGCAGACCTGAAACGATTGCTGCAGAAAGTCAAGGACTGTAGTCTTCAATATGTATTGAAGCTCAACTTCAAGGAGACAAAGATCTCACCACTGGGCCAATTGACAGCACCATAAAAGACGGAGAAGAGACTGAAGTTGTTAAAAGTTGCAGCTTGTGAGACTCCACAATCAACACTTTTGGCACCAGTAGTCAGGAAATCAAAAGATGAATTACATTAGATAAATCTACTGTCAGAGAACTTTCCAGAGTACTGAGAAGCAAAGATGTCAGTCTAGAGACTAAGGTGCACCTGATCCAGTCCATGGTCCTTGCAATTAACTTGCTATTTATCAGAGAGCTAGGTAATGACTAAGGATGATAGAAGAAGAATCTATGCCCTTGAGTTGTGGTGCTGAAGAAGAGTATTGAATATACCATGAACCACCAAGAAAACAAATAGGTTTGTCTTGGAGAGGGTGAAACCAAATCTCTCTTTGGAGGCTAGGATTTTGAAGCTTTGTCTTACATACTTTGGGCACGTGGCCAGGAGGGATCAATCCTTGGAGAGATGGATATCATGCTTGAAAGGGTGGAGGGACAGTGAAGGAGAGGAAGACCCCAGATGAGATGGATTGATACAGTGACTAGGGCAATGTGGGTAGGTGTGTCAGAGACAGTGAGACTGGCTCAGGACAGGGCAGGCTTCAGAGCTATTGTACATAGTGTCACTATGACTCACAGTTGACTTGATGGTACATAACAACTATAGATGATAGATAGATAGATAGATAGATAGATAGATAGATAGATAGATAGATAGATATTCTTTCTTTTTTGTTTGTATTTTTTTAAATTGGTTTGCTTACAAAGTTGGTATGTATTGTGTTTCTTAGAATCATTCTCACTCATTATGTTTTATAAAATTAATCACCATAGGACCTTGCCCATCACACCCCTGTCTTTTCACCCGGGCCCTTCCCATTTATTTTCCCCCCTCCTTCCACCCACCAAATGGTGTTAACCCTATGGTTTTGCCCCTTAGCCATACTCAGCCCTCCCCGCCTTGAGTCCCTATACATGTTTTACTAGCTACCCTTCTATTTTTACAATAATGGTATTATGCAGTATTTGTAAAGTTTTAAAATCATGATTTTAAGAAAGGTTTACAGAAGGATTGGTTTTCATACATTCATTGTTGCATATTTTCCTCCATTCATCCCCCTCTCGCAATCCACTTTTCAACGCACCTCTTGTCCCAGATTGCGGACGTACATATAAGGCCTTGTCATATATTCCTTTCAGACAGTCTTCCCCTCATCTGTTCCCATGCAGTGTTCATTACCCATCCACTCTTTTCTGGTTCTTTCCCCAAACTCCCTAACTTCTGTTAGGGTTGTGAAAAGACAAGCCTGGGCTGGTTGCAGCAAAGCAGAGACAGCTGGTCTATGGGGAGAAGGAGAGGGCCAGCTGTGCTTGGGAAAGCAAATATGGAATACAAACACGGTCCTGAGAGAGGGCAGGGACCAGGCAATTGGGGAGATAACTGGGGGCCAAGGGACAAGAAGGAACAAGCAGATAGAAAGTGATAGAAAGAGACGGGGACACAGGAAGGAAAAAGACGTGGCAGTAAGAGACAGGGGCATGGAATGAGAGGGATCCAAAGGCAGTTTCCTGTCTCTGCTCAAAGCCCCTGCTGCTCCCGCCTGGTCCAGAAGCTGTTCCTGCCTCTTTGCGTCAGCCCGTCTCCAGGCGGTGTGGATGGAGGGGCACTTGAGACGCTGTTCTTTGTGTCTGCCGCGATTATTTTTATCCTGTTTGGGTGGAGTTGCGGTAGGCGAACTAGAGCCTTCCCCATCCCCCCAAAACAGGAATGAGAATTAAGCATGTCAGTTAGGACAATAAAATTTGCTAAGTCTGTCTCTTCATTCAGACACAGGTATTTCTACCGCCCCCTCCCGCCCCCCACTCCAGTTGTTAAGTCAGTGCTTCTGTAGAGTGACACTTAAGTGACTGGATTTTTATTTTTGTCCTCAGGGTACAGAAAGTACTACCTCTTTTGTGTGCACAGGTGATGTGTCTGGAAGCTCAAAGTGTGGGTCCCACGTGGAGGACAACCTCAGTGCCTCCAGGATGGTGAAGCCCCTCTACTGAGCAGGTTAGGCAGCTGTTGTTGCTATGTGCCTTCGAGTCGCCTGCAGCCCATAGCGACGCTATGCATAGCAGCTCTGCAGCCTGCCCTGTCCTGAGCCAATTTCACTGACTCTGACACACTAACCCCTATTGCCCCAGTCACTGAGTCAATCCATCTCGTCAGGAGTTTTCCTCTCCTGCACTGTCCCTCCATCATTCCAGGCACGATGTCCTTCTCTAAAGATCAGTCCCTCCTGGCCACCGGCCCAAAGTATGTGAGACGGAGCTTCAAAATTCTAGCTTCCAAGGAGAGAATTGGTCTCACTCTCTCCAAAAACAGACCTATTTGTTTCATTTGCAGTCCATGGTGTGTTTAAGAATCTTCTCCAGCACCACAACTCAAAGGCATCGATTCTTCTTCTGTAATCCTTAGTCGGTGTCCAGCTCTCTGATGTATAGCAAGTAATTGTGAAGACCATGGCCTGGGCTAGCTTGGAGCAGGTGGTGGGAAAACCTAGCCCCGGTCAAGCTGACTCCCAGTCATGACAACCCCATCACCGTCAGAGTAGAGCTGGGGTCCATGAGGTTTTTAATGGCTGACTTTGGGGAAGTCGGTCACCTGGCCTTTCCTCTGGGGAGCTATTTGTTGGAGACCCTCCAGTCTTTTAGTTGGCATCCTTGCAGGTTGTTTGCACTACCTGTGAGCTCCAGGGCTCATAAATAGCAAAGCCCAAACCAGCCGCCACAGAGTTGCTTCTGAGTCATGGTGACCCTATAGGACAGAGAAGAACTGCCCCATAAGATGCCAAAGAATAAATCTCTATAGAAGCAGACTGCCACAGAGCAGCTGGTGGAATAGAACTCGTAATCTTTTCCTTGGCAGTCTAATGCTTAGGCTACAGCACCGCCAGGGCTACTGTAACCTGGAACACTTGCTGTGCTAATTCCAAATCATATTGTTGTTATGTGCTGTCAAGTCAAGTACAACCCAGAGGGACCCTATGAACAGCAGCTCTGAACTCTGTCCTATCCTGTGCCATTATGGCAACCCTATATTGGGTTTCTGAGACTGTAAGTTTTTTTTCTTTTTTTATTATTATACTGGTTTATTTTCAAAGTTCGAATACATTGTTTTTCACATTGGATCCTTCCCATTTCCTTCACTCCTCCATCAAATTGTACGACCCTATAATTACCATCCCCCCATCCTCACTCCTCTGCTTCCACCGTCCTCCCCTCAGATCCTCATACTCACTCTACAATAATGGTTTTGTACAGTATTTGTCCTCATGAGGCTGAGTTAGTTCACTCAGCATAATGCTCTTCTCTTGAGTTAGGTAGTAATTTACAAAAAAAATGAAATGGTATTTCATTGTGTGAATGTACAGTAACTTCTCAGTCCATTAGATTGTGATTTGATCTAGGATGTTTCCATGTTCTTGTGATGGTGAATAATGCTTCTATGAACATTGGTGTACAGTCTCTGTTTGTGCCTCTGAGGCTGTAAGTTTGTTTATTTTTTTAATTTTTTATTTTATTTTTTTTTTACAGAGGTTTTGGATTTCCATTCATTCATTGCCGCAATTTTCTCCCTGCCCACCCCTCCCCACCAGCTCGCTTCCCCCTCCGAAGAGAAAATAAAAAAAGAAAAAAAATTCCTTCATTAGTATACAATTCCACGTCCCTTTCCCCCACCCCCCACCCCAAATACACTTCTCTATGCAACCTTAATTCTGGATTCCTGTGCTAACCATAATACTCAATCATATATCACTTCTAATCTGTTCTTTCCCTCATCTGTTTCAATACAATATACACAATTTATCCAGTTATGACAGAAAAAACTGGATAAATTATGTATATTGTATTGAGGCTGTAAGTTTTGACCTTTGCACCACAAGGGTTTTTTGTTACAAAAGATCAAAGACAATAGCCTACAGCTGAATTATATCTCAAGATCAAGAAAGCAAAGATCCTCACCACTGGCTCAGAGGGCAACATCATGATAGATGGAGAAAAGGCTGAAGTTGTCAAAGATTTCATCTTGCTGGGATCCACAATCGACACCATTGGTACCAGCAGTCAAGAACTCAAATGACATATTGCTCTGAGAAAGTCTACTGTTAGGGACCTCTCCAAAGTGCTGAAGAGCAATAATGTTATCTCAAACACTGAGGTACACCTGAATCAAGCTTTTTAATCACCTGCTATGCATCTCGGAACTGGACAATGAATAAGGATGACAGAAGAAAGATCATGCCTTTGAATTGTGGGGCTGAATAAGAATGCTGAGTATCCTGTGAACTGTCAAAAGAACAAACAGATATGTCTTCAAGAAAGTACAGCCAGAGTCTCCTTAAAGGAAACGACAGTGAGGCTTCATCTCACATACTTTGAACATGTTGCTAGAAGAAGCTATTCCTTGGAAAAGGACATCATGCTTGGGAAGGTGGAGGGTGAGTGAAAGAAAGGAAGACGCTCAATGAGACGGACTGACACAGTGACTGCAGCAATGGGCTCAAGTGTGTCAGAGAGGATGAGGATGGCCCAGGATAGGACAGGGTTCAGATCTGCTGTTCATAGAGTTGTTATGAGTTACTCAGCTCACTGACATTTAACAACTACAACAGGCTGTAAATCTTTACAGGAAGAGACTGCCCATCTTTATCCTGCAGAGCAGCTGGTGGATTTGAACCCCTGACTTTTGGGTTAGCAGTCCAACACAAAACATACTGTATTACCATTGCTCCTTAGAGACTATCATTCACACATTGCCATGGAGTCAAAAGTGATGCATAGCTGACCCTCCGGTGGGATTTCCGAGGCTGTAAATTGCATGGAAAGAGATTGCCCATCTTTCTCCTGAGGACCTGCTGATGGATTTGAAAAACCAGAGAGGCATCACAAGACTTCTAGCAGCCTCTCCTAGCCACATGTCCAAAGTATGTGAGATGAAGTCTCGCCACTGTTGCCTCCAAGGAGACTCTGGCTGCGCTTTGTTCAAGATACATCTGTTTGTTTTTTTGAGAGTTCTCAGAACACCCAGCATTCTTCTCCAAAGCCACCTTGTGAACAGGACAGCTCCCTACAAAATATGTCCCCAGAGCTCACTTAAAAGTAGCCAGTAAACACAGGTTGGAAAAGTGAACAAGGGGAGAATAAACTGGAGCCCTCAGAAGACATGGTACCAGTGCAGGAGCAGGAAGGGTTGGCGGGGTCCTGAAGTTCTGGGCATCAGGGGTTCCTCCATTTCCAGGCAGCTCCCTGGTGGACCTTTCCTTTCTGAGAGACAAGTTTTGGAAACTGGCCTGGATGGAGCTGGGGAAGTTCCTCTGCTTGGCCTACACAGCACCCCATGGCTCAGGAGGAAGAAGGTAAAACAGGGTCCTATTAAACTTCTGGTCTGTCTCAAGATGAAAGATAGAGGTTGCTTTAGAAGGTTGCTTTAGGTTCAGAAGGTCTCAATCACTCTGGTGGAATCCATGAGACATTGACGCAGGGACCCTGGCTGCTGTCCCCCTCACCTTAGAGAACATTTTAGACTCATGTACCATTAGTCACTCTCCTTCCCATCACTGTCCCTCACTGCTGAGGCCCTCGCAACGACATTACTGTACATTGTCTTTAAATTGTGTCTCAAAAAAATTCAGAGGTCAGTCAGTTCCCCTTCCTTTTTTATCCTTATAATTTTAAATATTGAGATATAATTCAAATGGGAGAGGTCTCCATTCCAGGTTGAAAGTATGTTTTAGGGCTTCAGTCTCCAGGGTTCCTCCAGTCTCCACCAGTCCAGTTTATCTGGCCTTAAAAAAAAAAAAAAAAAAAAGGACTTGGGTTTGTTCTCCATTTTCCTCCGGTTCTACCTGGAACCTTCCATCATCCCTCTGGTCAGAGTGGTCATTAGAGGCAGCTGTGCTCCATCCAAGTTCTGGTCTCAGGCTTGAGGGGGCTGTGGTCCCTGTGGGCCATTAGTCCTGTGGACTAATTGCTTACTTGAATCTCTGGTTTCCTTCACCGGCCTTTATTCCAGACAGGAGGAAATCCATAGCTGTGTCTTAGATGGCCACTGAAAGCTTTTAAGATCTCAGACACTATTCATCAAATTAGGATGTAGAATATTATCTCTATGTACTGTGTTAAACCAGTTGGCCTAGATGTACTCTCAAACTTCAGATTTTAAGCCCAGTAACTCAGTCCCACAAGACGTTTGGCTATGTCTAAGAATTTTCCAGAATTGTGTGACCTGTGTGTTCTGTTATATATATGAACATACATGCTACACATGCATGATATGATTGATGAATGATGGGACACATTGATATGATGCCCACAACTATACCCATGTGTGCCTAGGCCCTCCCACACCTATATAGGCATACATATCGACATATATATCAATCATACACAACTACCTGTGGAATCAGTCATTATTATTGCTATTACTGTGTGGCAGAATTGTCTATATTATAGCATTTACGGTAGCTGCCCTATGCTCCGGCATACCTCTCAGCATCTTCATTTACTTGAGCACATGATATTGACTTCCTCCACATTGTGTATTGCCTTTCCCTTTGCCAGAGTTAACCCATGAGGGTGGCACAAGATAGGGCAAGGTCTGTTGTTCTTGGGGTCACTCTGACTTGTGGTCGACTCAGTGTCACCGAACAACATTTCTCTGGAAAGGGGGCTTTGGCAGTGTTGTCTGTTCACCCAAAGGTGGCACCTCTCTGGCAGTTCGAATCCTCCAGTGATTCTGAAGGGGAAAGATGGACAATCTCTGGTGCAATTTACAACCTCCCTGAGTCAGCTTTGAGTCAGTTCCAACTAAATGGTACTGAGAGATAGACTAGAAAGTGTTTTTCTTCCCTTTCCCTCCTAGCAATCATCAAGGAATGTTGCTTTCTGTGTTTAAGCCCCCCTTTCCTTTCATTTTTATTTGTGTTTAGACTTAATCCTTACTCTTCACAGAAGGACAATATTTGTTCTTTTGTGACTGCTTTATTTCACTCAGCAAACTGTTACTCTGATCTATTATTGTTCTATTTCACAAACTCATTATTCTTCTTTATAGTTGTATAGTATTCCACTGTACATATGTGTACCACATTTTTATCCATTTATTCACTGATGAATTTCTGTTGTTTTCATCTTTTTTGCTATTGTGAACAATGCTTTAATGAACACAGGGGTGCATATTTTCTAGGATTTATACCTGGAAATGGAGTTTTGAGATCATATTGGTGTTTCTATTTCTAGCTTTTTGATGAAGAGCCATATTGTTTTCCACAGTGGTTATAACATTCTATAACATTATGGGATTTGGAGGTTTTGTTTCCTTTTACTTTGTACAATAAATAATTTATTCATTGCAAATACCTTCTTAATCTTTTTCTCTTATTCACTGTTTTACATTTTATTCCCCCTCCCTCTCCCTCAGCCCACCCCACAATGCACCCCTTGTTCAAGATTGTTGTCATACATATAATACATTGCAGTTTTAAGGTCATCATGCTGTAACATGTATCAGTACTCCATTCCTTATTATACAGAATAATGTTCCATTGCATGGCTATGCTATAAGGTTAATTGAAACCAAAGCAATTTCATTTTGCTGACCACCTGACCCTACCTGAATATATCTGTGTGTGTGTTTCAGGAAGTAGTAAAGAATCTGATTAATGTTTACCCCTAGAAACAGTTTTATGAACCCGGAGGTGGTTGTTATTATGTGTAAAGAGTCCAGTGTGACCCATAGCAACTCAATGAACAAAAGATCTGAACCTTGTCCTTTGCTGTGCCATCCTCACACTTCCTGACACACTAGAGCCCATTGCAGCAGTCACCGTGTCGATCAACCTGCTGCCTTTTCCAGCATGATGTCGCTCTCCAAGGAATAACCTTGCCTAGTAACACTCCTGAAGTATGTGAGATGAAGTTTATCATCTTTGCCTCCAAGGAGCACCCTGGCTGCACCTTCTCCAAGACATATTTGTTTGTTCTTTTAGCAGCTCAGGAGATATTCAGTACTCTTTTCCAGCATCACGGCTCAATGACATCAATTCCTTTATGCTAAAGTAGAAGAGTTGAACAGAAGACTTCAGAGGGCAAGTCGAGAAGACAAAGCAAAGTATTAAAATGGAATGTGCACAGAGTTGGAATTGCATTTCTCAAGCTGAGAGAATGGAAAAGCAAACTTAAGTCTTGAGTTGCAATATTGAAAGATGCAATGGGCAATATGTTGACTGACCCAGGAAGTATCAAAGGGAGATGGAGGGAATACACCATCACTGTACCAGAAAGAACTGATTGACGCTGAAAAAGTTCAGGAAGTACTAAGTAAGCAGGAACCACAGGTGGTGAAGGAGGAAGTTGAAGCTGCACTGAAGGCACTGGCAAAAAATAAGGCCCCAGGAATCGATGAGATATCGATTGACAATTGGACCAAGAGGTAGTTGATAGTTAAAACAAATGTGCTGGAAAAGTGGAAAGTGGCTCCAGGCCCTTGAAACTGCTGTGACTACCCTCGCCCAGGCAATGCAGAACGGATTCTCTACTCCTCTCTTTGTTCAGTGCTGATGATACATTAAGCCTCAACCCTTCACCAAGGTTTCACCAAGGGGCACATTTTTAAATAAAGCATATTCAATATACTTGGCTCGTGTTGCTTCTGGACATCACAGTGAGTTTGGACCTTTTTTACAGTATATTTTATTTATTTATATCCACTCCATACTAAGTGGATATTTATTTTCGTCTACTTTTTGGCTACACTTTCTTTCTTGAGAAGCTGTTTAAACCCACTTTCCAACTACCCTTCCCAAGTCCTCCCACTCCTGGGTCACTATGCACCTCTCCTACCAGCCCTGGAGTCAGGTACTGAACACCTATTAACAGCTCTTACCTTGCAGAGCTCCAACCTTCAAAATGCCCACTCTAGGGAAGTCCAGGAAACTTAGCCAAACCCACTGTCTTTGTAATAGGTAAAGCATTTACTATCATTTTTGTTTGTTGTTATCTTTTCCCCAGATGCAACCCCTGGTGTCACCCTGCATGCCGCACCTCCTTGCCTCCGGAAACTGAGAGTGTAACAAATCTAGTAGCTTTTCATGATCTCTCTGACATCTCTTTCCCACCTTGATCCTGACTTAGCATCCTTGAATCTATTAGGGGAAATGCCTCTGTGGGCTCCTGCTTAATCCTGCAGCAAATACCCATCCCAACTGTCCATCTTGACCACTCGACTTCTCAGCAGGGTTTATCAGAAGCCACCAGCACATCATGGAGACAGATACAGGGACTGTCACAGAGCTGGGACCCCAGAGCTAACAGAGGCAGTGGCTGTGCTTCCTGGGGCCAGGAGCTGGTTTGCCCAGGACAGATGATTCCCCAGTGAATGAGGTGCCTTCCCTTTTCATCCCTTCTTCGGTCCCTGTTTCACCAAGGGCCCCAGAGGCCACTTCCCTGCATTTCTAGTTATAGGATTTCCTCCAATTGTCCCACATGTGGCTGACCTCTTCGCAGGCACCAGGAGTCCTGGGATACACTCATCTCCCCCAGGATTTGACTGGTGCAGTGTGACGCTCAAAGCTGTTTTGAGGATTAAGATTTTTCAAAGTTATTTAACTTTGTCTTTTTTTTCTGCCTGGAATTATGGAGAGGTCTTTATTTTTCTTCCAAGGCTAAGGATTTCAACAAGATATAAATTAAAATGGGATTGGCTTCTCACATTATTTGCTCTAAGATGACCCAACTCAGCTCATTTTGAAGTCTTCCCTCCTTCATCTATTTGTCAAATATTTATGGGGTGTTTACTGTGTGGCAGGCACTGTTTTAAAGTTCTAAGAGGACAGAAATCAAGAGAATAGACAAAGCTTCCTGGCCCTTGGCATTTTACATATGCAGCTGAGTGTAAGAGAGAAATAACATCTATTTATTTATTGACTTACTGACTCTGTTCCACTTGATTTATTTCATTCAGGAACTTCAGGAATTTTGTTTTACTTACTTGTTTATTGTTACAGATCTATCACCACATTTTACCCTAAAAGGCTGGCATTTCCCCCTGCTTTCTTTTCATCTTTATTAATTTCCCCCTACACACACACTTTTCACATAGATTTCTCTGTATAATAATCACTTCCCTGTAATCTTCATTACAGCTTCCCAAGATGTTCTAACAATGATGGAGCACCCAGTTCCCAGCCCTGCCCTTGTCTAATCTCCCTGAAAATAGGTAGCAGCTGTTTTCTAAAATCTTCTTACATTTCATGTGAGAGAGCTACTTCAGAGAACAGCATTATCTGTCAGATTTCTCCCCTTTCTTCTTTGCTTTCTGTGCTTGGGGCGTTCTCACTGGGATGGGATTCATTGTCTCCCTCTCATCTTCAGGCTACCTCTGTGATTCATGTTTAATTCCTACATGGGCAAGTTGGATGTGGTCTTTTTAAAAGGGCTCATCCTTGTAGTGCACTTGTGTTCAAAGAGGGAAGGAGAGAGGAGAGGAGAGGAGGAGATAAGAGAAGGAAATGACTTAAATACTGGAGGTTCTGCCAGCTTTGGAGGGCCATGGTGGTGCAGTGGTTAAATGCTTAACCACTAGCAGTAAGGCATGTGGTTGTGGCCCACAAGCGGCTCCATGAAAGAAAGCATTATAGTCTGCTTCTGTAAAGATGGTGGCTGTTATGCACTGTGGAGCCATAGCAACCCTTTGAACAAAAGCTCTGAACCCTCCCCTGTCCTGAGCCAGTCACACTGTCTCTGACACACCTACCTCCATTGTACCAGTTACTGTATCAATCCATCTCATCTGGGGTCTTCCCCTCCTGCGCTGTCCCTCCATACTCCTGAGCAAAATGTCCTTCTCCAGGGACCAGTCCCTCCTGACCAGGTGCCCAAAATATGTGAGATGGAGCTTCAAAATCCTAGCCTCTGAGGAGCAACTTGGTTTCACTCTCTCTAGGATAGACCTGTGTGTTCTCTTGGTGGTCCATGGTATGTTCCGTATTCTTCTCCCGCACCACAACTCAAAGGCTCTGATTCTTTTTCTGTCATCTTCTCCTTAGTCATTGTCCTGCTCTCTGACACATTGCAAGCAATTGCAAAGACCATGGGCTGGTTGAGTGCACCATAGTCTCTAGACCCTATGGAGCAGTTCTCCTCTGCTGGGCTGCTGTGGGTCAGAATCAATCGGATAGCAGTAGGTATGGACCTGCGTTCCACCCAGGGTCCATGCTCCAGAATGGGCAGAGATTGATGCTGAGATGGAAACCTGTGCTTCTCCCGATGGACCTCAGGTTCCACATGCCTCTTCTACTGTGAATATCTGAAGTGAGACGCTCCTGTAGAGAGATGTCTATTTTTTATGTGGTGTGACCCCTGGGTAAACCAGCTATTTAATCTAGTGCTCAATCATAGGCAGAACCATCTGTTCCAACTTTGGAGGGAAACCTAGCTAAGTAGTAACGAATCTTAAGGGATTTTCAAGAAAATTTTAATTACTTGGAATAAATTCATATAGTAAGGCTTTAAACTCCATTCCCCTGGTAAGATATAATCTCACTTAACTATAATATTGAACACAATGTTTGGGATGCCCACACCCCTTCTAACTGATGAGATGGACAGACAGCACTCCCATTTAGAGCCTCCATGGCCATCTGGAAGGAGCCCTGGGTGGTCCAGCTAACCCAACAGGCTTCTAAGCAAAAGGTTGGAGGTTCAAGACCCTCCAGACTCAGAGGAAAGGCCTGGTTGTCTATTCCCAAACACCTAGCCATTAAACATTCTCTGGAGCACAGTTATGCACTCGTACGTTTGCCGAGAGCTGACTCAATGGAAAATGGTTGGTTGATGTTATGGACTGAACTGTGTCATCTAAAAATATGTGTTATGACGCCTGTGGTTATAAACCCCCTTGGTAATAGGATGTCCTTGCTCTGTTACTGAAAAAGGATTACTGTATGATGTGTCTTGAGTTCGTCTAGCTCTTTCAAGCTCTCCTTTTTTTGTGACTAAGGGGTTTATTAGGGCCACTGGTGGCCTAGTGTGGTAGGAGCTGTGCTGCAATCCCAAAAGCATGCTGTTCAAATCCACCAGCTGCTCTGTAGAAGAAAGATAAACTATCTCCTCCCATGCGATTAACTGCCTCTGAGAACCCGCTAGAGTGTCAGCTGTGTGTCGTTTCTGCCTCAATGGTACACAGCAACAACAACAGGGGATTTATTAAGGAAGTAATTAATAGGTTACAATTCAGGATACAGTTCTTCAGTCCTGACAGCTTCTCAGCCATGCCCAGAGGCAGGCCTCTCTCTGGCCCTCAGTCCCTTGGCCTCTCAAGCCTTGGCCAGTCCAGCCTCTGCCCTGCTCAGGTGAGTCTTACAAAGTTCATTAGCTCCACCAATAAACACCAGGGACATCCTACACATCTCACTGAGCCTTCAAGCCTTTTGCCTGAAGAGCTTTTCACTCTCTGCTGACCCATCTCTTAATTCTGAAACCTCTGCTACTGGTACCCTTTCTCTGCAGCTTCTGCTTACCCCCTCTCACCACCTCTGCTCGTACAGTTCTCTCTCTGGCTCCTGGGTCTATGAGGTTCTCAGTGATTCCAGCCCAAGTCAAAACATCTCCACTCGTCATTTTTCTTTCTCTTGTATGGTTCGTTCTAAGCCTAACAGGATAGTAAGACCAACCAGTCCTCTTTATTCCCATTCCAAAAAAGGGGCAATCTGACGGAGTGTGGAAATTACTAAATAATATAACTAATATCACACACAAGCAAAATCTTACTGAAGATTATAAAAAAAATTACTGGAACAATGCATCAACAGAGAACTACTAGAAGTACAGACTGGGTTTGGAAGAGGCCATGGCACTAGGGACGTCATTGCCAGTGTCAGATGGATCTTGGGTGAAAGCAGAGAGTACCAGAATCTGTGTTCATGAACTGTGCAAAGGCATTTGACTGTGTGTATCACAACAAATTGTGGCTAACCTTGAGAAGAATGGGAAACCCAGAACACTTGATTGTGCTTATGCAAAATATATACTTGGAGCAGCAGGCGGTTATCAGAACAGAGCAAAGAAATACCGCACAGTTCAAAATCAGGAAAGGATTGTGTTAAGGATGCATCTTGTATCCATATCTTTACAATCTATATTTGAAACAGACCATTCAAAAGGTTAATCTTTAGGAGAAGGAATGTGGTATCAGAATTGGGGGAAGATTCATCAGCAACCTGTGTTGTGCAGATGACACAACCTTGCTCACCAAAACTGAGGAGGACCTGAAGCATCTGCTGCAGAAAGCTAAGGACTGCAGTCTTCAATACAGATGGAAGCTCAACATCAAGAAAACAAAGATTCTCACCACTGGACCAATTGGAAACACCATGATAGATGGAGAAGAGATGGATATTGTTGACAATTTCAGCTTGCTTGGTTACACAATCAACACTTTTAGAACAAGCAGTCAAGAAATCAAAAGGCGAATTTGATTAGGAAAGTCTACTGTCAGGGACCTCTTCAAAGTGCTGAAGTGCAAAGATGTCAGTCTAGAGACTAAATTGCACCTGATCCAGGCCATCATGGTCTTTGAAATTACTTGCTATGCATTAGAGAACTGGGTATTGACTAAGAATGACAGAAGAAGAATTGATGCCTTTGAGTTGTGGTGCTGTACAAGAGTATTGAACATACCATGGACTACCAAGAGAACAAACCATGGACTACCAAGAGAACAAACAGGTTTGTCCTAGAGAGGGTGAAACCAATTTATTCTCTGGAGGCAGAGATTTTGAAGCTCCATCTCTCATCCTTTGGACATGTTGCCAGGAGGGACTAATCTTTGGAGAAGGACATCATCCTTGGAAGGATAGGGACAGCACAGGAGAGGAAGGCCCTGGATCAGGTGGATTCACACAGTAACTGAGGTAATGAGGGTAAGAGTGTCAGAGAGAATGAGATTGGCTCAGGAGAGAACAGGATACAGAGCTATTGTGCACAGGGTTGCTGTGAGTTGCAAGTGACTCGGTGGCACATAACAACAACAACAACAACACAGAGACCTTTATTTTTATGGCTCCCCTCCAAAAATGGTGTCTCATGTTCCTTATTTACATTATTGACAAGCTGTCCAATCCTCTTGGTAGAACACAAGTACTTTATGTGCATAGTTTCAATCAAGCATTTCATAGGCGTTACAAGACTATGGTGAGAAAGGAAATTATAGAAATAATTCATTGCACTGCATCTCCCCATAGGATCCCCAGTGCTCTCCTGTGCCACGTTGTTATTAGATGCAATTAAGTCCCCTCTGACTACAGTGATCCTGTGAACAACAGATGGGAACCTTGCTCTATTCTATCTATCTTGTATCATCCTCAAACATGCTTAAGTCTATCGTTACAGTCACTGGGTCTTTTTTATTTTATTTATTTATTTAGTGTCTTCCAAACTGACAGGCTCATGTTCCCACCCAGTATCTAACATTGTTCCTCTGTTATCCACAGGGGTTTTGAAGACCTGTTATTGCAGAAGTGGATGGTCAGTTCTGCTTCCTGTGCCAGAAGAGTCTTCCGGAGATACTGTTTTGTTTTGGGGTGTGGGTGTGTGTTTTTGTTCTGTTTTTTTTTAATTGGGAAAAACATATTGGGGGTACAAGGAGGTGAGGGGTGGGGGCAAAAGGGTGAGGATGGGCAGGGATGAAAATTGCAGGGGTGCAGTTGCAGAGCTGTACAATTTGGTTGGGGGGGGAGCAGGTGAAGGAAATTAAAAGGATCCAGTGGGGACCAGATGCTACAGGGGAATGGTAAGCATATTCCAATGGTGATTAAAGCAACTGTCTTATTGATTTGGGAACTGGATGTAGACTCTCTGGCTTCTTCATGCTGAACAGGGGTGTAGATGTGAAGGGGGAAAAGAGAGGACCTGATCCTGAACCCAGTGCCAGTGACAAAAAGGAAATACAACTGCCAGCTAAGGAAGCAAAGGAGGATGGATCCTCTGGGTTCAACCAGCCATCCCCACTGGACCCACCTGGGAAAACACTTTGCAGTCCAGAGGGGAGCAAATGACAGGAAAACATCTTCTAACAGAACAAGAAGGTGAGCAGCCGAGACCACCAGTAAGGTGATAAAGTGTCCTCCCTTTTCCCCTTCACATCTACGGAGATACTGTTTTTAACACACCAGCCTTGCCTTCTGGCCTTAACTTCAAGGCCCTGAACAAATAGGTCCCAAGGCTCCCAAATGCTCAGCTATCCCCAACCCCATCCCAGTGGGCAAATCTTCGCTCAAATCCCCTACTCCTGACTTCCCTTCCCACTTCCTTCACCCTTTGACATCCTTCCCCACACCTCGCAGCCCAGTGTTACTGCTGTCCCCCCACAAGCAGCCCCTCCCCACTCCAGCCCACAATGATTTCATGCTCCTTTTATAATGTTCACATTGCTTATCTGTGACCAGATCATCGAGCGGTTGACCATACGTGCCTAGAAGTAGATATCAAACGTAGGAGGTAAAAACAGCAACCCTGCAGTTACAGAAAGTCAAGAAAGGTAGTTTCTGGTTACATGCTGTGTAAAAGGAAAGAGCAGAACGATTTATACAAGTTACAGCATCGAAGTTCCATTTATATCAAGATGCTAAACTGGGTTCCTCATATGCTTTGCTTCCTTGTTTCTTAGATAAGAGAGGCCTTTGATATGCAAACCCATCTCTACTTCTTATCAGACAGGCAGGATACAGGAAAGGAGAAAGGTGCTACGAGGGGGAAACTGAGAATTTGTTTAGGCCAGGTCAGAAAAGTAAATGAAGCAGACACAGCTCTTTTAAGATGTCAATACTATATATACGGGCATAGTAAAGGAACTGTAAAGCTAGGTGGGTGAAACTCATAAGTTATAAATGGAAGTTTTTGCAAACTGGCTCTTTGAATGGGCTATGTTGTTATTATATGCTCTCTAGTCCAGTACCGTTCATAGTGACCCTATGAACAACAGATCTGAACCCCATCGTATCCTGTACAGGTCTCATCACCTCCACTACCCTTGATCTCATTGTTGCAATCACTGGTCACTCCATCTCATCGAGGGTCTGCCTCTCTTTCACCAACCTTCCACCTTTCCAGGCATGGCATCCTTTTCCAAGGACTAGCCTCTCCTAACCATATGCCCAAAGTAGTGTTACCATCCTTGCCTCTCTGGCTGCATCTTCTCCAAGACTTATCTGTTCATCCAACACCACAACTCAAGGACATTGATTCTTCCATCATCCTTATTCATTGCCCAGCTCTCAGACACATACATGGCAAGTGATTGAAAAGACTACGTGGCCTCAAACAGATACACACCTTTGTCTTCAAACTGGCATCATTTCTCCTCTCCACTCTGGAGAGGCAGAGCCTGATAGCAGACTTTCCCAAGGCAATATGTCATTTGATTTCCTGAGTGCTGGTGCCAAAGGTGTTGGTTGTGGATCCAAGTAAGATGAAGTCCCTGCCAATTTCGATCTTTTCTCCATCTGTCATGTTGTTGCCTATTGACTGGAGGACTTCAGAATCAGCTCGTACTGCACAACTATTACTGCTGGGCTCTAGCAAGGGATTCTCTCTGTCAACGAGACACACTGCAGAGGTGGTGTGTTATAGGCCCCTGCTCTCCAAATGGACCTTTCCTATGAGCCGTAAGTGACCAAAGCTCACTGAAAATGTGAGCAGTTAGGGAATAAGAAAAGGAATAGACAAGGTCACCAGGGAAGGAAGACAGTGAGGGATTCCAACCAGTGGGTGATGGAGAGATGGAGAAGAGGAGGTTCACGATGAGGGGAGGGAGAGGAGTGTGAAGAAGTCAGAGCTGGAAGGTGAGTGCCAAGTTCCTGTGGGGAGATGCTCTGTCTCAGGGTCCTGGGACTCTAGGTGGGCTCCACTGAATGGGAAGGTGGGAAGGGACTCACTACTATCCTGTGTCTAGAGCTGTTGCCTCAACCAAAAACTTGTCTTCTTTCTCTGGGAGAGTCTGTGCTAGTCCACCGAGGGGGAAATCCCTCCACCTCGGACACAGCTGCCTCCTCACTCCTGGGCAGTGCAGCTGCAGAATGTGATGCGAATATGGCTAACACTGAGAAGAATGGGAATGCCAAAACACTTAATTGTGCTCATGTGAAACCTATACCTAGACCAAGAGGCTATTTCACAAACAGAGCAAGGGAACGCTGTTGTTGTTAGGTGCCGTTGAGTGGAGTAAGATTCATAGCAACCCTGTGAACAGCAGCTCTGAACCCCGTCCTATCCTGAGCCATCTCGCACTTCCTGACACACTAGATCTCATTGCGGCAGTCACTGTGTCAATCCACCTGGTTGAGGGTCTTCCTCACCTTCACCAACGCTCCACCCTTCCAACATCATGTCCTTCTGTCCTTCTCCAAGGAATAGCCTCTCCTAGCAACATGTTAAAGTATTTATTTTATTAAAGAGAGAGGATTAAGGTAAGATACCAACCTTTCTCCACTACAGGCTCAGTATATAAGCTCAGGAGTCTTCAGTGCTAGCTAGCTCCCTTTTTGGGACACCTGCCTTTCCAGCTGCAACTGATCTGCACAAAACTGGCCTGCAGATCTACAGTCACGTGTGAGAGTCATTACCCTGACATGTCTGAGTCTCTGGGAGATCTTCCAGTGAACCACCAAACTCAAGGGACATAGAAGAGTGAGAGAATTGAACAATGGAGGACTTTTGAAATAAAAAATTATAGCCTTATATAGCAAATCAAGCATTTGGGACAACATTAACTCAACAAAACAGTCTGCTATAAATCTTAGCAGAATGAATTATGAATATAATTGGTGTCAGAAACTGGGTTCCTTGCAATAACACCAGACTCATAGAATTGTGGAATTTTTGTAAGCCTAAGAAATTAGAAGGGAGTGCTGTTGGTCTAGTGGTAAGAACCTGTGCTGCAATCTCAAAGGCACTCAGTTTGAGCCCACCAGTTGCTCCGTGGGAGGATGGGCAATCTCTTCCTGTGTGATTTAATGCCTCTGAAAACCCACTGGAGGGTCAGCTATGGGTCAGTTCTGATTCAACAGCACACAACAACAAGAAGAAGTTAGGGGCTTGGGAAGGACAGTTAAAACGGCTACTTTTGCTGCTACTAAAATGGAAATTTAAGCAGCTTTTCACCTTAGACAAAGGACAGAGACCATTACATATTATGAGGACCATACATATGAATGAGATAGATTAAAGGTGGAGAATGAAATTAAAACTGGGAATTCCTTGAAAAGTTTATGTGTTAAGGTTTTCGTTGATTTAACTTTAAGAATATGCCTATTTCTCATTCCCTTTAAGAACGGGAACTAGGCAAGGATGCCCGTTATCTCCTCTCTTATTCAATATTGTATTGGAAGTCTTAGCGATAGCAATAAGACAAGATAAAGACATTAGAGGTATACAAATTGGCAAAGAGGAAGTAAAATTATCCCTCTATGCAGATGACATGATAGTATACTTAGAAAAC
>NW_006399791.1:6657890-6659319 GCF_000299155.1 Elephantulus edwardii | reverse complement strand
GATGCCAATTTGAACCCAGTCACGGGAGGCTGGAGATGAATTGACCAGAACCCAGGAAGATGTTCTAACTGTGAGCTGGTATTGATTGCTGCAAATCTGATGATTTGCTCTTGACTGGACTTTGCTTATGGATGCTGATGCTAAAAGTTCCAACTGGAACAGAAGATTCTTCATGGAAAGGAACATGCATGTTTCCACAGAGTTTTATAAGAAGGGGCAAATTAGAAATTGGCTATCTACAATTGGGGAGATTAAAGCATGAAGTTCCTAGCTTAAACACTTTCAGGAATATAGTTATTGTAAATCGTAAGGGGATAGTTGATTCTTCACAATTCTTCACAAATTGGAATTTCTAAAAAATGAAATGTAATACGTGAAGATCAACATTCAAGGCGTTAGTGAACTGAGATAGGCAGGGGCCACTTTGAATCAATCTGTAAAAAGAGCAATGGTCGCTTGAGGATGGCTGTATCAGACTCACCAGCTTCACAAATGGGAACACAAAATCAATTCCCATGAGCCAGACATGTCTCCCACACTCACACATCTCTTTCTACTCACCCCAACACCAACTTTACTGCTCTACTGGGTCCAAAATCCAATGCAATAGCTCACAGGCCACACAGAACCATAATAGGGATGTCGAAAAGCTGGAATTCAGGTTAACAGTAGAATACAGTGAGGACAGCTTCTAAATATGCTCGTGGGTGCCTCAGCTTTGGGTCTTGTGGCTTCAGGCCAGTGTTAGAGAGTGTGGTCTGTTGTGTGGAGAGCTTAGTGTTCAAAATTATTTCTCTGGCCATTGAATTTGTCTTGAGGATGGGCTGGAATGTGCAAATAGGGCATGTTAGCCTATTCCCAAGGGGACTGACTAGGCTTGCCATTAAATTGAGTGGATCCAGCAGCAAGAGAAACCTCACTGCCAAGAAAGAAGTAAGAGAATACATATCAGGATCAGATTCTTGCATAAGCCAGACTAGGGCCCTATGGAAGGAACAGCCTCAGCGGAGAACCAGAGACTCAACCTGAGATGGAGTGGACCTTAGGACTGCTACACCTTTGAACCAGAGCTAAGAGACTTCAGCCTAAGTTTGCTGGGAGACTGAGGGGTGGGTTGGGAAGAGCCATAATTGGCAGGACTGAGAGCTTTATAACATTGGCCTAAAGCCACGAGGCTCAAACCTGAGGCACCCATGAGCATATTTTAGAAGCTATTCTCACTGTATTCTACTACTAACCTGAATTCCAGCTTTTTTACTTCCCTAATAGGATTCTCTCACCCAGCCCATGTTTTCCAGCTACTGATCCTTCTTCCCTGTTCCCAACTTTTGCGTTCTAGTCGCCCATTATTATCAATGCATCTTGATTTCATGTTCGATCAATTTCTGACTGCAAAAGTTGGTAGAAATCTTCTATTTCCTCCTCTTTG
>NW_006399791.1:6654355-6656385 GCF_000299155.1 Elephantulus edwardii | reverse complement strand
CTATGAGTCACAAGAGACTCAATGGCACATAACAACAACAACAATATGATTCTGTGTGGTCTGTGAGCTATTGCATTGTATTTTGGACCCAGTAAAGCACTAAAGTTGGTGTTGGGGTGAGTAGAAAGAGATGTGTGAGAGTGGTAGACATGTCTGACTCATAGGAATTGATTTTGTGTTATTAGTGGGACAGTTCCCCTTTGTGAAGTTGGTAAAGGTCAGGTACAGCCATCCCCATGTGGCCCTTGCTCTTTTTACAGATTGATTCAAAGTGGCCCCTGCCTATCTTAGTTCATGAATGCATTGAATGTTGATCTTCACACATTTCATTTCATTTTTTTACAACTTCCAATTTTCCTACACTGATACTTCCTACATTTCACCTTTCAATTATTAAAGGATGCTTGCAGCTGTTTCTCCTAATTTTGAGTGTTGTCCAATCTGGGCTCTACCTCTAATACTATAGCTGCCTGTATTCCTCTATGTTCATAGAGTTTTCAGGGGTCTGTTATTTCAGAATTGAATGGCCAATCCTGCTTCCTGGTCTTCCCGTTCTCATAGACCTTACCCAGGGCTGAGCTCTAAGTCAGCAATGAATCAGGGCACAAGCAGGAGGGTAGGAAAACGGAAAAAAAACTTTTCTATTCCAGAGTGATGCCATGAACCTTCTGCACAAGTAACTCATTTTTTGGGGGGAAACAACTCTTGGATTGTGAAGGAATGCTATTGTTGTTTGTAAATTTAAATGGGAAATAAGGGTGGATAATAATGTTAAACATCTACACAGGTGGGCTTTAGAGACAGTTTCTATTAATCTTACTTCTCCAAAGCATGAAATGGTTTTCTATGTGTTCATAATTTCTCCCTTTATTAATTCCTTCTGGTAGATACCAGGCACTTTTTCAATCTCTCCTATGGGACACGTGAGAGATTACCTATCATGTGCCGCTGCAGGAGATTAAGTAACATTGAGAAGCAGGTGCCAAGGAATCCTCTCTTGTGAAGATGACAGCGGCTCCATTGGCTTTCTGGAGCTGCAGACCAGAGTTCTGTGGCTGGCACCCATCTTCAAGTGCCACAGGGACAAACAGCAGTGTCTGTGTGTGGTGAGTGTGGGGCACTAGAGGGCTGCTATAAGTTGAAATCAGTGGTACTGCATATTACACACACACACACACACACACACACACACACACACACACACACACAGTTATAATGACCCAGGGGCATGGCCCCCAAGCCTGCTTCTCTGGTTTCCTGGACACCTGACATCTTTTAGTAAAATGCCCTTTGGTTTAAACTAGAATCTCTTACTGATATACTTATGAAAAACAATCAAATGATCAAGATGGTTTCAAATACAGACCAGCACTAGAAATTAGATCCTGGCGATGCGACAAAAGGATTGGCAGGGTGTGGGAGCTACTTTGGACGCGATAGTTAGGGAAGTGTGAGGAGGTATCTGCTGAAGTGACATCTGAAAGATGAGAAGGCACCTGCCACACAAAGATCTAGGCAAAGACACCTGTAGGCAGAGGGATCAGAAAATGGAAAAGACCCTCTACATCTTGTGGTTCCTAACCTCTACACTATAATAGGCCAAGTGCTAGTCTATAGGCCTTTTATTGTAAGAATCACCTTCCCTCTGTAACTTAACCAAAATCACTATTAGAACCTCTACGCGGAATATTATTGCTTTTTAATTTTTGACTCATGTACTTTTTTTTTTTATGTGCATAGAGATTTAATCTTTAGCAGGTCCCATTCATCAATTTTATCCTCTTCAGATTGCTCATTTCTGGTTGTATTTAACAGTCTCTTTATACCTTGGACTAGCACTTCTAAGCTTGATCTCAGCTTGTCTCTTATGAATGTTATGGTTTTGGGCTTTCCTCTCAGGTCTCTGATCCATCTAGAGTTGATTTTTGTGTATGGTGGGGGAAGGGGGAGGATCCTGTTTTCATCTTTCTGCAGATGGAAGTCCAGTTTTGCCAGCAACATTTGTTGAAGAGTTTATCATTTCCCCATTT
>NW_006399791.1:6639872-6646066 GCF_000299155.1 Elephantulus edwardii | reverse complement strand
CATTATGGTTAGCACAGGAATCCAGAGTTAAGGTTGCACAGAGAAGTGTACTTGGGGTGGGGGGTGGGGGGAAGGGATGTGGGAATTGTATACTAATGAAGGAATTTTTTTTTCTCTCTTCAGAGGGGGAAGCCAGCTGGTGTGGAGGGGTGGGAAGGGAGAAAATTGCGGCAATGAATGAATGGAAATCCAAAACCTCTGTAAAAAAAAAAATAAAAAATTATTAAAAAAAAGAAAAAAGAAAAAAAAAGGTGTCTCCCTGGGAGATTTCAGCCTAAAGCTATTGTTTGTTTAGGAGACACAGGCTTGAGGCCCACAGTCATCTCTGCAAGGTGTTGGGAGAACACCAGGGGGCACTGTTCACTGCTCCCCTTTCCCTAAAACCGGTTACCATCCTGTGAACTCTTAACTAATGATGACTCCCTGTTGATAGAGAAAAAGAGTTGAGAGAAAGAAAGAAAGAAGCTGGTCCCAAGTAGCGAACAGGCCTTTATTAGTAGACCTGAGAGGGACGCCAGGTGCTGCGCGCAGAGGTCAGGAATGGTGTGACTCTCAGACAGTTTCTTTTTATAGGGGCTTTTAGAGAGATTTAGAGGGGGTGGTGGTTTGCCCCAGAATTTAGGGGCAGGGGTTGTGTCAATGTGTGCTCATGCCCAGGGCCTTGTCAGGACCTGGTCATCTAATCACCTTATCAGGAGACAAGATATTACCAGGTTTCCTCAAGGAATGGTCAGGCCTGGGGGTCAGGCCTGGGGGGACTGTGTCCACGCCTGTGTCTGCGAATGCTCCAGCTGTTCTCCTTACAGTCTTCAGTGGCTCATTTTTAAGAGCGTCTTGCTGTTTCTTCTAGGACAGATCAGTTTGTTGCTTTGGTAGCTGGATTGCTCTCCTCACATACTATGAGCATGTGACTAGGAGGGGTCAGTCCCTGGAGAAAGACAGGAAGCTGAGAAAAGTAGAGGGTGGGCAAGAAGAGAAAGACCCTCGATGGGATGAACTGGCCCAGTGACCCCAACAAGCCCAGTAGAGCTTGTGAGAGTGGGCCGGGGTTGGGCGAGGGTGGGCCGGGCTCGGGTGAGGGTGGTCTGAGGTTTACTCTGTTGTACACAGCCTCATTAAGGGCCAGCTCTGCTCCAGGGGCCTGACAAGGGCCGGCTTGTCAGGTCTGTTTTCCTGATGCATTTCCGCGTGCTCTCAAATCTTCAGCTGTGGGTTTAGCTGAGCGCCTCACCTCCAATGAATACATCTCCCAGGTGTCGTTTCTTGCCATTCACTGATTTCTGTCATTCTTGTTCACCGATAGATGTATTCACGAGAGTCACTCACTGGCCCTGGCATCGCTCGGTTGTCCTGGGCCTGGGCCCCTGGGCCCGCTCTCACCCTACTTGTACTTTCTCTGTTGGTTTTGCTCCCTCCCTTCCTGCCTTTTCCCCATGGTCTTTTCAAAGCTTTTCTAATTCTTTTCTGCATCCTGCCTTCACCTGTCCTACGGTGCAGTAAGGTGGTTTTATGA
The DNA here is from genome assembly GCF_000299155.1 of Elephantulus edwardii. Classification (NCBI taxonomy): domain Eukaryota; kingdom Metazoa; phylum Chordata; class Mammalia; order Macroscelidea; family Macroscelididae; genus Elephantulus; species Elephantulus edwardii. The sequence goes on along the minus strand of NW_006399791.1, from coordinate 6,644,553 downwards.
TCGCATAACATAGCTTTCTCCGCCATCGTCTTTAAGGGACCCAGTCAGCAGGAATTGTCCTGTTCACCCAAAGGCCATGCCCCCTTGGTGGTTCAAGTCCATCAGTGACACTGAGGGAGAATGAAGGGCAATTTCCTCCTGGGTGGTTTCTCGCCCCAGAAACGACTATGAGTCCAAGTCAGTTCTGACTCGATGAATTTTCTTTCTTTCCTTTTTGTTGTTTTTTTTTTTGTTTGAGTCATTGTCTTTATTCTTCTCCTTAATTAGCTGAGTTGTAGTTTTATGTACTCAAGTTAACTCACAGCGACCCTATGAACAACAGATCCTGTGCCTTCCTCACCATCTCTGACATATTTGAGCCTCAATCCATCTTGTATTCCTCTCTTACGCTGACCCTCCAAGCAAGATGGCCTTCTCCAGGGACTGGCCCCACCTAACAACATGCCCAAAATGTATGAAACAAAGTTTCACCATCCTTGCGTCCAAGGAGCACTCTGGTCTCACCTTATCCAGGACAGATCTGTTTGTCCTCTTGGTAGTCTAAAATATATGGTATTATTCTCCAACATCACAACTTAAAGGCATTGATTCTTCTGTCATCTTTAGTCATTGTCCAGCTTTCAGAAGCGTAACTGGGTGGTGGTGGTTGTTGTTAGGTGCTGTCGCGTATGACCCACAGTGACCCTATGAACAACAGATCTAAAAAATGTCCTGTCCTGTGCCAACCTGACAATCTCTCACACGCTTGAACCCATTGCAACACTCAATTGTGTTAATCCGTCTGGTTGAAGGTCTTCCTTATCTTCATTGTCCTCTCATGATGTCCTTCTCCAAGGAATAGCCCTTCCTAGCAACAGGCCCAAAGCATGCATGACAAAACGTCACCATTCTTGCCTCCAAGGAGCACTCTGGCTGCACTTTCTCCAAGACAAATCTGTTTGTTCTTTCTTTGGGCAGTCCATGGGGTATGCAGCACCCTCCTCCAGCACCATAGCTGAAAGGCATCAATTCTTCTGTCATCCTTGCTGACTGACAAGCTCTTAGACACATAGCAAGTGACTGAAAAGAGCATGGCCCGAATCAGGTGCACCTTAGTCCTCACACTGACATCATTGCTCTTCAAAGGGAGAGGAGGTCCTTGACTACACACTTCCAGCTCCTTTGGGATGGGATGGCATTTTAAAGACTCCCAGTAGCTCCCAAGCTTGTTGATACCTGTAAGTGAAGAGTATTGCTTACCAGTGCCTAGGAGTCCTCAGGTGCTGCTCAGCCCCTGACTGGAGAGCTGCCAGTCTGAGTTCACTTAGAAGCATTGTGGAGGAAAGATTGGGCAATCAATTTCCAAAAAAATTAGCGATTGGCAAACTTCTAGAGCACGATTCTACTCTGATACCCAGGCGGTCGCTGTGACTTGATGTCAGCTGGGCAGTAACTGGCACTGGGGTTGGCCTCACACACAACTAGTGTCTGCCAGGCCATGTCCTGGGGACCCCAGGCTCTTGCGCCCCTGGGTGGGAAGTGGTTTGGCAGCATTTTTCTAATTGTATTGTTTACAGACTGGAGAAGTGTGATGGGGCAAACACAGGAAGTTCCTCCTGGGGCTAGGCCAGGGAAGTCTACCTTCAGAAGCAGCTGGAGAGGGAAGTTACTTGGCGCACCACCTCCCACTGCCACCACTGGAGAGGAAGGGAGAAGGAAGGGACAGGGGCGAGAGAGGAGACTGGCCGCCAGGGCTCCAGGAGAGAGGGCTGCTCCTAGGCTGCGCCTCTGCTTCTTTGCAAGCTGACAAGTGCCATGCCACAGTTCTGTCCTGGGGGACTTGGGAGAAAGGGAGAGGAACAGCGCACAGAGCTGAGGGGACTGCTAGTCAGCCAGCCTCAGAGGGTGGGAATGACAGCTGCTTGGGAACCGTGACTGGGGCGTGTGAATGGGACTCAGAGGATGTAACTCCGAGGGGCTCTGTGTGCCTCCTACTCCTGCAGGAGAACAAGGTTTGCACAGGCTCAGGAGCTCTGGTGACCTAGTGATAAAAACTTGTGCTGCCAACCCTAAGGAATGGGGTTCAAATCCACCAGCAGATTCATTGAAGAAAGATGGGCAATCTCACGTCCTGTGATTTATGACCTCTGTAAATCCACTGGAGGGTCAACTATGAGTAGGTTCTGACTCGATGGCACACAACAACTTCTGGGCAGGAACCCCTGGTGCTTCAGTGCTTAAGTGTTCAGTTGCTAACCAGAAGGTTAATGGTTCAAACTCATGAACCACCTCATGGCAGAAAGCATGGCAGACTGCTCCTAGAACTATTTATAGCCTGAGAAGCTTCATGGGTCACGTCTAGGCTGTCTGTTAGGGCCACTGTCAGTTGGCATGACAGCAATGGGTTGAGTTGGGTTTTCAGTTTCTGAGAGGAAAGGGAACAGTTTGTACCAACTCCACCCTGCAAATAATGAAATAGGGAAGCTTACAGAGCTTGTTGGGGTGAAGCAAACACCCTTCTGCAATCCGCTAAGAGTTAGTCCTGGAATGGCAGGCTTTGACTGAAAGTGGAACCAACCCAGACACCCATCAACAGAGGAGGGATAAATGAGGCTTGTATATGCAATAAAATAAAAACCAAAATCTTGTCATCAAGTTAATTCCTACTCATCATGACCTTACAGAACAGGCTAGAATAAACTACTTCAAAAGCTTTCCAGAACTGTAATATTCCCAGAAGGAAACTCTCACATCTTTCTTCCTTGGACTGTCTAGTGGGTTTGAACCACTAACCTTTCAGCTAGCAGCTGGGCACCACCGGGGCTCCTGCCTCAGCTCTAATGTGCAGTGTTGTTCTGATGCACACCACAACATGAATGAACCCTGGAAGCATGATGCTAAGAGATGCATTCAAGTCAACCACAAAAGGACAAATGTTACATGATTCTACTCACAGGAAATGTCTTGAACAAGGAAAGAAAAGGAAAAAGTTTGTTAGTGGTTACCAGGCGTGGGAGAGAGATGGGGGGAGTCAGGGATTAGGAAGAAGTGAAGGAAACTGATGGTGAAGGGAAACGTGACAATGGACAGTGGTGATGGTTATACAACTTGATTGTCATAACTGGTGTCTCTAACTTTTATATGGGGGGAATGGAATTTGTAAATGTTATGTTAACTGTATTTTTATTACACTAAAAAGTTCAAGTAATATGACTTGACTCCTGAGAAGAAAAAAGTTCAGGCTTTGAATATTACCCGGACGCTTGTCTCTGAGGCTCCTGGGATGGAAAGCAGGTACTTGGAAAAGGACCGAGGGACGATGGATGACGCATTGGCCACAACTCACCTTAGAGAGGCTGGGGGAGGCTGGGAGGAACTCCGTGAACAGCTGAGGAAGGTGCCCAGCACTCACTTCAGAGTACGTGCTTCTCAGCAAACCCTGTGCAGTGTTTACGAGGACTAGCAGCAAAGGACTCACTTAATAAAATGAACAATAGCAAAAACAATAGCTAAAATAAATAACTCAAATTGGCCAAGAGAACACCACCCTTCAACTGACTGGCCGTTCATATCAGATCATAAAATGGAAAGTAGTTACACAGCGTCCGTTCATATCAGATCATAAAATGGAAAGTAGTTACACAGCGTCTGCCAAACTCTGAGAACAAAGCCCAGTGCGCTGGCACGTGACAGTGGCCATCACAGATGTTAACTGCTAGGTGGAACACAGGTTTTCAGCAAGATGCAGGGGGCAGGTTTAAGACTCTGGGCGTTTCTTACTGGCTCACATGCCTGTAGGTTGACCAGGAAAGCTTTGTGGACTTCAGCTGGACCTGGCTGGCTGGATCTCAGGAATGGGTTTGGCTGAGGTCTGCCTGTGGGTTTAACTCCTCTGGAACTAGTGGGCCACCCAGGGGATGCTCTGCTCATGGTGATGGCAGATGGGCTAGAGGGCACACCACTACCAAGCCCACATGAAGGGTTTGCTCCAGGTCACATGTCCTAACCTGCCATTGACCAAAACAAGTCACTTAGCAGAACCCAGTAACTGGGGGACTAGACCGACAATCTTCCCACAGAGACGGGGATAATAGAATTATCTCCCAAGGAGGCTTCACAGAGACAGAGATGATATAATGAATTATATATAAAATACATATAAATGCATTGCATTGGGAAAGTCAGCTATCAGAGGCCTCTCCAAAGTACTGAAGAGCAATGATGTCAGTCTGGAGACTAAGGTGCACTTGTTACAGACCATGGTCTTTGTAATCACTTGTTATGCATCAGAGAGCTGGGCAATGACTGGTGATGATAGGAGAATTGGCACTTTGAGCTGTGGTGTTGAAGAAGAGTAATGAATGTACCGTGGACTGCTAAGAGAATGAACAGGTTCATCCTGGAGAGGTTTAAACCAGGCTGCTCCTTGGAGGCAAGGATTTTGAAGCTTCATCTGACATACTTCGGACATGTTGCAAGGAAAGACCAGTCCTTGGAGAAGGACTTCATGCTTGGGAGGGTGGAGGGACAGCACAGGAGAGGAAGACCCTCAAGAGATGGACTGATTTAGTTACCAGGGTAATGGGGGTAGGTGTGTCAGAGACAGTAAGATTGGCACAGGATAGAGCAGGGTTAGGGCTGTTGTATATATATATGGTTGCTATGAGTCACAGACTACCTGATGGCACATAACAACAACAAC
>NW_006399791.1:6632063-6639772 GCF_000299155.1 Elephantulus edwardii | reverse complement strand
TAATTAAAAAAAAAGAAAATGGAAAAGATGAGCCTAGAATGTTGAGGGACACCCAGAAGGTGGGTGTGCTTGGAGGTTAGTGTAGGTGGATAGAGAGCACGCAGGGAGAGGAGTTGGCTCCTATCCAATCTTGTAGACTGTGCTGAAATGGATTCCTTTATGTGCCTTTTTGTCTTGGTTCTTTGAAAAAACAACGTAAGATTTTTTTTCCCCACCTCTGAGTTTCTGATGATACTACTACAGTCATTTTCGTAGGCTCTGGTCAGGCATTCCTGACTATTCTAATCGCAGCTTTGTTCACAATAGCAAGGAGTTGGAAACAACCCAAGTGCCCATCAAGTGCTCATGGATAGAGAAGCTCTGGTATATTCACACAATGAAACACTATGCAAGGAACTCATGCCATAGTACTCAAAATGGGTGACCCTGGAGGACATTATGCTGAGTGAAATATCTGTCACAAAAGGACAGATACTGCATGGTGCCATTGTTTTAAAACAGGACTGACATCGGGGTTGGGGGGAGACTAAGAAAAATGGGTTCAATAGTGTATATTGCATTGAAATATATGAGGGGGGAAACTGTTTAAAAGGGATATGTGATTAGGTATTTTTGTCATGATGGGAGTCCAGAGCAAAGGCTGCATAGTGGAGTGCGCCTGGGGGGAGGGATTGTAAACCAATGAAAGAATTTTTCTCTTACTTTTCCAAGAAGGGAGTATACTAGGGGGGTAGAGGGGAAGGGTTGGCAGGGGAGAAAAGTGCAACAATGAATGAATGGAAATCCAAAGTCTCTGTAAATTTTAATTGAAATTAATAATTTTTTTTAAATAGTAATTTCTTCTAATGTAGCAGGAAATCATCGTTGCTGTGTACCATTAAGCTAGAGCCAACTCATAGCTGACCCTCTAACAGGTTTCCAGAGACAGTAAATTGCATGTGAGATCATCCATCTTTCCTCTGCAGAGAAGCTGGTGGATTTGAACTGCCCACCTTTGGGATGGCAACACAACTCATTGCCACTAAGCCACGAGAGCCCAGGAAGTCATTGTTGTTGTTGTTATGTACCGTTGAGTCAACTCTAACTCACAGTGACTCTATGCACAATACCTCTGAACCCTGCTCAATCCTGAGCCAATCTCATGGTCTCTGACACATCTACCTTCTTTACCTGAGTCATTGTGTCAATCTGTCTCATCCAGGGTCTTCCTCTCCCGCACTGTCCCTCCACCCTTCCAAGCATGATATCCTTCTCCAAGTACTGGTCCATCTTGTCTACATACCCAAAGTATGTGAGATTGAGTCTCAAAATCCTTGCCTCCAAGGAGAAGTTTGCCTTCACCCTCTTTAGGACAGACTTATTTTCTTGATAGTCCATGGGTATGTTCAATACTATTCTCCAGCACCATAACTCAAAGGCATCATTTCTTCTTCTGTCATCCTTAGTCATTATCCAGCTCTCTGATGCATAGCAAGTAATTGCGAAGAACATGAACTGGATCAGATACACCTTAGTCTCTAGGCTGACATCCTTGCTCTCCTTAACTCTGGAGAAGTTCCTGACAGCTTTTGGTTTCCTGACTGCTGGTGCCAAGACTGTTGATTGTGGGGCCGAGCACAATGAAGCTCTTAACAATCTCAAACTCTTCGCCTGCTATCATGATGCTGCCAATTGGCCAAATTGTGAGAATCTTTGTTTTCTTGATGTTGAGCTTTAAATCATATTGCAAACTACATTCTTTGACCCTTTGCAGCAAATGCTTCAGGACCTCCTGAGTTTCATCAAGCAGGATTGTGTCATCTGCATAACTCAGGTTGTTATGTTAAGTCTTCCTCCAGTCTTAACACAATTCTCCTTATAAAGTCCAGCCTCTCAAATGATCTGTTCTACATATTGATTGAAAAGTTATGGAGACAGGATGCATCCCTGACACACTCCTTTCCTGATTTTGAACCCTGCAGTATTTTCCCTTACTCTGTTCTGACTACTGCTTCCTGGTCCAAGCATAGGTTTTGCATGAACACAATCAAGTGTTCTGGGATTCTGATTCTTCTCAGAGTCAGCCACAATTTGTTGTGATCTACACAGTCAAACGCCTTTGCATAGTCAATTAAATACAGATCGAAGACATTCCGCTGGTACTTTCTGCTTTCAGCTAATATCCATCTGACATTGGCAATGATGTCCATAGGGCCATGGCCCGGGAGTGAAGTAGTACCTATAAGAGTCAGCCTCCAAAATGATCCCGGTGATCTTCACTCCCTGACATCCACGTCCTTCTGTAAGTCCCTCCCATAGAGAACAGTGCTGACTTGTGACCACCAAGATTCTGCAGAACCTCCAGTGTGTACTATCAAGTCAGGCTCAAAAAGGCATCATAACCTTCCTTGTTCTCTTGGGTTACTCTGTCGTGCAGATGAGTCAGTTGTGAGGACCCTCAAGCCGTCTGCTAGACGCCTCTTGCCAACAGCCTTGTGAATGAAGCCTCTCGTCCAGGTCAAGCCTTCAAATAGAACTCTGACCAACACACTGACTGCACCACCTTCACCCTGCTAAGGGGCTCCTGCAAATCATGGCAACCTCTGTGTTGGCAGAGTCAAGCTGTGCACTACAAGGTGGCCCACGACTGTGTGTGTGGGATAATGAGTGTATTGTTTCAAGTCACCAAGTGTTGAAGTAGCTTGTTACCTCAACCCATTGTTCTGGGTGGCTGGTGCGGATGCTGTAGCAGTTCAGTATTTTGACTCTCCGCCCTGATGGAGTACAGAGAAGATAAAGGGGAGCAGTTCTGTATTTTGACTACCTGCCCTAATAGTGTGGAGAGAAGATAAAGGAGTCAGGAGGAGAATTTCAGAGGTGGAGTGGCAAGCAGCCCCATGGGGAGAATTGAGTCACTTGTCTCACCAGAAGGCACTGGAGCAAAAAGATCTGCAGCTCCGCTTGACTACGATCTTGACTCTTCCTGCATCTGGCTGTTCTCTAGGCTTTTCACAGCAAATGCCCCATGCCTTGCGTTGATTTGGGTGGGTTCCTTTCCTTGTTCCACTCAGATGGTGAAGGATTGGACTGTCGTCCCTGCAGAGCCCTCAGCCCAGATGTGGAAGCAGGTGATGGCCAGCAGGGGGAGCCTCTGTCCTCCTGCCGAGCCAGCCTCTCCCGCCAGGTGGGATGCAGGTTTCATCTTTCACCTTGAGCAGGGTCTACAGTGTTTGGAATTCAGATTCTGGGTGATGTGCCTTTATTTACACTGGCTGTGCCTGCGAGTTTGGTAGAGTTGATTTCAAAGGTATTGTAATGGGGTGCAGTAATAGGAGGTGACAGAATTCTGGCACATTTCAACAACTTCCTGGAAGTCAAACACAGGGCATTTCCACCTCCTGTCCCCCACTTTGGCCTTTCTCCTTTACTTACTAGGATAACTATCAAATGGAGAAAAGGCAATCAATACAGCTCAAACTAGGCGATGAGATCTCCTCCCTTCTCTTCTTTTTGATCGTTATCTCCGGTTTTCCTTTAAACAAGTGGTTTTGTAATAAGTGTGGTGTTCACAAGTTGAACAGATATTCCCCAAGAACTAACATTAGACGCTGTCTCACCAGCGTTGACTCAGGGAGCTTACGTGTAACAGAACGAACCTGCATTGCTTGGCCCTGTACCGTCCACACAGTTATCGCAGTGTTTGAACCCATCTCACTGAGGTGAGGACCCCGGTGTTCACACAAATCAGTCTCTTCTTGCTGATGTTCTCTTTGCTTTACCGGTTATGAGATTCTTCTGCAGTGATTTCCAAAGGGTAAAGTGCCATGTTTCTAAAGGACACATTACGAGACATTCGTCCACTCATGTTACATGTTTCCAGCTCTTCCAAATGACCTTTCAAAAGATTCTAACAACAGACAGTGGCCCACAGTATACAAGAATGTTCTTTTCCCATAGCTAGGACTAACCAAAAAACCAGCACCATTGCGTTTTTTCCAACTCATGTTGACCCTTCATTGGGTTTTGGGGGCTGTCAGCGTTAATGGAAGAGATTGTTTGCTTTCTCCTGCACTACAGCCTGCTGGGGGATTCAAACAGCTCACTATTTAGTTAGTAGCCGAACCCTTAGCCTACTACACCACCTGGTCCCTTTTAGCCAGCATAGATATTGGTATTAGCTAAGAATATTTAAGAATACTGTGGCTTATCAGAAGAACAAACAAATCTGTCATGGAGCCAGGGTGTCCCTTGTTGTGTACTGTCAAGTTGGAACGGACACATAGCTGACCCTCCAGCAGGTTTTCAGAGGTAGTTAATCACACAGACAGAGATTGTTCATCTGTCTCTTGTGGAGCAGCTGGTGGACTTGAACTGTGTGGATTTGGGATTGCATCCACTTAGGCCCCTTTTTGTTTTTGTTAAGTGCCATTAAGTCAAGCACAATTCATAAAGACCCTATGAACAAAATATCTAAACCCTGTTCTGTATCATTGTCATCTCTCTAAGTTCATAGGGTTTCCAGAGGCATGCTGTTTAGGTAGCAGATGAAATTCCTGCTCTCAAGCTCGTCTTAATCTTGGAGCTCCACCAAATACTGTCCACCATGGATAACCATTATGGCATTTGACACACCAGTGGCACAGTGTTCAGCATCACAGCAACCCCAAGTTACCTCAGTACAGTGAATTGACAGACCAGTGCTGTACCACTTAGAAGAATGTTCATTCCAAACACAACACCAAGCCGAAGGACCCAGCTGACATTGAAACACACAGGCCTCTGATTGGCTCTAAACAAGAGGCTTCCAGCCCACAGCTCATTGTTAGCCAAATCCAGCAAATCCAATCAGCTCATACACGGTTGTGAATGAAATAATAACAATCAAACAGTCCATACCCAACCTTCAGCCAAAATTAGGAGGCTGATGTGTGAAGTGGTTGGACTAGGCCTCCAGAGCTGCCTATAAGGATGGTGTAACTCTGCTATCTGTTACCAGGAGGGCCTATCATTGGAAAAGGACATCGTGCTTGGTAAAGCAGAGGGTCAATGAAGAAGAGGAAGACCTTCAATGAGATGGATGAACACAGAGGCTCCCCCAGTGGGCTTTAGCACCGTTGAGATGGGGAGGATGGTACAGGATCAGGCAAGATTTTGTCCTGGTGTAGGAATGGTCAACATCAATCTGCCAACTCAAAGGTATGTGGTTCAAATCCACTAGCTGTTCTGAGGAAGAAAGATGGTCAGTCTCCTCCTGTGCAATTAAACTGCCTGTGAAAACCCGCTGGAGGGTCAACTATGAGTCAGTTCTGACTCTACAGTACACAACAACAACAACTCTTTCCCAACTCTATGGAGTTCTGCAAAATTGAATCTAAAGGGTGTATGTGTATGTTCCCTCTTCAAACACCATTTTAAACATTCTTTTTGGCACTTCTCAACACGCAAGTCATTCCATCTGAATAAAACTCTTCTTGTGTTTTATAGGAACTTGGTTTTGTTTGACATTTTGGAGTTTACAGCTGTATCCTTTGATACAAAGAGGCTTTTTGCTTTTTCGGTTCTGATGTAGGAGCCCAGGGCTCAACTGCTGGCCAGTGTGTGTGACTCATGCACAGTCAACCCCTTGTTGACCAGATTATGTTCGTGTGTTGCTTTGATGGTGGGCAGGTTTCAGTGGTGCTTCTGACCACGATGGACTAGGAGGAAAGGCCCGGTGATCAACTTCTAAAAGTCAGCCAGTGAAAATTCACTGGATCACAAGAGACTGTTCACTGTCCGTCAAGGGCCCAGGACCTTCTGTCTGGCAGGAGGCTGCTGAGAGTCACGGGAAGGCTCTTTGCATTTAGGGTGTCTGTGTTTTTATTCTTTATCTTGCCGGTATTCGTGATCATCTGTCTTTGTTTTTCTAGCTCTACGTTGTGTCAGATGCCACCAAGTCAGCTCTCAGCTCAGACTTGAAGTGACTGACTCTGTGCTGGCTTCACATCAGTCAGCTTGTCCCGCTGGTGGCTGCCATGTTGCTGTGATGATGCAAGCTTTGCTGGACAGATGAGGAAGCAGGCCCGGCCTCCATGTCTGAAATAGTGAGTCCTTTAAAACCTAGCTCTATCTTCTGTCAGTCTTGTTGTTGTGTATCTTTGAGTCAGAACCAATGCGTAGCTGACCCTCCAGCAGGTTTTCAGAGGCAGTGAGTGCCATGAGAAGAGATTGCCCATCCTTCTTCCTCAGAGCAGCCGGTGGATTTGAATATTGAATATTGCTTTTGGGATTGCAGTACAAATTCTTACCACTAGGCCACCAGAACGCCCCTAGCTTCTATGGCAGTTTTACATTCTTATGAAATCAAATCTGTCAGGTTTTTGGTTGTTGTTGTGTTTTGTTTTGTTTTCCTTTAGAGTTTCTGGGGTTTTTTTTGTCTTGCTAAGGAAAATTTCCCCTACTCCCAGAGTGTTTCGTATGTATCTCCTTCTTGTTTTAATTAGCATTTCTTTTATTACAAGGGTGCTGGAGCATCTTTTATATGGTAGACCTCGGGGACACTCATATCTTCCACCCTTCTATCAGTGCTGAGCACCTCATCGCCAGTTAATAAATCTCCTTTAATTTCTTGACTATTCACCTATGTAGGCCATTATTGTCCATCAATAGATGTATTAATGTTATTCACTGATCGGTCCAAATTCTTTTCAATAGTTGATCTCATTAATAGTGTCCTCATTAAGGCTGTATAACTCCCATCCCCCCCCCAGCAGTGTGTGGAAAGCCCACATCCTCACCCTCACCAGCCCCCAAGCATCAGCAGTCTTATAAAACCTTTGGTAGTGATAATCGTTATGCATCTCCTTATTGTTTTAATTAGCATTTCTTTGATTATTAAGGCGCTGGAGCATTTTTTTCATAGGGTTATTTGCGTTTTCTCAGTAAATTGCTTGTTTATATCCTAGCCCTATTTCCTCCCCCCTTTTAGGGCTGTTGGTTTTTATCTTATTGATAAAGATCTCATTGATTTTGAAGGAAACAGAAATCCTGTGCCTCTTACCTGTGTCTAGATAATCTCCCCCCACCCCATGTTCTTATCTTTGCTGTCTACCAGGATCTTTGACAGCTGCTAGGTGCAGTGGGGTGGGGAGAGGGAGCAAGTCCTGGCCGCACCAACCTGGCACCCCAATCCCCCTCGCCTTACTAGTCTCCACTTCTGGACACATTAATGGCTGGATTTCCATCTTCAGTTGAATCTAACCTGGTTTTTCTTTCCAAGATACTTTGATCCCTCATTACTTCTGATATTCTTTTGTAGTTGCTGGCTCTATTACAGATTTTTGAAATATTTTTTTCAAATCATGTTTAGGCATTTGAGTTGGGAAGGGAAGGTTGGGTCGAGTGGTCAAGTTGACGTCTTGGTTCAATCCCTCCAACATTCATTTTTATTTGCAAACCTGATTCCTCCTATTGCTACTTTGTGGTTTTACATTTTATTTTCTTGAAACTTCCACATCCAGAATCATGTCATCTGTAAATAATGATTATTACCAGGCACCTGGATGTTTAATAAACTCACATTTGTGAGCCAGACTGTTATGGAGGAGAACTAGAAGGCCAGGCAGAGACATTTCTGAGTTTGAAAGTGTCTCCCTATCAAAACAACTATGAGATATCATCTCACCCCAGTAAGAATAGCAAAATATAACAGAACAGCAAGCAACAAATGCTGGCGAGGATGTGGAGAAACT
>NW_006399791.1:6610909-6624878 GCF_000299155.1 Elephantulus edwardii | reverse complement strand
ATATACACACAAGACACATATATATAATTCTCTCCCAAGGAGGCTTGAGATGGTGTCTGAGCAAGGCCTTGACGAGGAAGGCAGATTTCTCCAGGTGAAAATGATACACATCTTTGCTGTCCCAGGTTTGAAATGCTTGTGAGGGGAGAATAGGGCACAGCTAGGGTGGCGATGGGGGTGTCAGAGCCCCCCCCCCATAGTGGTCCCGGAGCCAGAAGCAGAACCTGCCATTTCATTCCCAAATTCTAAAACTCCAACCATGACATCACAAAATACAAGCTCGAGGTTCCATCTTCAGTAAAGAATCACCGTGGAAAGCGTAAAAGTAAATTGTCTTCTAGAAATTTTAATCAGCTGCTTCATTGACCTCCCCTCAGTTTCAATGTTCAGGTCTCCAAGGTTGCAACACAACCTATCTTGAAAAGTTTCCTTCGGTGGCAAAGTCAAGGCAGCCAGGGAGATAATGAAAAGATCGTGTTCAAGGGTGGGAAAACTGTGAGAAGGACGTACAGTGAGCGCGGAATCCACACACAAACCTGAGGCTGAACAATTGTGGGAACAATGATTCCACGACCGGATGCGAGTAATATAAACCTTGACAATGTACAAAACAAGAATTCACAAATTTGGGAGGAGGGGAAGGAGCCAGGAAATGGCAGTGAGCTCATTTCCGGTCCTTGTCGAGAGATGTCATCTACAGTTGAACAATGTTTAAAGAATGAATCCCACCAGTTACGTCTCTCCTTTACAGAGTCACTTGGAAACACAGAAATAGAATTATGTGCTGCTCAGCAATTTCTTTAGTTACATTTAAGTTTCCTTTTGTTCTGTTCCATTTACTTTTTCCCTCAAGACAGCTTGTATTGTATGGGCTTCGTTTTGTGAAAACACCTATCCTAACCATCTCCCTGTCCTTTTCTCTGAACCTGTGCGTGGAGACAGGTTTCGATTGTTCTCCAGACACCAGCCCCAATTATTTCTGCGTGTGATAGGCTTCCAGACCGATTTAACATTTTCTTTTTTGGACTCTTCAGTGTTATTTAATTTCTTATAATGAGCACTCATGGTTTTTCATACAAGAGCTTCTTTTTAAAATCTATTTAATTAAAATGTATTTCTGGAAAAGGAAAAGTACCCACTCCTGTCAGACGCTCATTTGAGAGAGCAATCAGCACCAAGGGACCCAAGCCACTCCACGGTCCCCAGGACCCTCTCCCAGTGGAAGGAGAAGTGGAGGGCATGCTCCAGTGTGGTGGGAGCTTGGAGGCTGTGGGGCAGGCGTGGGAAGGAAGCATGCTGATCCAGACACCCAGACACCCAGACCCCGCTGTGACCCGCAGTGCAGGTCCACGATGCACTTTGGAACCTGGGAGGCTGCAGGCGGGCGAGGGGAACTTAGAAACCTTGAGTCAGGCCCACTCGGGTCCCGTCCTGGGACCCCTACAGTTCAGCTGGGAGCGGGGAGCCTTTCTGGGGACTGTTTCCTTATCTGTAAAGCCCAGGAAGGCAGTGCTGCCTCACCAGGTTCAAGTCCCTGTGAGGAAGGTGTGATGACCGGTGTCTGGTATCCCCTGAGGAGTGGTCACTGCCGACATTTGCTAATACATTCTAGACAGAGGACTGCATTCTAACCAGCACTGCCGAATGCGAACCTAAATGGCAAGTGAGAGGGCGAGGCGGCTCAATCTGGCTGTATCCGCGTCTGAAAAGGCACTCTTAGGTCGCTAGCTCCATCTAGTGCCTACATGGAAGAACCCACCCAGAGTTGGCAATAAGATTCCTGCTCAGTTGCCTACAGTAATCAGGGGAACTGCCTCATGATTTCCAAGGTAGTAAATTATTGCAGAAGCAGACGGCTTCATCTTTTCCCCTCAGAGCAACTGGTGGGTTTGAACCACTGACTTTCTGGTTAGCTTCCATGAGCCTTAACTCCATATACAACCATGTATGCTGGGGTGGGGGGAGGAAACACACTGTACTTTAACTTGATGCACTCATTTCACTTTCCACACAGTGAGATGGGGATGTTTATAGTTCCCATCTGAAAGATGAGGGCACCAAGATGCAGAGAGATTAAAACTTGTCAAGTCCACTCGTTTCTGAGGAGAGGCTGAGGCTGGCTCATGGGTAAATGACAAGGAGGGAGTCCAGGTGAGACATGGCTGTTATGTACCAAGTCAGAACCAACTCAGAGCTGGTTCTCAGAGGCTGTAAAGGGCACAGGAAGAGACTGCCCATCTTTCTCCTGAGGAGCAGCTGGTGGATTTGAACCGTCTGTCTTTGGGTTGGCAGCACAGCTCCTTACCCCTAAGCCACCAGAGCTCCCTAGGTGGGAGACTACTGCCTGGAATTTCTGGATGTGAGGAGAGGGTAGCCTCCATCAAAGAGAGGGTTTGGGAGGATGAGGGAAGTTTGGACTGCCCGGGAAGGCGGGAGAGAATTGGGGTTATCAATTTTTCCTGGCAGTGGAAATGTCTAGGCTCATCTTGAGTTACAGGGACCAGAGTATGGCAGAGGGACCGCCTAAAGCCAGGGGAGCAGGCCATGGGAAAGGAGGCGAGGCTGGGAGAGGACCGGGGACCTGTGAGAAGTGGTGGCTCAGGAAGTTAGGGCTACAGAGGGATTTCTGAGTAAGATTTCACAAGAAGAGATACCTTTCAGATAAGCCCTGGGTGTGGCTGAGGAAGTGGTTTCTGAAGGAGACTCGGTGTGTGGTGGGTAGTGTGTAAACCCCGTGGGTGCCGGGGACATGAACACACATGTGAGGGTGTGTGTATGGCAGCCCTTGCCACAGTCCCACAGGGGAGCAGGTGGGGGCTGGAAGCAGCATCCTAAGGTCTTTAGGTCGGGACAGTAGCAAGTGTCCCAACACGTGCTGGTAGACCATGCAAACAGAGCAGCTTCCAGGGTGCCCTCAGCCCTTGGTACCTACTTTTTCAAAGGAACCACGTGCCTCTACTTTCTGGGCTTCTCTAAGGGGTGTAGTGTGCAAGAAGAACTCCTGACGACCGGGCCTGGAACCAGAACCCCCGAAGCAGGTGGATCCATGCAATAGTTCATCCACCAGCTCCCACCAGCTCACCCCACCCACCAGGGCTGAAGACGACACCACAGGCGGGTACAATCGTATTGTGCAGCTTTTAATTATGAAAGTTGTAAAATGATGCATTAAAAAAACTTGGAAGCTACTTTATACAAATTCTGATCTTTAAATATTGTTTACAAGGGGGCCTGGGAGTTAGGACACTGGCTGGAAGTCTGATCAGCTGCAAGCTGGTCCATCTGCGTAGCCACCAGCGGGCCTCGGAACCATCTGTGCATCAATCAGAAGCGCCAACTAGTGGCAGAGTCGGGAAGTTCATGCAGATGGACTTGAATACGAAACCGTTGAGCTCAGATAATAATATACAGTAGACTCAGGAGGAACGAAACCTGACAACGGAGGATTTATGTTGATCTTGACAGGATCAAGAGAACATTTTCTCCTAACCATATGACCTAAACACCACACCATACAGGAAGGGGGGGGATAAAGGCAAAATCAGATACTTTTTAGTTTCATGCTGTAACTAACAAATGAGAACAGTACACCACTTGATTGATTTCTTGACAGGACTATATATGGAAACATCATCTTCTGAGTAAGTAGCCACTTAAAGCGCCTGGGGCTGGACAGCTAGCTGCAGAGGTGGCACTAAGTGCAGACTTGCCCATGAGGGGCACCTGCCTGACAGTGTCCCCAAAGGCACCTAAGCACAGTAGGTGGTTTAATGCCCAAAACCGTCCCAAAGATTGGACTCATGGGCCTAGGGACTCAGGGCTAAGTGCATGCCATCATTCTGGCCTCTGAACAAATGGCTTCTCCTGGGCACCTGGTTTCTGAGCCCCCTAAGGAGCCCCGGGGTTGCGTGGTCCTCAAGGAGCAGGGTGCAGGCTCCAGCTGTAAGGCAAGGCTGCAGTGCAGACAGAGGAAGTCGGGACCTCGACACCAGGACCGTGAAGCCCCAGGGAAAGGCACTGTGCAGAGGGAGGATCTGCTGGGACTCTTCCAGCATCCCCCGTCCCCCACTTCCTGTAAGGCCAGGCCAGGGCTTGGGCTCTGGCACTGGGGAGGCAGCCCTGAGGACTCTGCCCACTCACTGCTGACAAGGAAAGCCCTTTAACAGAAAGTACCCATCCTGAGGTCTCAGCAGAAAGGCACCTGGAAGAGTAACGGGGAGCAAGGACTGGGAATGGGGGGCCTAAACAAGGAAGGATGTGGCTTGGCTTCCTGATCCAATGGCCAGGATTCTGGCTGACTGGATCGGGGCCACCTGGGTTCCTGAGGAAGGGGGTCAAGCCGCCATGAGGGTTATCATAGAGATCAGAGGTGACAGTCATTCCCTCAGAAGACAGGAGACAAACAGGAGGTCTGTGCAGGTCAACCAGCAGAGGGTTTTGCCAGACGCTTCTTGCCCTAAAGGACCCATGGAAATCCTCTGTTGTCTACTCAGCTCCAACCCCCAGTGACCCTACAGGAAAGAGGACTGGCCACAGGGCTTCTGGGGCCTTAAATCTTTACAGGAAAAAACTGCCCATCTTCTTTTAATGGAGGTGGTGGATTCAAACCACTGACCTTTCAGTTAGCTGCATGGTATGTTTTGCACTATGCCACCAGGGCCCCTTCCTTAAGTGCAGATGTGTTCAATTTAAGGTCTCCTGGTGCAGTTTTGCTTCTCTGGGGAGGGCAGGCCAGCCACCTTCAGCTTCTGGGCAGCAGAGCGAGCATCTTCACCTCTCCATCAGGGCTCCTCCCCTCTGTCCTGTCTCTCTGAGCCCTGCTGTCCTATTCTCTCACTGTGGGAGCAGCAGGCTCCTCCCCCTCTATTCCCTTCACACTCACTGTCAGGTTTCCTGTGGCGGCTGGTCTAGCCCACGCTGGTCAAGGCACTGGCCAGAGAAGGAGGCATGCGGTGTCTGGTAAAACTCCTTCATGTGAAAGTACTGATGGCGAGTGATGGTTTCATGAATTAGGCCTTCATTTTACTATCTCTTCAACCTCAAAGAATGAATCTCATGTTAGGCACTTTAGAGTGAAACTCGGATCCGAGAGGGGAGATCCTGACTCCCTTGGGGTCCCGGTACCTGGGCGGCCTCGGCATGGCCAGCCTGTCTGCGGGCACTCAGCGTTTCCACCTCAAGGAGAACGCGTGCCCCGTCTAACCACGGATTTGGTCACCTAGTGTTGACAGCATATTAAAGTGCATGCTTACCCATAGGCTCAAGTGTTAGAAAAGCTAGAGCTCTCTGAAGATATGGCAAGATGTGGGGATGTCTAAAGACTTGACCGCCTTACAATGAGGCAGACTCACTCACTCTCTCACTCACACATTCAACATCACTGATGGAGCACCTGCTCCGTGCCAGGCACTTGTTCAGTCCTTGGAGTTCAATGATAAGGCACAGTCCTGCCGTCAAGGAGCGGATGGTCTTGTGGGGTTACATCAGCATTCCCAGCCCGGACAGACAGCCCTGTGGAGCGGGAAGCTCAGGTGCTGGGTGGGTGTGACTTAGACCCTGCAGCCTCTCCCTTCTGGCTGGTCTGCGGGGAGGAGGCAGGTGCTCATCCAGAAGACACTGTGCCTCCGTCAAGACCCCGCGTACAGCCCCTTCCTCTTCTTCCTCAGCCGCAAGGGTGAGAACTGTCCTCTAAAGAGGCTTACTGGCTTGTTGGGGGATGTATTTCTCAGTGACTGAAGTCTTCCTTTCCCTCCTGTCCATGAGGAAAAGGTGAACAGAAGCAGCAGAAAAGAGGCTACAAACTGGAGAAAACAAGTTAGCATTCGGTTTGCCGAACCCAAGCCTATCCTTGGACTTGTGGTAACAATTCTTCTTCATATAGGAATTATGACATCTGAGCAAGTCATGGCTTCTTGCTGGAATGCCCGGGCTCCAGCCAGCAATGGTTGTTGGGTGGGCCGGGCATAGTGGGGCTGCGGTACCGCTGCAATTCTAAGCCCAGGCCTATAGGTCTGTGCCAGCGCTGCCTCCACATCCAGGTCCTTCCCTCAGTGCTGAGGAGACCAGTGGTCTGAGCACTGCCTGGTGCTGCCAAGGCCTCGGTTACCTGGTGCTTTCTACACACCAGTCAGCTGAGGGGGAAATGTCCATGGAGCTGAGCTGTCAAGGCCACTGAAAGTCCCATAGCAGCTGGTCCACAGGCCTGAGAAGCAGCACGCGGTCCTGCAGAGCAGAAGAAGCCATGATGGGGAGACAGGGCCTCAACTGGAAGCTTGGTGCACTGGAATCACTTTGTTCCATGTCAGAAGCCCAAGTTAACTAAGCCTAGGTGCATAGCTGGTTCCGTTCTATTCTGGCTGTCTCGGAAAGAAATCCTCCTGTTCTGCTTAATCCTGTTCACAGTCGGTCAGCTCGGAACGTCTCTTCGACAGAGGGGTCCAGCAGCCCCATGCTGGAGTCACTTAGCATGTTGAGTCCATCCAGGCTCAGGGGTTCAATTTGGAGCTCATCCTCCAGCGGGAAGGGATTGTCCACATTCAGGCTGACCTCGGGCATGCCGGCCAGTGCACTGCTGAGGTCTTTGAATAGGCTGGTGCTTGAGTCTTCTGCAAGGAGAAGTGAAGGGGGAACAACAACGTGATTAGGAAGCTTGAGGGTCCTGGGCTACAGAAGCCACAGTGGGCCCTCTACTAAGAGAACACAAGATGACACTATTCCTGTCCTCATCCTAGCCGGGCCAGGGCTGCTCTCTGAACAGCTATGCTTTCTGTCAGTTCCACGACTCCATTTGTACAGAGTTTATTTCTTGGGACAAGTCATCAATCACCTGTAAAGGTCTATTTCTGCAAAGGCCCTGTGACCATCCACACCCTCATCATCAGCTGCATGCCCAAAAGGTAAAGTTTAGTCAGAGGACCTTCCCTTTTACGTTGTGTGAAACAACTGTATAGTACTATCTGTAAAAACTGAGCAGAAGAAAAACATGAACAAGGCTGAGGGGATCCAAGGGGCAACTGGTGTCTACTCTTTCAGAGCAGCAGAGGAAGAAGGGAAGCCAGGAACAGGAGGAGGAAATGGGATGCGTGGATAACTGGGTCCATGAACTAGGGAGACCAAAAGAACGAGCTACCATTACTGAACCTTTTCATCAAAGATTCTAGAGAAGAATCGTGATCAAAAGGTAGAAAATGCTGAACACAATTTAAAATTCTAATGAACGCTGCACTTTCTGAAGCCAAAGGAGACAAACTTCTGAAACTAT
The DNA here is from genome assembly GCF_000299155.1 of Elephantulus edwardii. Classification (NCBI taxonomy): domain Eukaryota; kingdom Metazoa; phylum Chordata; class Mammalia; order Macroscelidea; family Macroscelididae; genus Elephantulus; species Elephantulus edwardii. The sequence continues at coordinate 6,617,617 of NW_006399791.1, read as the reverse complement.
TGCCCTGAGGAATCTTTAAAAGGGAGCTCTGATGGCCTAGTGCTAAGAAGCTCCACTGAAATCCCAAAGGCAGGCGGTTTGGATCCACCAGATGCTCTGTGGAAGGGCAGTCTCCTCCCTTGTGATTTACTGCCCCTGAAAACCCAGAGGGGTCAGCTATGGGTCAATTCCAACTTGACCACAAACAATAATCTTTAAAATGTCAAAGAAACAATCATTATGGAAAGCAGTTTTGATGTTTCCATAGAAAGCTGGGAATAGAAACACTAGCAATCCCACTACTAGGCATATATACGAAGAAATACGAGCTCTGAAACAAACTGATCTACACAAGGCGGAAACCATCCAAGTGTCCATCAATGGACACATGACTAAAGAACTAGAGAAACTATGGTACATCCACACTGTACAGTATTACATATCACTGAAAAATGAGAGGGAATAGGATGAAACCCTTCACAACAAGGATGAATCTAGAGGAAATTGTGCTGAGCGACACAAGTCAGTTACAAAAGGCCAATTAAGGCATAAAACTACTATTACATATAAACAGCTAAGGGTAGGTTTACACACAGATAAAATCAATCTTGGATGGTCACCAGGGATGGGAAGGGAGGGAGAGGGGAATAAAAATTAACAAATAGATAAGGCGGGATGTGAAGGGACAGGTGATATACTCTAACGGATTGATCAGACGCTCTAAGTAATTGTCATTGTGTACTGTGGAGTCTGAACCGACCCACAGCTGACCCTTCAGCGGGTTTTTAGAGGCAGTAATCACAGGGGAGGAGCCTGCTCATCCTTCTCCCCGGGAGCAGCTGGTGGCCTCCAACCACATCCCTTCGGGGTTGCAGTGCAGCTTCTTGCCATGAGGCCACCAGAGCTCTATCATAAATTGGTTGCACTAATGAATTTTAATTAATATAAAATAAAATGTGTGTGAATGATTGGATAGAAAACTAATATGATTAATAAACTTTTGTTCAATTTAAAAGAAAATATCCCCTCGGAGTCTTCTTAAGGCCAAATAATAGTTTAGCTTAACTAGTAAGAAATGTCTGCCTTGAGCACTATGCTATTTTAAGAACTATCTACATAAGATTAAAGTGACAATGTCAAGTTGAAAGATTGGGAGGAACCTTCTGGAACAGGGAGTTTATGTTAATGGGGAACGGACAGCTCAGAAACTGAGCCTGAGATGGTAGCACAACTCCAAGAACATAATCAACCCCACTGCAAGGTACTTTAGAAACAGTTTTACAGTGAACATTCTCTACAAGAGCAAAATAAACCTTAGAAAAACGAAGAGAAGCAGCTGAAGTGGCCTGCTGACCTGTCAGGATGTTGTTCGGGAAGTTGCCGCAGTTGGAATACAGGTTGGATCTCAAATGGAACGAGTCCTGTGGTTCTCGGTGACCTTGCTGCACAAGGGGTGCCTGGAAACATCAAAGCCATGTTGTAAGAATGACTCCTCTTTCCAAGGAGTGAATGAATTGAGTCATACAATGTGCTCCCAGAATGAAAGCGGACATAAAAAATGCCTTCTCTCCCATCCTTCTAGGACCCTGGAGTGCTGTGCGGTTAAAGATGATCTATATGATATAGGATATTCTTATCAGCTGTAGGTGTTTGTGGCCAGGGGTTCCTGAGGTCCTCAGCACAGGTGACTGTCCCAGCCCACGACTGTGCCATCCTGGGGCAGCCGAGGGCTTCAGAGGGCTCTCTATGGCCTCAGGCACCCCGTCTCCCACATCCACAGGAAGCCCTTTGGGAAACTACCACCATGGCAGCCCTACAAAGTCTTCGTCTGTGACCAGGGGGTGAAGGGCTCTGCTGTTCGGTGTCTAGATAAATGACAAGGTGGAACCCTCTCCTTCGTGCACAGAGGAGGAGCAGCCTTCTATGCAGAACAGCCTCTGACAGGTGCTGAGACTCACGGCCTACTAGAGATGTCCTTCCTGAAATCAAGTTTCCAAACACTCGAAAAATGTCTCAAAAGGAGTTCCACCATTTTCTAGGAAGTATGAAAACTGGCTCTGAAAATAGTCAGTTTATGGAGTGGAAACGCAAAAACCAAAGCGAATGGCTAGGCCAGACTATTCCACCTTCCCTGTATCCCACTCCCTGAAAGGGCTTAGCTCTTCAGGGAGGCCACACAAAACCCATGTCGCCTTCTAACTCAGCCAGTCACTCCCCAGCTTAAGGTCCTTCAGCATGAGGGGACACCTATGGTCCTCTCCAGTGTCAGTGACTGTCAGTCTACAACCAGAGTGCCAGCAAAGAATTCTTCTTCCACTTGTTCTTTTTTTGGCTGCAACGTGACTAAGTAAGGCTGCCAGCACTTGCTCTGAAGGAGAAGGGAGACTCAAGGCCACAGCACACACCCAGGGCCAATGACCTGAAGTAATGAGTCTATTTGCCTCAGGCCTTGGTTGCGGTCCCTACATGCTGAATGGTCTAACGGTACTGCTTTTACGCACAAAGAGGATGACGTAGGACAAGACACTTTCATACCTGCTGAAGAAAAGCCTGGCCTGCCCTCATGGCCTGCTGGTCAAAGCCCACATCTGGGAAGAAGCTGGTCAAAGATGAGCCCTTCAAGGAATAAGGTGACCATTTAGCCTGGGGCTTACAGCAAAATAAGGGCTGCTTCTCACTAACGCTCCTGCAAGGACGTACCTGGGACGTGAGGAGCTGGAAGTCTGACTGAGGCAGTGCTGAGGCTGACTGGGGCTGCTGAGCAGGCGGCTCCTGGGGGCGAGGCTGCTGAAGGACAGGCTGGTGGAGTTCCTGGGGGTTGGGGTAAGGGGGTGGTGGGGACACTTGGGCTTGAGCTTCTGAGGGCAGGAAGGCAAGTGGGCTTCGATCTGAAGGCACCATCTGAAAAACACACACAAAGACATTTACTAGCTTAGCTTCCGAGTTTTCTAGGAGCAAGTCATTCAGGAGGCAGGGAGCGTCCCAGGTGAGGCAAAAGCCGAGTGGAATTTTACTTCGTGCTCTGAGAAGTCTAGTTACACTCTTCCAAAGTCGATCTCAAGTCTCAATTCCCACAAAGCATGTGCCATTCAAGGACAATTTCTGTTGTCTTGAAAAACCAAAACAAAGCCAATAACAATTTAAAGTTAAAAAAAACCGGGGAGCTCTGGTGGCCTAGTGGCAAGAAACTGCACTGTAATCCCAGAGGAACACGGTTCGAATCCACCAGACGCTCTGCCGGAGAAGGAGGCGCAATATCCTCCCGTACCAGTCAGATCTCATTTGACGGTACACGCACACAAAATTTAAAAAAACAAAAAAACAAAAAAAAAACCAGCCAATTTAACCCATTTACTCTGTAAAAAAATAAAAAATCATGGCTTGCTTTTCTCTAAAAGCCATGGCTTCTGGTTAAAGATAACAGACTGAAAAAAGTATGGAACTCTGTTCTTTCCCAAAACCCTACTAAATAACTTTTAAAAAAGGACACTGACACATAAGAGAAAAAGAAACATTAATAAGCAATATTAATAATAAATAAAACTAAAATAATAACAAACATCAGGAGGACAAAGATGACAGAAAAGGAACAGTAACATAACTGAGAACACTGAGCAGCAGTGAGGAGGTAAGTGGTTCCTCTGAGCCAAGGCAGACTTATGCTAAGCTGGCAGGGGGGTCACCAAAGAGCAACCTGGTTTACTCCACAGGAGCCCTCAGGTCTCCGGAAATGGGGAGAACAGGGACAAGGGGATACAGATGGGGTGAAGGTCAGGAAGATCTCGTCAGAGTTTACGTCAGTGGGTAGGCCTTGTCTCCGGGTGCTGCTACGTAACTGCCATCTGGACAGAGACTAGAAAGGTCTATCCTGGAGTAAAACTAAGTCTGTCCACAAAGTAAGACCAGATCCTGAGGACAAGAGCAACTGCTGGCGAAACAGAGGTTAGGAGACAGCTCGTCTGCTGACTCTTGGGTTATTGATTCTTTCCAGAATTTTGGTGCCTAGACAATGAGGTGTCAGGGTAAATTAGTGTCATTTGAGGAATCTGACCAGTTCGAAGGGAAGTTCCCAAATCTGTGACATCAGAAATTTTCTTGCTAGGTGAGTTTATAATGAAAATCACCCCCACTAAGCCCACCTATGAGAGTGTCTAATCAGCCTTTGCAGCATTTTATTCTAAAATACGGGCATAGTGTCAAGGATCAGCAGACCATGAGGAAAGCACCTGACATCAAAGTCAGGGATCAAAGCAGATGTATGGAGAGCAGAACTTGGAGAAATCTATGCAGGAAAAGAGCCATATAAAAAAAAAAAAAAGACCCAAAAAACAACAACAAAAAAACCCCCTAGCATAAAATGATCGATTACCAACCAAAAAAGTCTCGGTCTAGATGGCTTCCTCAGTGAATACTATCAAACAATCAGAGAAAGAAGGGCTGATAATAATCTTACTAAAGGTATTTCAGAAGACAGAAAAATAAAGAATATCACCAAATTAGTTTTATGAAGCAAGACGAGGCAAAGACACCACTCAGAAAATTATAGACTAGTATCCCTCATGAACAAGTTATTGCTGTGTCCTGTCGAGTCGGAACTGACTCATAGCTGACCCTCTGGCAGGTTTCCAGAGGCAGTTAATTGCACAGGCAACTGCTCATCTTTCTCCCATGAAGCAGCTGGAAGATTTGAACTGTGTGCCTTTGAGATTGCAGCACAGCTTCTTACCGCTAGGTCCACAGAGCTCCCAAAAAACAGATGAACATAGACACAAAAATTCTTAACAAAATCCTAGCCACTATAAACTAAAATCATAAAAATCACTCATCAGGATCAAGCAAGATTCAGACCAGGTATGCAAGGATGGTTCAAGATTAGAAAAATAACCAGTATAGTCTACCACACCTGTAAAACAAAGGAAAGATCCATGTGATAATCCCAGTTGATGCAGGAAATGCACTTGCCAAAAGTCATCAATCTTTTCTGATAACAACACTCAATAAGATAGGAATAGAAATTTTTCCAACATATTAAAAGTATGTATACAAAACAGCCAACATTACTCTCAATGGAGCCTGAAGGCATTTCTCTTGTGAATGAGAACTAGCTTTATCACTGTTCCTTTTCAATACTGCACTGGAAGTTCTAGCCAGAGCAACAAGGCTAGAAAAGGAACGAAAAGGCATCCACAATGGCAAAGAGGAAATAAAATTATCTCTATTTGCAGGTTATATGACCCTATATATAGAAATTCCCAGACTCAGAAATCAAATTACTGGTTCTGACTCAATTAGTCGCATGGTAAAAGATCAACACAACAAAAAATCAGATGGATTTCTCCAGAGTTACAAAGAGAACTCTGAAAAGGACATATGGAAAACAGTGCCTTTAAAACAGCCACACAAAAGATTAAATATATAGGAACAAATGCAACCAGGTACAAAAGACCAATACAAAGACGCAAAACAATAAAATACAACAGCAAAACACTACTATAAGAAAGAGATCTAAAAAAAAATAAATTAAAAAATTTAAAAAAAAAAAGAAAGATCTACACACAAATGGAGAACAGGAAGACTTAACATTGTGAAAATGTCAATACTACCAAAAGCAACTAACAATATAATGCAATCTCACTTCAGATCATTCTTCAAAGAGATCAAAACAGTATTCATCAACTTTATATAGAAAGAGAAAAGGCCCCAGGTAAGAAGAGTGTTACAGAAGAAGAAAAATTGCATAGGTCACTTCTTGATCTCAAAGTCTACCACATGGTAACAGTAATCAAAACAACTTAGTGTTGGTACATGATAGATACACAAACAAACAGAACAGATTGGGAACTCAGAGGTAAATCCATCCAGTCATGGACAGGTGATTGTTGACAAAATGATGAAACTCATCAAGTGGAGAAAAGAGAACCTCTTTAACAAATGGTGCTGGCAAAACTGGATGTCTATTTGCAGAAAATTGAAACAAGACCCATACTCTTCATACTACTTTGATCAGCATGGGAGTTTTAACATGCTCTGTTTCTGACCTAGGCCAGTTCACTCCTCCTTAGGCAACCCAGTGGTCCCCTGCTCCCAGGAGGTCATCATATTGATGCCAAACTTAGTGTGGACACTGGATCAGCACAGTGCACTACAGACTAGAACTCCTGGACCTGAGTTGACTCTCCAGCCTCAGCCTCCAGAGAGCTGGGAGTACAGGCCTGGCCTACCATGTCCTGCACTTCACACTCAAGACAGATCAAGGACCTACTTGTAAAATCTAATATTATAAGGTTTATGAAAGAAAAATTGGGGCAAACTTAGGAGTCCTAATTGCATAAATATATTAGCAAATATAACTGAAAATGCACAACCAAAAGAAGATAAACTAGACAACTGGGACCTTCTAAAAATCACATCTTTATGTGCATCAAAAGACTTATTCAAAATAGTATAAAAGAGAACCTACAGATGTGGAGAAATATTTGGCAGTAATACATCCAACAAGGGACTAATCTCTAAAACTTTTAGAATACTCTTAACACTTCAGCAAGAAAAAGACAAACAACCCAATTATAGAATGGGCAAAGGACATGAAAGGACACTTCACCAAGGAAGGGATTCAGATGGCCACAAAGACAGGAAGAAATGCTCAAGATCACTAGCTATTGTTGTTTTTATGTGCCATTGAGTCGCTTGCGACTCATAGCGACCCTAGGTACAACAGCCCTAAACTCT
>NW_006399791.1:6575642-6608329 GCF_000299155.1 Elephantulus edwardii | reverse complement strand
TTCTCACAGTCAGCCACAGTTTGTTATGATCCACGCCGTCAAATGCCTTTGCATAATCAATGAAACACAGATAAGACATTCTTCCGGTATTCTCTGCTTTCAGCTAAGATCCACCTAACATCAGCTACAATATCCCTAGTACCACGACCCCTTCTAAACCCAGCCTGGACTTCTGGCAGTTCTCTGCAAAATTCAGTAAGAGAACAAATAACAAATGCTGGCAAGGGTAGAAAGCTTAGAACTTTCATACACTGCTGCTGAGAATATAAAATGCTGCAACCACTATGGAAAGCAGAAAGTAGCACTAGGTTTCAACTACTACAGGAAGTTTAGAATAGAAATACCATTTGATCCAGCAATCTTACCACTAAGTATATATCCAAGCATTATATAAACATTAGAGCTGCAACATGAATAGATAAATACACAGCCATGGTCACTGTAGCAGTACTTACAATAGCAAAGAGGTAGGGAAAACCTAAGTGTCCATCAATGGACAAATGGCTGAAGAAGCTATGATACATTCACATACTGGAGTGCTATGGAACACTGAAAACCATCAAGAATTTAGGAAACACCCTCTAACATGGAATTGTCTAAAGGGTACTATGCCAAGTGAAATGAGTCAGTTACAAAAGGACAAATGCTGTTTTTAAGACCACTGTTATAAAAAGGTAAGGAAAGGTTTACACACTGAGTCATTGTTGGATGGTTATCAGGAAATGGAAAGGTAAAGAGAGGGAAGAAAAAATGAATAAATACATAACAGGCACATAGTAAGATGGGTGGAGGGAAAGGCAATATTCAATCCGGTGACCAGCACAATATCACTAAAGAAAGGTGGTTGTTGTTATGTACCATTGAGTCGCTTGCGACTCATTGCGACCCTATGTACAAGAACTCTACACTCCGTTCTATTCTGTGCCAACCTAGCCATCTCAAACGCACTCCAATCAGATAATTGATCCATTCCATCAAAGGTCTTCCTCTCCTGCGCTGTCCCTCCACTCTCCCAAACATGATGTCCCTCTCCAAGGACCTTGCAACAATGCCCAAAGTATGTCAGACGAAGCTTCAGAATCCTTGACTCCAAGGAGCATTCCGGATTCACCTTCTCCAAGACAAACAAAGGTACATAAAGAAAAAAGGTACTAAAGAAAGGCACAGAAGGATTAACAGACATTAGAATTACATGGAGGAAGTGGGAATATTAAATTGGTATTACTGAAAGGTTAATCAACAATCTGCATTATGCAGATGACACTACCCTGCTTGCTGAACCTGAGGAGGACCTGAAGCTCTTGCTACAGAAAGTCAAGGACGGCAGCCTTTAATATGGATTGAGGCTCAATATCAAGAAAATAAAGATCCTCACCATTGGGCCAATTGGCAGCATCAGGATGGATGGTGAAGAGATTGAGATTGTTAACAGCTTTAGCTTGCTTGGCTTCACTCTTGCTTGGTCAACACTCTTGGCATCAGAAGCCAGGTAATTAAAAGACATATTGCAAGGGGAAAGACTACTGTTAGGGACCTCTCCAAAGTCTGAAGAGCAATGATGTCACTCTGGAGAATAAGGTGCACAATGGTCATTGCAATCAGTTACTATGCATCCGAGAGCTGGACAATGACTAAGGCTGACAGAAGGAGAAATGATGCCTTTGAGCTGTGGCATTGGAGAAGAGTACTGAATATACTGTGGACTGCTAAGAAAAAGAACAGGTTCACCCTGTAGAGTGTTAAACCATGCTGCTCCTTGGATGCAAGAATTCTGAAGCTTTGTCTGACATACTTTGGACATGCTGTAAGGAGGGACTGGTCCTTGGAGAGGGACATCATGCTTGGTAGGGTGGAGGGACGGCGCAGAAGGGGAAGACCCTCTATGAGGTGGATTGATTCAGTGACTGAGGTAATTGGGTGGGTGTGTCGGAGATAGTGAGATTGGCACAGGATAGAGCAGGGTTTAGGGCTTTTGTACATAGAGTCACTATGCATCGCAGGCAACTCAATGGCACATAACAACAACAACAATTGAAAAACAATGTGTATAAATGAATAGAAAATGAGCTTGCTTTGTAAACTTTCACTCAGGTCATACATGCATATGCAAACTATCATTTACTAGTTAGGTTCTTTTAAAAAAATCTTATCTGTTGGATATATAGATTTTAATATTTCCAATATGAATCCTGATGCATATATTTCAAAAGTACAGATATACATGAAATGCAATTATAAAAATATCAATATTTAAATTGGACTATGGGTACAATGTGCTACATTCTGTTTTGTCTATTTTTATACAGTTTGAAAATTTCCTTCATGAAAAGTAAAAATGAAATAAATCCGAGCAAAAATTATTACTGGCCATTCCAGAGAGAGAGAGGATGATATTGCATCTATGAAACAAATGCAATGCTATAAAAAAGCCTCATTAAACAGGACTGACATCAAGGTTGAGGGAAGATAGAAAAAGGAGGGGAGGAATGATGTATACTGCATTGAAACAGATGAGGGAGAGAACTGTTTAAAATGGATATATGAATGGGTATTCTTGTCATTACAGAAGTCCAGCATGAAGGCTGCACAGTGGAGTGGACTTGGGGGGAGGGATTGTATAACAATGAAAGTGTTTTTCTTTTTAAGAAGAGTGAATGGGGGGAGGGGGTGGGCAAGGAGAAAAGTGCAACAGGAATGACTGGAAACCCTAAGTCTCTATAAATTTTCATTAAAATTAATAAAATTGTTTTTAAAAAGAGCATTAACAGAATGAAAAAGAATTCTTTGAAATTTAAAAGTATGAGAGTGGAAATAAAAAACCCAGTAGGAAAGTTGAAAGACAAAGCTGAGTGATCCTTCCAGAGAGTGAAGTAAGAGGGCAAAGAGAGAGAAAGGGGAAGAGGGAAAGAAAGAAAAGAAGGAAGTTAGAAAATCAACTGAGAACATCCAGTTTCATACAAAAGGAGCCCCAGAGAGAGAAGAACTCGAAGAAATAACTGAAGGAAGTAACTAACTGAAGAAATATCTGGTGGCCTAGTGGCAAGAAGGTGCACTGCAATCCCAGAGGTATGTGGTTTGAATCTACCAGATGCTCTGCTGAAGGAGGGGCGATCTCCTCCTGTACCAGTCAGATCCAATTTGACTGTACAGACACAAAAAATAATTTAAAAAAAAAATTAAAAAAGAGAAATGATTGAAGGACATTTCCACACAAAAAAAATACGTGTGTCCAGATTGTAAGGATCCACTAAATATCCAGGTTAGTAGATGAAACCTGATTAATGCCAAGCCACGTTTTCTTGGAAGTTTCTGAACACTCAGACAGAAAAAAGATCCGACAAGATGTCACAGAAAATATCAATAATAGATTTGGCATTGGATTTCTCAGTACCAACTAAAAGACAGTGGATCATAAAACTTCAAAATTCCAAGGGAAAATAATTTCATGCTTTGAAATCTATATTCTGTCATGTTGTAAATTGGCGTATGAATGGAGAAAGCTGAAGGGTCAGCAAAGTAGAGGAAGACCCCCAATGACATGGATTGACACAATAACTGCTGCAGTGGACTGAAGTGTGGCAGAGATGACGAGGGTCGCACAGGGCAGGGCTTGGAGCTGTTGTTCATAAGGTCTCCATGGGTTGTACTTGACGGCGCCTCACCACCACCACCCATCAGTCAGTGTGTTGTACTGCAGTGGTTTATATGTTGCTAGAAGCTCTGCCACCAATATCTCCAGTATCAACAAGGCCACCATGGAGGACAAGTTTCAACAGAATTTCCAGACAGAGAGAGACTAGGAGAGATGGCCTGGAAATCTCCTTCCAAAAGTTAGCCAGGAGAAGCTTACAAATTACAACAGAAATTGCTTGCTTTGGATATGCCATTAGAGGAACCAAACAGTTAGGACATGTTTGATGAAGCAGAGGGTCAGCAGGGCTGAGGGGGATCTTCAGTGAGGTGAACTGGCACAACGTTGCAATAATGGACCTGAACCATGAGGAAGATGTAGCTCTGGGCAATGATTTATTCTATTCCATATCAGGGCATCAAGAATTAGTCAACTTAATTTTAACTATGAGATATCTATGGTCTCACCCCAGTAAGAATAGCAAAATTTAACAGAGCAGCTAGCAACAAATGCTGGCGAGGTTGTGGAGAAACTGGAACCCTTATTTACTGTTGGTGGGAGTGTAAAATGATGCAACCACTGTGGAAGCTGTATGGCGCTTTCTTAAAAGGTTGCAAATAGAAATACCATTTGAGCCAGCAATACTACTTCTGGGGATTTACCCTAAAGAGACCATAACTGACATCCAAGCAGATATATGCACACCCATGTTTACTGCGGCTTTGTTTGCAATAGCAAAGAGCTGGAAACAACCCAAGTGCCCATCAACAAATGAATGGATAGAGAAGCTGTGGTATATTCACACAATGGAATACTATGCAGCACTGAAAAACAAGGAACTCATGAAATACTATGCTAAGTAGATGACCCTGGAGGACATTATGCTGAGTGAAATATCTCAGTCACAAAAGGACAAGTATTGCACAGGACCACTATTGTAAAACAGGACTGACATTGGGGTTGAGGGAAGACAGAGAAAAAGGGGAGGAATAATGTATACTGCATTGCAACAGATGAAGGAGAGACCTGTTTAAAAGGCATATATGATTAGGTATTATTGTCATGACAAGAGTCCAGAATGAAGGCTGCGCAGTGCAGTGGACTTGGGGGGAAGGACTGCATAGAGTTTTTATTTTACTCATCAAGGAGAAAAGTGAATTGGGGGGAGGGGATGGGCAGGGAGAAAAGTACAACAATGAATGACTGGAAACCCTAAGTCTCTGTAAACTTTTATTAAAATTAATTAAAAAAGGGGGGAGAAGAATTAGTCAACTTGACAGCATCTATCTATCTATCTATCTATCTATCTATCTATCTATCTATCTATCTATCTATCTAGTTTTCCATCTACAAGATCACATGTTCTCTCTCTTACAAAGTAACTGGAGAACATAAATATAACTGTCTTGAGGGGAGATACATCCAAGTCCCTATCTATCAGAATTCTGTATGAATGAGTAATGTAGATGTAGATCAGGTTAACCAACTCAGCAAGATATTTAATAACTTCTAAGAGAGAAAAGAAAAAGTGCTCATTTCACTATTTCATGTGGTTCAACTCTACTACATTATTCTAACTATGGAAACACAGAACATTATTACTCATATCAAAATGATAATAAAACTACAAAGACAGGGAGAGAAGAAAGCCTCTGTGTGTGTGTGTGTGTGTGTGTGTGTGAGAGAGAGAGAGAGAGACAGAGAGAGAGAGAGGAGAGAAATGGACTGAGAATTGGGGCTCAAAGGCATGGGTAGGTGAAAAAGAACAAAATCCTCACTTCCCACATCAAGCTGTTATTAGATAATCCTAACACTGAAAAATCAAGAACTGCCAAAGTAAGGCATGAAATAGCCTCAAAGTTAGACCAAACGGATTAGCTAAATGGTTGAAAGCAGCCATTTGTCACTAAGTAGTGACAAACAGGGTCAGTGGGAGAGAAGAAGACAGCTGTTTTTTCATTACAAGCTTTTTAAGGACTTTCAGTGTCTTTAAGTTATGTACAAGCATAATGCTGATTTTCTAATAAATGAGAAATTAAACAAATTACAAAAACATCTTTGAGAGCATGCTCCCTATCCATACTCATCAAAACATAGTCACAGAGTCAATTTGGATGGAGTCAATTCGGACTCCAGGACAGAGCTAACCCAGGCCCTAGGCTTCCCGAACCAGCAGTCTTTACAGAAGCCCACTGCCTCCTGAGGAGCGGCAGTGAGTTCAAAGCACTGCCCTTTCAGTTAGCAGTTGTGAGCTTTAGCCACTGCACCACCAGGGCTCCTCTCCCTCCTCACAGTCCCTTTAAAATGTTCCTAGAAGACAATAATAGCTCTTCTGTTCTGTAAAACAATTTTGCAAAATAAAATAACATAAAGGGAATAGTAAAAAAAATTATAAAAGGCCTTCTCGCTTTCCCCTCAGAGATGACTCATACAATTAAGATTCTGTGCTAGTAACTGGTAGAATGACTAATAACGCGGCCTCCCAGCTCCTTCTGTTGTGCTCTGTCACCTTCACCTTGCTGAAGCATTACTCATTTACAGAGAAATCGTGAGTAGTTAATGATGTTATAATGTACCTAAGAATGACCACCAGGATGAGAAGATGTTCCCTGATGATTATGGGAAGGAGAACCACCCAAAGGGCTCAGAGGAAAAGAGAGCCAGCTAGTCAAAATAAGAAGGTTCAGCCCTGCGTTTCTGTAACAGGTTCCTGACTTCCAGATGTGCCTCTTCACATGCTTCTCAGTACAATCAACCCTATATGACCAAAAACAAGCACAGAAGGCAGGCGTGGGCAGGAAAAGCAGGCGAGTGGAAAGCCGGAATTGAAGGAGGATGGGCGAGTGGAAACAAAGTCAAAGGAGGAGTGCTGTTACACTGAGGGGACAGCAACTAACGTCACAAACCGAAATGTGTAGGAATTGTTGAACAGGGGACTAACGCACTCTGTAAACTTAACACCCAAACAATAAAAAAAAGTTCAAACACAAAATGTGTCTCTTCTTAAACAGACATACTTTAGTACTTTTATACAGACTGTTGTTGTTGTTAGGTGCCATTAAGCTGAGTACAACTCACAGTGACCCTGTCCTACCGTGTCCCATCCTCATCAACGCTGACACACTAGAACCCATGGCTAGGGTCGTTGTGTCAATCCATCTGGTTGAGGATCTTCCTCTCCTTCACAGATCCTTCTTTCACCTTCCCAAACATGATGTCCCTCTCCAACAAACAGCCTCTCCTATCAACGTGCCCAAACTATGTGAGATGAAGCTTCACTATCCTTGCCTCTAAGATGAACTCTGACTGCATTTTCTCTAAGAAATACCTATTTGTTCTTTTGGCAGTCCCTGCGATATCCAGCACACTTCTCCAATACCATAACTCAAAGGCATAGATACTTCTGTCATCTTTATTCACTGTCCAGTTCTCAAAAGTATAATAGACGAGATTGGAAAGATCAGGGCTTGAATCAGATGCACCTTAGTCTTTAAATTTACATCACTGCTCTTTAGGACTTTGGAGAGGTCCTTGACAGCAGACTTTCCCAATGCTATACGTGTTTCATTCTCCTGACTGCTGTTTTCAAGGGTGTTGATTGTGGACCCAGTAATATGAAATCATTGACAATCTCAATCTCTTATCCATCTATCTATTTAGTTTCAATCTCTTCTCCATCTGTAATTATACAGACATACTTATTTACATACCTAGTACTTCTGAGTAATAAAGGTGTTATTGCTCAAATCTGTAGTTGTAACTACACAAACAAGGGCTAATCACTTTTAGAGCTTCAAAAAGTTAGTGTCTTTTTAGGCTTTGTCCTTATGAAGTCAATTATTGATTTGCTATCCCAATTTGAAAATCCTAGCTTGGCTTCCCTTATCCATTTTACACATAGGTGGAGCGGTTCCTGGGTCCCCCACCCTTTTCCTCACCCTAAATTCATGAGATGCAGTGACTGCAAAGGTCAACATTTACTTAATAGTAATCAGCACAATTGAGTAATCCACTTTAGAAAATCACCAAGCATTCTGAACTATTTCTATTTTCTCTGGCCTGCTTTTGTGTGTGTTGGAGACCTCATGGGTGCTTAATGCAATGGACTCTAAGCCAGAGAAAGAAACCAGGTTCTTAAGCTTCAGTCTGTGTAACTGTAGCTTTAGTTTTTGTGTTGTGTTTTTTTTTTTCCTTTTACCTGGGAGGCAGGGTATGGGTTCAGCGGGCTGGTTGAAGAGAGCTGTCTGTTGAAACCCTGATGCGTTTCAGAGCTAGAAAGCGTGAGAGGGCTGACGGGCGTTTGCCTCCGCCGCGAGGGGCCGCTCAGGTTTGTGGTGGAAAGGGACGGGTTGCTCCGGGAGAACGAGCGGAGCGAAGGGTGCAGCGCAGAGGCACTGGGGACCAATGTCTGCGGGTGGCTATTCAGGGAGGACGAAAGCGACGTCTTACTGAGTGTGGCTTGGATGGAGGGGTTACTCCGAGAACTCTGGAGACCTAGAAGACAACAAGTTCCCAAGTTATTCATCCTAAGTCCAAATCACATCTTTTGCTTTGCAAAGCTACAGAAAACAACTTTCTGCTCTCCATATTTGAACACTATTCTGCAGCTCCCAGAAATCTATCAGGAGGACCAATAACAAAGAAGAGGCGCATCTACACATAAATAGATGGAATCAGGATGTGAATAATTTCCTCCCCAAATCACTATGATGAGGAGAATCACCCCTGAGAGAGTGGGTCTGGGAATCAGGGGCTGCTGACTGCAGATGCTGATACAGACACCTCGGAGGATAAGGACCCCTGGGCTGGACTCCCTGTGTGGAGTCACTGAAGGCCTGTGGCCCAAACACACTGCCATGGAGGACCTGTCCCAGTACTATTCTCTCTCTGTTTTCTTGGCTGCCAGGAAGTTGATCATCATAATCTACTCCAGCTCAAGGGAGGGTAAGCTTCCACAGAAGAGCCTGCTCGGGCACAGCCCCCAGTGGAGGGCCTGTCCTGGGTCCACAGCCTCCCTGGCAGCTGACACAAGGCCTGGCCTGGAGTGGCTTCATGTGACTGTCCACAGTCTCTAATGTGCAGCCAGGGAGTAAGCAAAACTGTGCAATTTCACTTTAATAAGAAACTACATGTTTGATCACCTATTAGAACCCCAGACCATCTGTCTGAGGCTCACACCACGTTTTCCAAGTATACAATATGAAAAATAATAAGGGTTATAATAAATGTTGTACTGATAAAATTAAGAGACCCCCTCCCCCACAGTGGGCAAAAAATATTTTTAAAACATAGGAAAGCCGTCTATGACCAAACCTTGTCATATGTATCCCACACAACTCTGTGAAAATATCAGAGATTTATGAGGTCCAAATGAGAATTCCAGCTGCGGATGGGAATTTAGGTTAATAACAATTTATTCATAAAGAAAGCTCAAATCTCTGAAGTAAATGTGAAACCTTGTGCCCCATGCATTTTAAGGAAGATACAGAGGGTAAAAATACTTGGGGTTTGGGGCATCAGGGAGAAAACATGGTGGTTTTTAGCTAAAACATAGTGTCAAAGGTTCTTCTGGCAAATGTCAGTGTCTCCAAGACCTGCTGAGGCTGCTTGACTTCTGTGACACAGAATGCCCTTGCTCAGTCAGAAAAACAAAAATCCAAACCCACTGCATCGAGTTAGCTCCAGCTCACAGAGACCCTTCATCAAGTCTCTGAGCCTGTAAGGTGTCATGGAAGGAGACTGTCTTTCTCCTAGAATTACAGCAGGTGGATCTGAACTGCTGATCCTCCAGTTCACAGAGAAAAGTAGACTGTCCAGGCTCTGAATCTAGAAATCCTAAAGGTGTTGAGGGTTCCTGGTTTGGGTGTAATATATCAGACTGCTAATGAAACGATGGAGATTTGGGACCATTAGCTGCCCTGAGGGAGTCTCCTCTACTAGTCATTTATACCCTCCGAAACCTGATGGAAGGTTGCTCTGGGTCAGACTCGATGGCAGTGCATTTTGGTTGGACTTTGAACTTTGAAGCCAATTAAGTAAACTCAGGGCTGAGTGGTGTCTGCATTCTGGGCCCACAGAGCAAAGTCTGAAATACACTGCACCCCAAACAGCACCACCTGGCCAGATCCCACATTTCCTCATTGGGCTTGGCCACACATGACTTGATTATGGAAAATCAAAACCCACATTCAGTGGATGAAGACTTGCTATTATTACAGATACTAAAATAACAAAACAAAAAAGGCGGTCTCTGAAATCAGTTCCTCAAACACAAAGCTGTGATGCACAAAGGCAGCGTCACTGCTGTTGTTAAGCAAGTATGTAGTGTCCACCCTGCAGGCAAAGCTCTCAGTAGGTGGGCAAGTTCAAGTGCCATTGTTTACTGTAGGACCTGGGTCAGAAAGGGGCAAACACGTCCTCCACTTTAGATCATCCCCAAAGATCCCTTCTAAGCAAACATTCGAGATCCAGTTCTCAGCAGGACTGTGACAGCCAGGGATTCTTAACCTCACAGGGTGAAGGGATTAATGTCTCCTTTAGACATCAGTTAGGGCATGGCAGTGACTGACAGCAAATACAGTCATCTTTCAACAAGGGGCATGGCTGTGGCAATCAAAGCCATATAGTAATATCCCACACACGTCACAGGTAGCATTTTAATACACCCGCACACCACTTTTTTAAAGTACTTCTGAAAATGGGAACCCACAATCTTCAGCTGTAATACACAGTGTATTGCAATGTCAAGCTGGAGACCACACACCGATAAGTCTCTGATTTAATGACATATTTAAGTTACAGAGACCTGCACTTTCATCTGTCCATCTTCAATTTTGGGGAAGATTACTACAGACAGTATTGCAACGCACAATCAGGTGATGTTCTCACAGATGTAATGTGTGTAATCTTCAAAGACAACATCAAGATAAAATTTTAAAAGATGTTGATAATAAGTAATAAAGTGAAAGTTTTTTTAAAAAATTAAGGCTTTTGTACTTGGGGTGGTGGGAGGGGTGCGGGGGGATTGTGTACCAGGGAGGGAGTCTTTCTTTTACTTTTGAAAGAGAGGAGCAAACTGGGGGGCTGGGGGAGAGAGCTGGGCGGGTAGAGAAGTGCAGCAATGAATGAATGGAAATCCAAATTCTCTGTAAATGTTCATTAAAATTATAAAAAAAACCAACCAATATATTTTAATTTTGCAAATAAAGTAGTAGAAAATTTTAAAAAAGGGGAAAAAAATGAAGGCTTTGACTTACATCAGGACTTAGGACAATATACAATAAGAGTTTGATTAGATATTATAACAAATTATATTAATCAATTATAATTAATGGCATAAAGCAAAATGTCTATGAATGGATGAAAAACAAATATTATTTGTAAATGTTCCCTCAAATGAAAATAAAAAATAACTGACGAGACAGTAGTGTTAGAAAGTAACTCCATTCTAAAATGGGGACATGGTGTATATTAAGTATAAATATTTAATCTGCATCTACTGTGTATTTGTATAGATTTGCAAAATTCTTTTTTGTAATCCAGGGGTAACGGCAAGATCTACAGAGAGAGCCAGTGAAGCCCTGGTGGCACAGTGGTGAAGTGCTCAGCAGCTACCTGCAAGGTCTGTGGTTGAAAGCCACCAGCCACCCTGCAACAGAAAGATGAGACAGCCGGTTTCTGCAAAAGATCTGTGGCTTTGCAAACTCTACAGGATCCAGGATTGTTCACTCTATCCCACGTTCCTATGAGTCAGCCTCAGGTGGAGGCAGGGGTTTGGGCTTTTTCTTTTAAAAGCCACTCTAATTGTAACATATCCTGACATGTTATCTATCTAATTACAGAATATCAAATATTGATTAGAGTCACCACCTTGTCTAGCTGACCCTTATTTCCTGACTTTCCGAGCACATGGACACACGGGCTGAGAAGAAACAGACCACGAGGTTCCACAGAGCTGGGCTGGAGCCCCTCGTGTCCCTCAGACGAGTAGATGGATCCACCAGGAATAGAACCATCAAAGCAAATGCTATCTCCAGCTCAGGTAAAGCCATCCTCACTCAGCAGTGCAATGAAGAGGCCTGTGGCTGGGGACTCCACGCTTGAGTCATAGGGGCTAGGGCTAAGATACGTACCAGAGGAGCCTCTTATCCCCAGGTGAGTCATGGCGGCCGGGAGGTTGCCCACACTGTTCCCCATGCTCATACTCCCAAACAGGTGGTCGCCG
This sequence comes from Elephantulus edwardii, assembly GCF_000299155.1. Lineage (NCBI taxonomy): Eukaryota > Metazoa > Chordata > Mammalia > Macroscelidea > Macroscelididae > Elephantulus > Elephantulus edwardii. The sequence continues at coordinate 6,596,474 of NW_006399791.1, read as the reverse complement.
GTGTCCAGGGAGGCCGGTAAGGGCTCCGAGTAATGAAGGTTGGTTAAATCTGGCAATGACCCCCCAGTATTTAGGGTCCCCAGAAAGGGTAAGAGACCTATGTTTTGACCATTGTGTGGAAAGGCACTGAAAAAAAAAGAAAGATCAGAATGACATTCTAGAATGCATTTAGTTGTTGAGAAAAGTGATCTGTAAAACAAAGCTAAACAGTGAATATCTAAACCCCAAGCTTTACTGTCAGTTTTGCCTCTTCTTTGCTCTGAGAATTTAGATCCTTGGCTTATCTACTCTGAAGTACAATTTTCTTACCTGTTAAATTGGGGTAATACTGTACCAATGGCCATTTTACAGAAATATTTTCAAGGGAGCTCTGGTGGTCTATTGGCAAGAAGCTGCTCTGCAATCCCAGAGGTGCGTGGTTCAAATCCACCAGATGCTCTGCTGGAGAAGGAGGGATAATCTCCTCCTGTACCAGTCAGATCCAATTTGATGGCACACACACAACAAATATTAAAATAAATTTTTTTTAAAAAAAGAGAAATATTTTCAAGGGCAGATTAGATTATAGATGCCAAAGTACTTTGATAGTGATACAAAGCCTCAATCCAGGAGGTACAGTGGTTAAAGCGCTCAGTCACTAAACAAAAGACAGCAGCTTGAAGGAGGAAGAGGCGGCGGCCTCTCTCTCCTCTCCCCCCCAATGACAGATGTCCCTGTGCACCGTCAAGTGGGACCTGATCCACAGCTGACCCTCGAGGGGGTTTTCAGAAGCAGTAAATTGCACAGGAGGAGACTGCTCATTTTTCTCCCTGCTAGTGGAGCAGCTGTTGGATGTGAACCCTGTACCTTTGTGTTGGCAGCACAATGTCTTACCACTGAGCCACCAGAGCTCCCTCTCATAACGATGACAATCAGGAAGCCCCCGGGGAAGTTCCTCTCTGTTCCGCAAGTCTTTATAAGGCACAATCAACTCAGGGGTAACGGTGGGTTTTTTAAAAATGTAAAATGTGAGCTACTTCTCTATAAGATTCTTTATGCTGTATTTTTATACTATCTTTTTCTCTTCACATTCTCCTCCGCACTAAACTCCACTACTTGTTTTGTTGTTTTTTTTAAAAAACCAAACTTTTTTGGAAAATAGATCTTTCCAAGATGTTTGGGGCATTTTTTTTTAATTAAAGTTGTCATAAATTTTAAAATGAGAAAGAGATGTTGCCAATCATTTGTCAAGCTGCTGGCTGTTCTCTGTGTGCCAGGCACAAGCCACGAGCTGGAGGGACGATGATGAATGAAGGAGGTGTATGTGTTCACGGCCAGGCTCCCACTAACATTTGCAGGCCTGGAGCAAGAGTACAAATGGAGGCCCACACGCCATCTGTTTCAATTTTCAGAAGTTATAAATCAGATGTGCAAACTCTTAAACAAATGCTCTCTCTTTTGAGCTTGACAAATTACACCTTCACGAGAGCCTGGAGGGCCAGGTTCAAATTTAGCATTTTTAGACTCTTTAGGGTTCTGTGTTAGAATGTACCACAGGGCGAGGCAGCCCCCAGTCCTAATCCACCCCCTTTTCTTCCCACCTGGAGCTCTGTTCTGCTCTGTAGAGCATGTGGAGATCCCAACCTACATGGCCAAGCTCTGTCACACCACCCAAGGTCCCTAGACCCCATGTCAGGCCCAGGGAGGGCATGGGCAGTGCGGTGTGGCCCCCAGTGCCCTCTAGCCCAGGTCTGAGTGGGTACTGTTTCAGAGTTCACAGGCAGCCAGGGGCGATCTACTGGTAAAGCTAGCAATTGCAATTTGGTCAGATGTCGGCTATACCAGGTCTGAGAAGGGGTATAATCAGTGACTGGTCACGCAAAAGTCAGAGTTACCAATGCTGGAATAGGGTGGGGAAGGGAAGACTTTCAAGGACATTCATCAACTGCAAGCAGTTTGGCAAAAACAGAGGGTCGGATTTACCGTCTGGATGTAAGCAAACAAGGGGAGCAGAAGAGAGAGGTGGAGGAGGCAGGAGAGAAGGGAAATGTGGGGGTATGACACATTTCCCTGAAGAGTCTGAGCTTGGGACTTTGGAAAAGAGAGCACCAGGTATAAGCTGAGCGATGGCATTTTAGAAGATCCTCTGTTGTCACAGTGTGGAAGACGGCTCACGGGAGTTGGAACTAGAGGCATGGAAAGCAACAGGCTCGTGCAGTGGTCTGGTCGGGCCTAGGACACAAGCAGTGAGGCTGAAAAAGGGGACTGGCTGGAGGAAGGTGCCATTCACTAGGAGCAGAGAGCTTAAGACAATGAACTCAGCGCAGGACAACACTCCATACAGCACCCCAGACAAGGTGGAAAGATGCATAAAGAAACAATTTGCAGTAAAATACAATTCAACAGAGCCAAGCTACTACTGGTAGCTTAGAGTGTGGAAGGACTGACTAGAAGGCAGGAGGAGGTTTCTCAATGAAGTGACATCTGGGCGAAGTTTGAAGGTTAAACAATTCCAGTGATGGGCAGAGTCCACAGAGTGCTCTAGAAACAGTCAGAACTTGACACTGCAAGAGGGTCGGGTTTTGGAGCTTGGGCTGTGATGGGCATGACATGAGAAAATGGAGCTGAGAGCACACAGGGCTCAGGATGACACACGGATGAAAGGAGGGTTTAAAGAAGGAAGAGACAGCCATAGGCATTCCCGAGACAGCGTGGCTAAGACCGGGAGGGAGGGATTGGGGCTACCAGAAACAGAACCCAGAGGTGGAGAGGTGAGTCCGTCATGATGCTGCTGCCTAGTCTAACGAGCTAATGTGGGTTCAGTGGAGAACCAACTAAGAAATGACAACAGATGTAGACTAAGGATAAAAGCTAGATGGGGAAAAAAATAACTAATTCTATTTTAGAGACTGCATTTTGTGATCTGGTAAGACAGCTAAGTGTGGACATATCTTGCTCAGTTGAGTATGGGAGGCAAGTGGCATTCTTGAGGGCAGGACCACTGAGCAGGGGTGGAAGCCAGGCCACAGGGGGATGAGCAGTAAGGAAGGTTCAAGAGTAAATGTTCTTTCAAGAAACGTGGCAGGAAATTCTGAAAATGAGAGGAACAAAGGCACTAAAAGGGAACACAGGGCCAAGCAAAGACTTGTTTAGCATGGAATGCTTGAGTGCATTTAAGTGCAGAGAGAGAACCGAGTGGAGGAGAGGTTCTGCTGATGAAGTGGGAGGCAGGTGCTGAGGTAAAGTCTCAGAAGAGGTCAGGGTGACAACTGTCAGAACAGGAGCAGGTGTAAAACTAGGTGTGTGTCCCTGAGACAAGGAGAAAAGGATGGAGAAGGATGAGGGCCACGAGGAAGCGGTACAGTGCATTCAACCCGACAGTCTGTTTCCTTAGTAAAAGTAGGAGTCAGATAAGGTTTGCAAAGAATTGAGGAAGGATGGAGAAGGCACTCAGGGTGACAGGTGAGAATGATGGATGATTTGGGTTGAAGGAAGACCCTCAACCTGCATTATCTGGTCTTTTTAAATGTCTATGTGTGGAAATGGTGATAGGGTCAAAGGTGAAAGACTAGAGAAAACAAAGTGGGACGCAGAGCTGCTTGCCATGACAGCCAACAGCCGACAGCACCTGACAGAAGAGTGGGTGAGGTGGAACCAATGGGGGAGGAGGTGAGGAGAGAGGGCAGGAAACAGGTTCTGTGACACAGAACCAGGATCAAGGGGGACTGAAAAGGCTCATGTGACCACAGTAGTGTGGTTGAGTGCATGGAGTCGCTGCTGACCGGCAGCATGGAGCCCTGTCCATCCGTCCTCACCGTCTCTGCTCTGCATCAGCCCATGAGGGAGGTCCTGCAGCAACCCACCTCGTGGAGGGTCTGCCTCCCTTTCAATGAGCCTATTTCTCCAAACATGCTGTCTCTCCATAGTTGGCTCAAAGTATGTGATTCTCTCTCTCTTTCACTGCTGTGGATTCAGCAATTCACAGCAAATCCTCCAGGAGGCTTTTGTAAAAGTACACATCACACAAGAGGTTGATCATCTCTCTCCTGAGAAGCAGACAGATTCAAATTTCTAGAGAGGTGCCACCTCTGGGTTAGAGCTTCTTATACGTGGTGTTGTTGTTGTTGTGTGCCACTGAGGTGAAACCAACCCAGAGCTGATCTCCATGGGTTTTCAGAGGCAGTAAATTGCATGGGAGGAGACTGCCCATCCTTTTCTTGTGGAGAAGCTGGTAGATTCAAACTGTGCCTCTTTGGGATAACAGTGCAGCTTCTTACCGTTAGGCCCAAATACACTTACTAGCTACTGGAGTCATAGATTTAATCTACGGTGTGGCAGGCAATGTTTGCCTCATTTCTCTTTCTACTCAGATTCAATTCAAGCCCCTCACCAGGGCTATCTGATGTGACTTGGCCACAGCACTTTGCTGACTATACATGGTATTACTTTCACTCTTGTTCACTCCACCAGCCCATCTCTCTACAGGAACACTGTGGCCTCAGGGCCTTTGCACTTGCTTGGCACTCTCCTCCCCTTCACATACTTCCAGTTTGTGGCCACAGATCACCTTCTCAGAAAGGCCTATCCCCTGGCCTGGTCACTGCCAATCTTCCTGCTCTGCTTCCTTTTTTTCCTCTGCCCTTACCTATAAGCCTCTTTGTGGGTTCAAATATACCAGCAGCTCTGAGGGTGAAAGATGAACAATCTCTCCTTGTGCAATTTACAGCCTTGTAAATCCTGCTGGAGGGTCTGAGTTAGTTATAACTCAACATCAATAAGTTTAAGCTTTAAAACATATTGTTGTGTACCATAAAGTTAGAATCAACTCACAGTTGAACCTCCATGTGGGTTCTCAGAGGCAGTAAATTGCACAGGAAGAGAATGCTCATCTTCCTCTCTTGGAGCAGCTGAGAGATTTGAACTGTGTACCTTCGCATTGGCAGTGCAATTCCTTACCACCCAGCCACCTTTGTTTACTCGGTTTTGCCCATCTTTCCCCACTATCATATCAGGTGCCTGAGCCAAAACTGGTTCTTGAGGAAAATCTTTGTCCTATCTGTGGCTTGTCCTTCATGTTAAGTAGAATGATTACCTGTCCAGGTGATACACCCTGGAAAGCTCTTTAGTTTCTAAAAAGAAAATCAACCTTAATCTCAGCTCAGTGAACTGTTAAATTGAATAAGTTTATATTCACCCAGCCAAAAAGAAGGTCTTCTCTCCAGGTACTCAGTAAGGACTGCACTGCTACAAATTACTCATTCAATGCTTTCCAGAAAGAACGAAGATTTAGGGTTGCTAGGAAAAGCCTGGTCAGAGGCTCCTGTTAGGATTATAGCTAAGAAAACCTTATGAGTCAGAACTGAGGGCAAAAGGTTTGGTTTTGGTTCAAGGATACTTAGTTATACGGCCCACCCACTACCGTTGTGCTGCCTCCAAAGTAAAACCGCAGGATGGCGGAGAACCTCCTCTTTCTCCCCGAGGAGGACTGGTGGGTACCCCATCTTTGATCCACAGAGGGACTGGTGGCTCCAGTACCTGACCTTTCCCTCAGTGCCTGGCACTTGGTGCCCAGCACTGTGCTACAGAGGCTCCTATTCACCAAGTTGTTGTTAGGCGCTGCTCAATCAGCTCTGACACAGTGTCCATATGGAAAAGTGGTCCAGCACCATTGTCTCCACCTCTGCTGTGTTTAAGGCCCACTGTTGCCACAACTGTGTCAGTCTACCTTGTGAGGGTCTTTCCCTTTTTCGACAACCCTCTACTTTACAAAGAATGACTGACCCCTTCTGATAACATGCTCAAAGGATGTGAAATGAAGTTGCACCATCCTTGTCTTCAAGGAACATTTCTGGCTGTACTTCTACCAAGACCAATTTCTCTGTTCTTTTGGTAGGTGACAGTATAGTCAATAATTTTTGCCAACACCACAATTCAAAAGGATCAATTTTCCTTTCATCTTTCTTTGTCCAATTTTTACATGCATATGAAGCAACAGAAAATACCATGGCTTGGATCAGATACAGTCTTTAAAGTGGCATCCTTAGTCTTCAGCATTTTAAAGAGGTGCTTGGCAACAGATTTGCACACTGCAACACATTACTTGATTTCTTGCTGCTTTCATGAGCACTAATTATGCTCCAAGTAAAAAGAAACCCTTGACAGTGCCCATCTTTTCTCCATTTATCATGATTTTGCTTGTTAGTCCAGCTCTGAAGATTTTTGCTTTCTTGATGTTGGCTGAAATCCAAGGTTGGATCATCTTCATATCACACTTCCTATCAGCAATGGTCTCCCTTGTTCTTTGTCCTCTTCTGAGTTCAGCTTGAATTTCTGGTAGTTAGTTACCTGCTGATGTACTGGAGTTCTGGTGGCCTAGTGGCAAGAAGCTGAGCTGCAATCCTGAAGGAACACAGTTCGAGGCCACCAACTGCTCATGAGAGAAAAATGGGGAATCTCCTCTCATGCAATTAACTGCCTCTGAAAACCCACCGGAGGGTTAACTACGGGTCTGACTCTATGATACACAACAACAACAACACAAAACCCAAGTTCCCTGGTGAAGTACTGCTCTAGATATTTCAAAATTACCTTTGGCAGGATTTTATTGATGTGTGATATTAATGATGTTGTTATTATGTGCAGTCCAGTGGCCTGCGAGTCATCATACACAACAACTATGAACCCTGTTCTGTCCTGAGCCAGGTTTGACTGTATGTGTGAGCAGTTTTAGGCTGCAGAAGCTCAATTTTTTGTTTTAGTTGTTGTTGCTTAAATTTGAATAATAATAATCATATTAACAAAACTTTCCTGTATGTATGTGGGAATTATCTTCTCAAGGACAATAGTGTACTTCAGGACAGATCTTGACATTTTCTTTTCTATGATGAATGCTGTGCTATTCTTCAATTTCTCATTTTTGGCATAGTAGACCATATGATTTTCAACCATCACTTGTCTGTTAGTTCACTGTAGAGCCTCTGAAATGTGCTCAGTCAGATCATTCAAGAAACTCATGTTCAAACATTACTTTATCCCCTGGAAGATTTGCTGGTTCTGAATTTGCTTTGATACCAAGCCATGAAAATGTATGGTAGGGCACACAGTGGTAAAAGGAAGCATGAAGCTTCCTCAGTGCCCTATCGGGACACTGCCTATTAAATCCCCAGGGGTCTTCTCTGTGACAATTTGTGGGAGACAGTTACTATAGCCTTTGGCGCCTTGGCCTAGAAATGGTCTTTATCATTTAACTAATTTCACTCATCAGCAACCTCGCAGGGTTGTCTGTTAATTCATGAGCTTCATTATCTCTTGCATCTCCTTCTTTTCCCAACTTCCTCACTAACTTAGCTTTCAGTCTTTTATACTCTATGCATTTTTACAAGCTGTCAAAAATCTCTTAAGGTGTAAAATGGAGTATTATTAAATGTTCTAACTAATTAATGGATTTATAGGCACTCTCTTCATTCACCTACACGCAATCAAGGGGTCAGATTAAATGACGGTGTCTTTCTCTTCTAGCAAATATGGCAACTGATGTCCATGGCCTGAGGGGCTGGTGGGCTTGTCTCTAGAACACCTATGTGTATGTGCTTCTGCTTCTAAACCAATTGAGATGCGCATATTCCACAAGTCAGTTATGTAATTCTCAGGCAAATTTATGGCAACTTCATAAGCTATGGAATTCAATAATTTCAAGTCAAATAAACATGGGTACAGAAAAGTAAATAATCTTTTTCATAAAGATTTCACTGACTTTCCATTTCTAGCTATAAATGACCAGGTAAGATTCCCAGTGCTCTATGATAAAGCAGTAGGACTCGCCTCTTGGGAGAATCTTCAAGCCAGCCACGGAGACGTGAACAGAGAGATATTACTTACTTGCCACCTCCAACATCACAGGATCGAGGGCGCCCAGACAGGTTCTGAATCTGGGAAAAGACATGGAAGGGTTGGCTTACACATTATGAATTCAAAGGAAAGTTTTTTTACAAAAGGGTCTTTGGTCTCTAATGAGAACAAGTGAGGGCACAATGAGCACACATAAAGAGCACCCAAACATGACAGTCATTTAAATTTAGACTGTTGTTGTTATGTGTCTTCAAGTTGCTTGCAACTCATAGCGACCCTGTGTACAACAGCCCTAAACTCTGCTCTACCCTGTGCCAATCTCACTGTCCCTGACACACTCAGACCAATTACCCCAGTCACTGAATCAATCCACCTCCTAGAGGGTCTTCCCTGTGCTGTCCCTCCACCTGCCCACCCACTAGACATTTAAAACTCCAGGTGTAACTTCCAGTTAGGGGAAAGGGGATTAGACTAGTGTATTTATTTAATTTAATGCCTTAATTAATTTCTCTTTTACATGACTATTATTTCCTACCCCAAAGTCAGAGTTTTACAGACAGAACTCTTAAATAAATGTTCCTTTTCCAACTCTGGGGGAAAGAGGAAAATGAGAAGATTAAAGTATAAAGAAAGGCATCTGAGAGAAAAATGAAAATAGTGGAACAAAACAGGGTGAAGAAAGAAGAAATGAACGTCAGAGTGCATAAAGACTTCCATTAGGAGGAAAGAATACCGCAGGAGGGCAGGCATTTCTGTTCAATGTATCTTGAAATGCCAGCAACAGGAGCTCAATCAACACACGTTAAAAACTCCTCGGGCTGAAATCTCTTCCAACAATGGGAGATCAACACCTCTTTCCAAAGAGTGTCACCGGCTGATGCTGGAGAGGACACAGCGACATCTGATAAAGCTCCCCAAACCTTCGGAGTCTCCTACATCTATGCTACAACAGCCTGGATGCTTCTCCTAAACTTAAACAGCTGAATTTGAAATCGTATCTTTCCTGCTTAAAGGATTAATATCAACTACATTTTTCTTTTAAAAAACAAACAATAAACAAACCATAAGAGACTTTTTAGACCACCTTAATGCTAACAACTTTGTTAGATTTGGCAGAAGAAAATTAGTCTGGACCAAAGGGATGTAAACCAGATAAGATGGTGAAATGCAGACACAATGTGTCTGAATTGAAAGGGAGCCTCAGTAAGGGATGCAACTGGCTGCTGACTTTCAAAGTCAACAGACTTCTCTTGTGGCAAGGAAGGCCAAGGTAAGACCCTTGGTAGCCTTGGTAGCCCTTCTCCACTGGGTACGGCTTACAGAGAGAGTCCAGGTGGAAGTCAGCCAACACAATTTTACAGCCACAAACTCAAAGGCTCATGGAAATCCTAGTGAACTAGAAGACTTTTAGAGGCCACAGGCTCTCAAATGGCTGTCACAACCCCATCCTATCTCCACACAGGATGACCTTGTTACCCAAGGAGAACACTCCTAGAAGACTCATCAAATGAGCCTTGGTGGCATAGGTTGTTACACGCTAGGTTACGTAGAAAGATCAGCAGTTAATATCCTTCAGTCACTCCATGGAGAAAGCTGGGCAGTCTGTTTCCGTAAGGATTTCTAGCCTTGGAAACATGAGGGAGGGTCATCGTGAGTTGGATGTGGCTCGTGGCAAGGGGTTTGGGTTAAAGAAAGGCAGATCTTGTGAATTAACAATCCTGGACAGAAGTTGGTGATACAAGAATTGGCTACAAAATGGAAAACCTCTGCCTATTGCTTGGAACCAGATTTCTGAATGTTTAGTAATAGAGATAGGATGTACGGAATAATAGGTTGTTCTGCCTAAGTTAACAAGAGAATTGAGAATTCCAGAGAACCCTTTACTACTGATCCATACAATTACCGAGAATTCTTTTTTGAAGTGTCTGTCCTTCCTATATTCTTCTCTTCTTTGTTCCCATACAATCTTCTTTCCCTCCACCCCCTCCCCACCACCCCTTAGTTCATTCTTCTGCAGGATTTACCATGACCTCTGAAATGCAAACATGCAGGGGACATGGAGACACACACACACACACACGGCTGAGAACTGCTCACCCACCTCCTTGGTCTCCCATAGCTGCTTTGGCAGTGGCTTGGGAACATTTAACAGATTCTCTTCTTTCAATGGGCCAGGGAATGATACCACTAAAGTAGGATGGGGAAAAACACAACATATTCATTGCATTAAAAGGTGTCCATTTCATACTAGAGCAGAATAATTATCTCTGTAAAAATGGATTTATTTCATATTTATTAATTGCCTACAAGGGAAGGTGCTTATGGGTCCCTATGGGAGTTTCAGGCATGAGTAAGGCATGGATTTATCGCTTAAGGAATCTGTAATCTAGTTGGGAGATCACGATACACCACAAATAACCCTGATATACATGAGGAAGCAGGAAAAGCCCATGAGAGCTGAGGACACAGTGCTTTGAAAGGCAGAGGAGGAGGATAAGGCCAAGGACAATCTCTGAGGTGAACACCAGGAACAACCCTTCAGAGACACAAGCAAAGGGCATTTGAAGACAAGAAAGTTGTGGATGACTATCGAGAGAACTGACGTGTAGGACATTAAGGGGAGTGATAGGAACTAAAGTTGAAAAGGTTGAGGTCAGACAAAGGAGGGCCCTGGAAATTTAGTGAGAGAGACAGTGAAGGCAGAGAGGTTGAAGGGAGTCACTATCATCTAGGAATGGTGAAAGGAAGAAAGAAAGGAATGGAGAAGAGGTGTTATCATAGGGGAGATGCAGCAGGGGAGCTACTTGGTGATGGCCTGAGAATGGGGGACAAAGACTTGAGTCTGAGCAGCTGTGGGGATAGCCACTGGTCCTTCAACGCTAGATAAAAAATCCACTTCTCCACAAGGGACTATCCCAGGGATTTCTGCATTAACATTTAGTCCTGCTGAGTAAAACAGAGTGGTAAGCTATAAAACAAGAGAAAAATGTTTGTTCTCAGAGAGAGCGGGACAAGAAGTAGGGCTCAGTAATTGAGAGATACGATGTCAGGAGTGGAGTGTAGTCTACAGGTGCTAATAAGAACCATGAATGCTGTTAGGTTTTGGTGCCCAGAAGCTCTGCTGTGACTGTCACATCTGGCCCACATTCGTCCCACACAGGACAGCCTTGGGAGCCAAGGCTAAAGAAGTCACCTGCACTGGGACCAAGATTTCAGAGTAAACTCTAAGCAGGTTCATACAATGAGTATAAAAACTCTAAATTAAATTTTACTTATATTTAATAAAATAAGCAATATTAGCAAGTAATTAATGTTGGTGAGGATATGAAGAGATGGAACTCTCATACACTGCTGGCGGGATTGAAAAATGGTACAACCACTCTGGAAGGAAGTTTAATGTTTCCTCGAAAACCTGAACATAGAAATTCTTTATGACCCAGCTATTCCACTATTGGGAACATATTCCAGGGAAAATAGAACTGAGACACAAATGGAGATTTGTACACTGATGTCCAATGCATCATTATTCACAACAGCAAGAACACGGAAATGGCTCAAGTGTCCATCAACAAATGAATGGATTGAGAAATTGTGGTACATTCACACAGTGGAATACTATGAAGCATTCAGTAGTGATGACTTCAAAAAAGTACTACATAACATAGAAGATACTGGAGAACATTATGCTGAATGAACTAACTCGGGCTCATAAGGACAAATACTATATAAGACTATTATTGTAAAAATAGAAGAGAATTCGTAAGATGTCTATGAAAGTCCAAGGGGGAAGGAGAGGGAACTGGGAAGATGAGAGACGGGAGGGAGGAAATCATGGGGGTCATAGAGTTTGGTGGGTGGAGGGAGGGGTGAAGCAATTAGAAGAGATCGAGGGGGACCTGAAAAGAATGGGTAATGGCTGGCATCAATCAATGGTGATTACATAAAACACAATGTGAATGAAAGAATGTGTTAAACACAATGTATGTGAATTTTGTGTGTGAATCAATATAAAATAAAATTTTAAAAAACCCAACATAGGATATAAATGTAACTATGAATGCTTAGAATGAATTAAGTAATGACGGAGGAGTCAACTGCATTGACAACACAGAAAAGAACACAGGCAATGTTCTTCATGGGTAGCCTTCATGATATTACCACAGTGGCGATTTCTGTTTAAACATTCCAGTTTTATCAGCTTTCCTAGCACATCTCTAAATATTGATATGCAAATAACTTGTTTGAAAAATTTTGTGTTCCCCCTCCCCCAACATCCTTGTAGATTTCGTTTTCTTAAATGCCATCTGGTCTAACTGTTAACAATAATTTGCTTCAGGAACGTTAAGCTCCATGAAGATGAGCTGTTTTATTCATTGCCGAGTAGGTTCTGGATGGTGCAAAAGGTTAAAATTCCTGCTGACGAAGGTTCCGTTACATCCAGAGGAACTCCAGCAGAAAGACGTAGTGACCTGCTTCTCCAAAGTCAGCCACTGGAGGCAGCCCACAAGGAGTCCGTTCTACTCTGACACCTTTGGGGTCACAGTAGACTGGAGGTGATTTGGTGGCAGCTAAAAAAGAGGAATGCTTTAAACAGTCTAAAATTTAAAAGTGATCCTATGAAAGAACCTCAACAAACTGGAGGAAAGACTCTGAGAGCTGTGGTAAGCCAAGCCAATGGAAAACTTCTTTAGAAAAAAAAAAAATAAATGACTCTAAAAGGTATAGTTGGTTTTCAAGGCCTGAATGAGGGAGGTTCCTAACTCAAGTCTACTTTTCACGTGAATACAGTTTTATTCACTGTTTACAGCTGTTTACATGAATACAGTTGATGCAGATTCCTTGGCTTTAATGGGGATTATTTTCTGCAGATGTTTGTTTTCTGTCTATTTTCATACTCAAGAATTGTTGTTCTTCAAAGAACTCATTCGGGTTAAGCAAATGACCTTAAAACCATTTCTTTACTTTCTGTCCGAATGGATTACATGTTTATTGCTGCTTTAAGTTTTCATCACTTCACTCATGGCCTGCAAAGGAGTGCCCAGAGAGGAGGAGGGAGGACAATGATGAGGATTACGCGTCTACTGAGGCGTCATTTCTCGTGAGTCCCTTTCTCTGCCACATATAAACTCAATTTTAAATTTCAGATTATACAGAATTTTGCAAAAAGAAAGCAGTGCTTAGTAATGAATGAATATATGGGCTATGTCAGCTCCACATTTGCCAGTAGCTTTGAGGGTCATTTCAACAAATCTCCACCATGACTCGACTAGGCTTTAAACTCAGCATCTTGTGCAGAATTTGCAACTTGATTTTGCAATCCATGTGCCTCTTCCTTGCTGTGTTTATTTATAACATATGCCAATTACTGACTCATAAAGACCTTCTGGATGGTGAGAGACAGAGGGGTTGAAGAGGAAAGACATGTGAATAAAGAGGGGTTGAAGAGGAAAGACATGTGAATAACTAACTGTTTAAGTGACCAGTTCATGAATATTTTCATGCGATTATGGCATTTGCTTCCCCACAGCCTTGTGACTGAGAGGCAGCGGGGGCTTGGATAGATAGCTGTGAACCTCTGTATATGAATTACTCATTTTAATTCTTGTGGCTTTGATTATGGCTAGTTTTCATTTCAAAGGACACTTTAGAAAAGCAAGCCAGCTGACAGGTGTCTGCATTTTAGGAAGTCTTGACAATATGAGTCTTCATGAGTAAAAATGCTGAAAGAAAGGTTAAGCGGAAATATCAGTGTCCCACGGGAACACGGATAGATCAAAGCGACATACCTTCCCCATGCCCATCATTCTCACCATCACAGCACCCTAGCAGGGAAGAAAAGGAGAACTTTAATGTGGTGCTATCATTTTATTTCTTGACGTAAAACAGGGTTTTCAAAATTCCAAACTAATTTTGGTGCAGGGTGTTTCATCAGGATGAAAATAGATAGGGTCAGGCGAGTCCTTTAAGCATCTCAGTTCAAGGTTTTCTAGTGTCCCCATCCTGAGAGAACAATTTTTGCAAAGCGTGAGATTCTAAATCACAAAGTAAAGAAATGTTGATCGAAACTCTCCCCTAGATGTTTTCTCACAGGAGAAAAGGCAGGTAATGGAGGGGAAAGCTACAACAGCATTTCACGGGTGTCGACAGGAACTGAGGAAGGCTCATGATACATACTGTTTTTTATACAATTAACAGGCAAGTTATTTTTCAAAATATGGATCCCAAATCTAAGTTAATTTAAAAGGTGGATAGAGTTCTAGTTCCAAAGCTTACAAACCTGACTTGCAATAACTCCTAACTGAATATTTTAACTCATAACACATACTACAGATGACCAAGTATAGTATTTTCTATTGCTTCAAGTTAACAAACTAGACCAAAAATGCAATGTATTTGCATTTCATTTCTAGGAGAAAGTACATCAAATGACTTTTCAATAAAGAATCAAGCAGTTTTAAGTTCTAAGTCTTTAAAAATACAACTTACCTAAAGGTTACAGATGTTACTGGATAAGCTTAATCTGGAAAATAACCTTATTGGCGGATAATACTTAAGTAGTCAATAATCAGTCATCCAAAATAAACTTATTAAGTAGGTGGGTTAAAGAAGTACAGCTGGGTCATGTGGTGTGGGTGAGGAGGTGGACATGGATGCAAACTCCCTCACCTGTATAGAACGTGCACAGTTTTAGTGGAGGTCAAGGGCAGGGTAACCTGGGGATCCCCATGAACACTAAGACAGGCTAGGAAGTTGACACATTAAGCACACTAATGAAGAAAGACTTTCTCTCAGACCCATGGAAATGACAGCCAAGTGAGTGGTTCTCAAACTTTATTTCAGTGTATATAGCACTTGGACCAAGCTTCTAAAATGTAGATTCTTGGTCCTAACCCTCGAAAAATTTTGACTCAGAAGGCATGAGCATTGAGTCCAGGTATGTGCATGTACAATAATCCCCTCAGAGAATTGCAGATCCTCTGAGGTCTAGTCACAGACTTTCTGTTACCGGTTTAGTGTGAACTGTGGGTTCCCTACCCGGGGACCTTGATCAGTCACTTAATCCAGCGAAACACTTAACTCAGCTAAAGGAATGCCATGCCACCAGAAGACACATCAGAAAATGAGATGCAGAGGGAAGAGGCGGGGATTCTCCACTCAGAACTACTCAAAGGAGAGGAGCAACTTCTGATTCATAATGTGGCTTCCTCGGGACCTTTGCATTGGGAAGGGGGGGTGGACTAGACCATCTTGATTGGGTGGAACTACACCATCTTGATTATGAATAAGTGATTACTTTTAAGACAAATATCTTTAAAAAGCACAGAAGTCTGGCACGGTATGCTGAAGTATTGTTTTCATTATCAAGATCGCAGTCACTCTGGGTTAAATGAGTTAGGTCAGTTCTCAGGTCTGTAAGGCTGCCTGACTCTGGAACATGGGGACTCAGCTGAGGACTGCGGTGTGACTAGCAGATACCCCAGATGACTCCTCAGAATCTTCTCCTTCCTAGTGGAACAGAAGAAGTGTTCATGGAAGAGGTGGCGTCGAAGTTAGACACCAAACAGCACTAATAATAAAACAGCTTCCATTATTTGCTTACTGGCATAATCTGTAGGGAGCTGCACTGCTCGCCCAAAGGCTATGCCTCTTCAGTGGTTCAAATCCTCCTGGCTCTCCAGGAGGGAGATGGGCAATCGTCTCCTGTGCAATTTACAGCCTCAGAAACTTAAAGGAGGGTCAGCTCTGGCTTAGTTCTGAGTCGATGGCAACAAGAGGGTTTTGTGGGTGCAGGACCCTGCACTAAGTGTTTTACACAGATGATCTAATCCAATGGTCACAGTTACTCTGAAGCAGGAGTATATTATCATCTCCATGTACACATTGCTAGTAAGTTCCAGAACTGTAACTCTGGCCTGTGTGCCCTCACAGCCATATTCTGGAAAGGCTTACAGCCGCTGACGCTCTAAGGCTGATCATTCCTAATAAGCCAGCTGAGGCTGTACTGTGTTTCCAGGCCTGGGACACTGAAATCCCTCCCAGCAGTCTGGAACTGCTCTGAAAACAAGTGGTGGACAACTTGACCAGATTTCATCCTGAAAGAACGAACCCCCTGCATTTCAGCCTCTTCAATCTGGACCGTCCTGCCACCCGGCTCATAGTCCTTATGCTCCTCTTTCGACATGGGATGCTGCACCCCCATCTTCTCCAACCCTCAGTGTAACCAGGTGTCTACTGAATGAAGCCTTATTTACAGCTATTCTCCTTTAACTGTGTTAGGGAAAGCTGCAGGTCCCAGGCAGGTGCCCAGGGAAGAGGCTGAGGACTGCAGTCCCCAGGATGGCAACATTGCATCTAGGGTCCCACATCCTCGTATGTTTACACGCGTGAGATGATAACTAAGCTGCGTGTGCTGCCGGGCAAATGATCAACATTTTTCTTTATATATTCTAGAGAATTAAAACCACATGATAATCATCTTACTTGTCATATAAAAGTTTATTTCTGTCATTTATAGCAACTGCTTACCATTTACAACTAATTGTCATGCAGCCCGATAACCATTACGAAAATTACAGAACATATATCAGGCTAATGGCTTTATTTTCTTGGAACACAATCCTCCACTCATGAATGTATCACAGTTTATTACTCATGTAGTTAAGCTATGAACAAATGCTCCATAATTGCCCGCTTACAACCAAAGGGCTGGGAGATGGCAGGGACATTAAGCGAGGATACGTTGCTATGCCCAGGGAAGATTCTCAGGGAAAGAACATTTATTATTGTTTCTACTGCACAGCCTGCTTCTGGATTTCAATTACATTTCCATTACTTTTTCAATCTTTACTTTATTTGGTCGCCCCTATAATAAGAAATACCTTTTGCCAAGCTAGTTAGATATTTTAAAATCCTAAAGGAAAGAAAATGAAAGACTTTAATGTGTTGCAGGGGGAAAATACATGAGACTATTTTAAAATAGCTCCCACCAACAAATATAATTCTCCCGGAATAATTCCTATCCTTGGAGACTTGAATAATATTTTAAACACAACTGGCTTTCCCATGTAAACACGTCCATATTAGGATGTGTTTCTGAGTTCTGTTGTACGCACAGGGCTGCTGTGCAGAAGCCGGCACACAGCTCACCAGCTCAGGCCACACGCCCTCCATCCCACCTTCCATGGCAGCCAGATCTCATGGCCCAACAACTTCTGGCCATCGATTTTAAAAGGAGCGACCGCTGTGACTGGGAGCCCAGGCGTGGGGCTCCGGCTATTTCCTTGCTGCTCAGACTGTGCAGATCAACAGTGGCATTCCTCAGCTGTCTGTCATCCCTTCTCCTACTGTCGTCTCTTCCCTCTTCCCTCGGGTGTGCATCACTCTTAGCATGGTGTTGTAGGCCACCCCTGAGTCCATTCTGAATCACACTTGTATTTCAGTTTTAAATAGCTTTTAGATACTTTCTTCTCTCTCCCCATCAAAGCGTCAAAACTCCTTACTTGAATGACATGATTCCTGCGTTCTCAGTAGGCCTCTGACCCTTTCTAGAGACACGTGAACTCTGCACAGAACACAACGCAGAGGAAAGAGCAGCCGAGGCAGCAACACAGCAGCATTCTGGGGTCAGATCTACCCATCTCTTCCAGGCCAAGGGAGATCACGATTTTGCCGTACCCATGGGTACTCTCACTGATTACGCTCTTTGTTTCTTAGGCTTTGCTTTTATTTTTTTAAGAGACATTTTTTTCTATCTTATTCTAAAGCTAAGCTCCTCTACCCTCCCACACATCCCACTGCGCTTCTCTAGGCCGTGGACAGTGACCTGCATCCAATTCCAACATAACCCAACCGACAACAAGCTCACATTCCCACGGGCAAAACATGGCAAACGTCCTGGAGCAATTCTGAAAGCTCATGCTTTACAAGCAAGTGAACGTCTGGGAAACATGGTCATCTCTGAATCGCACCAAAGAAGACGCATAGTCAAAAATTATCATTAAGTGCGTACTCGGTCTCCTTGGAGCAGAGAATATTTAGTCTTCAAGCCATCAAAGAGGTAAAGAAAACCAAAAGGACTGATATAATCTCAGCCAACGATTTATTTTTTTCCATTTTAAGAGCAGACAGAGAGCTTTAAAAGTCTGTGTGTGAGGGTCAGGCAGCATATGAAATGCATAACTCAAGACCTTGTTTCATCCAGATTACAGTTTAAAAGCGATATATGATAGGGTATTATGGTTATGACAGTAGTCCAGAATGAAGGTTGCATAGTGGAATGTACAGGGGAGGGGAGATTGTATACCAATGAAGGAATTTTTCTTTTACTTTTCAAGGAGAGGAGCGAACTGTGGGAGAGGGGTGGGCAGGGAGAAAAGTGCAACAATGAATGAATGGCAATCCAAAGTCTCTGTAAACGTTCATGAAAATAAAAAGAAATAATAAATAAATAAAAGAAAAAGGGGGGGGGGGAGAAAGCTTTGAAAGACAAGTTTGAGATCTGTCCTGAATGAACTGGCTTCATTTCATGTACAGGTGAGATGTCAGCACCTAGGGTTTTAGTGAGCACTGGATACACTCAAGCTAAAGTCTCATTTCACCACACTGCTCCATCACGGAGTGCTCCTGGGGGGTCAGACACAGTGCTAGGACTGGAGATAATAAGACTTAGGGTGCCAACAGCAAGGAATCTATGGTCAGGCAGAAGAAAAGAAGCTTGTCCAGGTAAAAAGGCTGTCAAGGCAAGCTCTGGTGGCCTAGTGGCAAGAATCTGCACTGCAATCTCCTAGGTGCATGGTTCGAATCCACCAGATGGTCTTCTGGAGAAGGAGGGACAATCTCCTTTTGTACCAGTCAGATCTGATTTGACGGTACACACACAAAAAATAATAAAAATCTTTTAACAACCCCCCCCCAATAAAAAGGCTGTCAAATATCACTGGTGTTAAGTCAACCACCTCCAAGTAGGTGCTCGGGGCTGGAAGGACATGGGTAGTTCTGGCTTGAAAGCATGAGGAAGGGTAAGCATGGATCCACAGAAACAGGTATGAGCTGAGGTTCACAGACTGGGAAGTGCTGGACAGGGAGGCCAGAACGGAGTTAGGAGGGAATAGGGTAGAAACAGGATGAAACATTAATAGAACCCTAAGTTGTCAGTGTGACTGGCTTGGGGAGTGAGGCTGGTGAGGCAGAGAGCAGGAGGAGGGTCAGATCCTGGAGTTCTGGGGTGAGAAGGCAGGGTGGTTAAGCAGGAGAGTAATATGACCCCCCAGCGGTGCAGTTAAGAAAGCAGAAAGGCCTGAGTATGTCACTTCCCCACGCCTAGTCCTTTGGTCACTCCTGCCTTCTCTCCACCCTTTTCCTTGATCTGCCCGTTTATTCACTGGTCCCTGGTACCCAAGGGACCTGTAAAATGGGGAAGAAAATTGAGCAGATGCTGCTGAACTCTAATTCAACTCCCTGCTCTGCTCAGGTCTGTGGCCAACCTCAGAGAGTACACCCCTTCTATCTGGGTGATCCTCACCCAGGGCCACTGCTGCCAGGCACTGGAGGGGGAGCCTGTCTCGTTCAGGGACTGAGTCATGATCAGCCCACAGCTTAGAGAGAAGTCACTTCCTCTACCTTGGTCTTGCCAGGAATGAAGGTGGTATCTTGTCGCATCTGGTCTTACTTCTCAGTACGTTCAAATGCTGGGGAGTTGGGGGGAAGGAACTCTCAGGGAACCCAGCATCCGATTACATATGAGACAGGAAACAAGGAGACTCATTAGCACATTTTTACATGAGTTCATGCAGAAGATGACGGAAGGGCTACAAAATGGAAATGCAGCGGGGAGCAGAGGAAGCTTGAGAGCTGAGATGCCAACAAGGTAGCCTCTACAGTCCAGGAAGCAGGCAAAGTCCACCATTAGGTCCTTCCTAATCTCATTACGAAAACACAGTCACGAGCTTTGCCTCTGAAGACTACCAAACCAGGGAAGTGTTTATGTGCCGTCCAAACTTCCCCCTCTCAGTTCCTGTTGGACAGAAGGAGAAAGCAGCTGCTGTTGGCAGAGGTCTGAATGTCTTACCTAAGTACTGGGCTGGCCAGGCTGACTGGCCGCCTCCTCCGTAGGGGTCCTGGGGCTTGGTGCTCAGAGCACTCGTGTGAAGAGCAGAATCAGAATTGGTCCTAAGGAGAGGAAGAGAGAGGCTGGCTGAAAATCCACACTTCCTTAAGGAAAATGTCATTATTTTTGCTAAATATCAGTAACAAGACAGAAGGCAAGCAAAATTTATTTGTATTTAAAAAAAAAACCCAAAACGAACCCAACTAAATCCAAACCCATTCACAACCATCAACAAAATGAGGGTTTCAAAACTACGTGCAGGATCACTGGCAACGAAGCCAGCTTTAATTCGCACTCACACGGCTTCATGTTTTACGACTAACAGCACAATGAACTATTTCAGTCAGGTGGGCCCCAGTGTCATGGTTGCCTGCTAAGACCTTCTTATTTTGCCCTGGAACTTGGATCACTGTGCTAGAATAATTTTCTGTGGCTGTACTTGAGTTTGTCTACTAGGGAAGACCCAAGAACTGTACCTGTGTGAAGGACCACTTAGAGCAATGGTTCTCACATCCTTCGGGGGAACTGCAAGGTCAAGACTATGTTCAACAGGATACTAAGATGCAGAATGAATACTAAGTTCCCTTTCATGAGCATACATGGGACTTTTGCAGCACTTAACGTGTGAAATCACCATAGGCGGGACTCATAAACAGAAAATCCAGCTGCCTGGTTTAGAGGGATGTGTGAAATGCACGGAGCCACTCTTCTTGGAACATTTTTTTTTTAAATGTAATTGTGTTTCTTAAAAGATATATATACCAACGATGAAGTTTATCTTTTGCTTTTCAAAGAGAGGAACGAACTGGGGGGAGGGGAGCAAAGAAAAAAGTGCAACAATGAATGAATGAAAATCCAAAATCTCTGTAAATGTTCATTAAAATTAATAAAATTTAAAA
>NW_006399791.1:6572616-6573793 GCF_000299155.1 Elephantulus edwardii | reverse complement strand
ATATATCTCATAATATATTAGATAAGTGGCTTTGGGCAAGTCAAAGAACCTCTTAGAACAGAATATAATACCCACCCTTGTCCAGTACTGTCAGGATTAAGAAACATAGCTAACACACCAGTGGAGTTGGGTCCCTGTGACCATAATGGCTAACATGTAATAAGCACTCACTCTTCACAAGTCTTACCGTGTTTCTTATAACCAATCTATGGCATAAGTACTATTATCTCCATTTTTCAGATGAATAGATAGAGGTATACAGAAATTAAATAACTTGCTCAAGGTTACAAAGTAAGAGGCAAATCCTGGTATTTTCATTCCAGATCCCATGTTCTTAAACGGTTGTCCACTTAAATATTCATTAAATGTTAAGGAGTATTTGTTTTTTAAACATGTCATTTAATTATAAGCAATAAAGCCATGCTCTGCTATTAGATGATAAGCAGAGAACAGGAGGTCAATCAAATTGATCGGCCCCCTCTATTAACATCTGCTCCTATGAGGCAGTAAGTAAACAGCCCACTTACCTGTTAAGTGCAGACGTTAGCCTGAACCCTGGATGCTTTTCTTCTTTCCAAGGAAGGTGCTGCCTTTAAAATCCAGAATGACATGAAAGAAAAATAATTCAACAGACATGTGGCAAAACAGTGTCTCAGCCCTCGGTCTGAGAAATCACTTATACCCATTCATCTGTACCATTTGTGGCTAGTCACTTAAAAATGTTCCAGGCCTCACTCATTCTGCTCCTAATTTCTATGATTAAACTAGCACTGATCTAGGAGTCCAGGGTGAACTTGCTGGACATTTGTTGTGTGTGTCACTGAGTTGATCTTGACTCAGAGAGACCCTCCTAAGGGAGAACTGTGCCTTGGGTTTTCCAGGCTGCAATCCTAACGGGAGAACACCAGGTCTACCTTCACATGGGTTCCGCCCTCTGGCTTCAGTCAGCAGCCACTTTTTTATCCTTCCACTACCAGGGATCCTTTAGCTGTCCACATGAAGAGTTAAGAAGAACAGGGGGAATGGGGCACACAAGGACTTCTAAAAGCCTTTGATTAATTTATTTCTTTTTCTTGCCACCAGAGCTCCCTTCTAAAAGCCTTTGAAAGAGCTCAAATCTGACCAAGTCCTCTCCAGGGGGCCATGAGGCCAGATGTGTAAGAAACTTCTTCATGTG
>NW_006399791.1:6566764-6568518 GCF_000299155.1 Elephantulus edwardii | reverse complement strand
AATAAAATTTAAAAGAAGATATATTGTTTCTGATTTGACAGTACACACACACAAAATAATAAAAAAAATTCATAAAAAAAGATATATTGCTGATGTTCACATGTAGTGGGCTTACTGTTGTTTTCTTAAATGTATTTATATAAATTTTAAATTCTCGGTTTAACATCTAGTATCTATAGCCAATACACTCAAACAAAAGTTCTTTGAGGATTTTTTTTATGAACATAAAGGAGTTCTAAGAGAAAAATTTTGGGAATTGCTTGGATTGGAGGGATAGAAGATAGAGATTAGGAAACTGGTTATTGTAATTTCTTTAAATATAATAGCAAATTTCTGAAATTCTTCTAGATAGCTCTAATTTACACAGAGCTTTGACGCCATGAGGATGATATACTTATCTCAGTCAAAGGTCAAGCTTTCTGCCATGAAAGGACTTGTGAGTGACTTAATTCACATTAGTCTAAATGCCTCTCTGTGGTCCATCCAGGAGGCAGCTTCATGTGGCAGTACACCAGGAGGTCTGACTGTCCCACGGCTGGGTTATGTTCACATGCGGAGAAGCTGCAGCTCAGAGCCACACAGTGTTACAGGAAGACTAGGGGCTGTAGGGTCAGAGAGACCTGGGCTCAGATTCCAACTGCTTTACTGCTTCCAAGGAACTCAACACAATCAAAACCCCCCAAAACCCAAATCCTCTGCCATGAGGAATTCTGACTCCTAGTAATACTTTAAGACAGAGTGGAACTGTCTCCTTGTGTTTCTGAGGTTCTAAGTCTTCACAGAAGCAAACTGTCCTATTTATCTCTTGTGGGTTTGAAACAAATACCAAGAGACAACTGGGAAAATCTGATAATGGACTGGATATTAACCAACCAATCAAACAAAATCTCAAACCCACGGCCACTGAGTTGATTCTGACTCACAGTGAGGCTCCGTTATGTTTCCAAGGCTGCAAATCTTTACAGAAAAAAGACTGACATCTTTCTCCTGTGCTGTGGGCTAGTGGACTTGAACTGCTGACCTTTAAGTTAGCAGTGCAACACCTAATGTCTTAAGCTACCAGGATTCCTTACAATGAGTAGTAGAAAATAATTAAGAATGATTGCTACATTTGTTAAACATAATGATCACATGATTGGTTTTTATTTTTAAAAGGTTCCTACTGGGGGTGGAAGAAGGAAGAAGAAATCACTAGGACAGCAGAGATTAGTGGGGGCGAAGGAGTAAAGAAACAGGTAAAGTGCAGTGGGGACTTGGGGACATGGGGAGATAAAAGTAACAGATCAATAGTAATTCATTATATAGGGCACAATGTACAGATATGACTGTATAAAACAAAATGTACATGAATGAAACAATGGTTGTATATGAATGATTATATAAACATGAACGATGGTATAAAGAAAGAAGACATTTTTTAAAAGGTTCCTACTGCCCATAAGGTGTTAACATGTAACTTTACAGAGGGAAAATCCTCTATTTATTGGTTTTAGGAAGGAGGTCAGCAGAGATGAAACAAGACCAGCAGAATTCTGTTAAGAACTGAGTTGAAGAGTGGACATAAGAGACTTTATTATAACTCTTTCCCCCTGAGTGTACACCTGATATTTTCTACCACGAAAAAAGGTTTTTTTAAAAATCCCAGTTTCACTCATTCTGAGGAGCTAGCATAAGATTTTGTGAGAAGTGTGGATTAAAGAATTGTTTTTTTACTCTCAGTTCTTTTCAAAGGAAGATAGAACACATTTAAATAG